>NC_053493.1:300553791-300901707 GCF_905171775.1 Rana temporaria | reverse complement strand
AAGAAAGGCAGCATCCTGCCCCCTGTTTGGCTCGCTATGCTAAACACTACTGTCAGCCATTAAGTAAAACATTTTCAGGTATTCAGCATTTGTTGGTCAGGTGAGGCAGTAGAGTGTGGTGAATAGATTTGACACATGGCGAATACTAGAAACTTAACTCGGAACACAACATTATGCAAGAAGGGATTTCTTGAACAAAAAAAACCCTTTAAAAGTTATTATTTTTTTTTATTATCAGCATAGTCTGTATATTAATGACATAGAAATGCATCTCATGCCACACATAAATTTAACATAGTGCAACCTTTTGATAAGTGTTGGCTTTTAAAGGCCACTGAATTTAAGGAACTTTGTGCTGTATGCCGGGAAGTTCCATTTAATCCTAGAGCCAGGGACTCTATGACCTAGAGTGTTTATCAGCCTTGCTCTGACCCTGACCAGTTACCGTCATGCTCCCACACAAAATATTTGCTCAGCATTGTCTTTCTAAACTCTGAATTTATACAATAGAAGCAAACACAAACCTGAGCAATCATATCTTACCAAGGGCAGCATATCGCATACTATTTTAATATCTGCTCTTAACGTGCCCATAGAAGTGACAATTCTCTGCAGAAAAATATACTCTAGAAACCGATAGTTGGCCTGTGAATGACGATAATTTGAAAGGACGTCACAAGGCTGCAATAACTAAAAAAATAGATGGGCAAGGCCTCATACGTACAATTATTATACGTTTTGCAATAATAATTCACACCCACACTAAACACTATGGCCCAGATTCACGTAGGAGATACGACGACGTATCTCCAGATGCGCCGTCGTATAGTCTGAGCCATCGTATCTTGGCGCCTGATTCAAAGAATCAGATACGCCAGAATTTGTATAAGATACGACCAGCGCAAGTCTCCTACGCCGTCGTATCTTAACTGCATATTTACACTGGCTGCTAGGGGCGTGTACGCTGATTTACGCCTAGAAATATGTAAATAAGCTAGATACGCCTATTCACGAACGTACGCCCGGCCGTCGCAGTACACCATTTACGTAACGCTTTTTCCGGCGTAAAGTTACCCCTGCTCTATGAAGCGTAGATGAGGCATACCAATGTTAGGTATGGACGTCGGAACAGCGTCAATTTTTTTTTACGTTTTACGTCGTTTGCGCAAGTCGTTTGCGCCAATAGGGCTGGGCGTCAAAAGCATTGGCTTTTTGCGCGTTAATTTGGAGCATGCGCACTGGGATACTTTCACGGACGGCGCATTCGCCGTTCGTAAAAAGCGTAATTTACGTGGGGTCACATTAAATTTACATAACACACGCCCACATCTTCCACATTTGAATTAGGCGGGCTTACGCCGGCCTATTTACGCTACAAAGCCGCAACTTTGGTTTGTGAATACAGCACATGCCTGTCAAAGTTCCGGAGGCGTAACGTAAATAGAATACGTTACGCCTGCACAAAGATGTGCCCTCCTACGTGAATCTGGGCCTATATCTGCAAGATCAAGCCATTGCCATGGACTAATTTTTTTTTCCAATTCAGGCAGCTGGCAGATGAGATGGAGAAGTGTTGGTCTTTGAGTTCTTTACAGCTGGATTTTTCACCCAAAACATGCAGGTAACAGGCAGGAGAGCTCCTGTGGGCCATTGACCCAAAACAAGTATCCAGACAAAGTCTGCAAACCAAATTTGGTTGCTTATGTTAAAACCTAGTTCCTGACTATTCCAATTTGTCTTTTCTTGGCAAATGCAAATATATTTTAGGTAGGGATGCACCGAAACTTCAGCCGCCGCAACATATCTGCCGAAAATTGTGTTTTCTCCACTTTGCCGAAACAGAAAATGTTGCCGATAATGGTGCCGAAAAAGGGGCGGGTCATCCCGCTGGGTGCCGCACGTGTATTATCCCGGCGCGCCCCTCAGAGTGAGAGCGTTCCGTACGCTGAACTCGGAACTCTTGTTACACGGAATGTTTCTGGAGGGAAGCTTTAGCTAGCGTACAGGAAGCGGCTAGTGACATTCTCATGCTTGTGCAGAGGACAAGGCTGAGTGCTGTCACTGGAGGGTTGTGCTGTACCTGTGTATCGGGTGATCATGGCGGCAGTGCTGGGTCGGAGGTTGGTGTGTGTGGCCCGGGGCTCCTCTGTGACTGACAGGTGGGAGAGTGCTCGGCTCTGCCCAGGTATGGAGGGGTAGTGTATGTGTGTATATGGATGGACTGTCCTGTGCAGTGCTGTATATAGATGCATGCTTTGCTGTCACATCCACTGTGATCTTTACAGGGAATGCCATAGGTGTCTTAAAGGCTAGCTCCACCTTTTAAGACTGTGAATCACCTCATGTGCCACTTTTCTTCACCACTATATGCTCACCTGGTCTTTTTACCTATAAAAATGAGGTCAGGATGTGCCTTCCCTGCTTTTACTATGTATGTCCATACAATTTTACTGGTCCTTATGGTGTTGATTATAATATATATTCTTCAAAAGTGCTAAAAAAAATAATTAAAAAAAAAAAGTGCTTTTCTGTAACTAACCTGAAATCGTCAAAAGTAGTGCAGGAACTATTTTCTCAAATCGGTGTGCCGCCGCAAAGTCGGTGTCGCACCAATTTGAACAGTGCGATTGTCGGCAATAGGCTGCGACTTGTGGGGTGGATTTGATTTAGATCACTGGTAAAAAGCCTTGATACATTTTATTTAAAATATATACTGTCATTTTTGGTATGGGTAATTTTTGGTTTCGGCCTGACTTATTTTTATTTCAGTTTCGTTTCGGTTCTGAAATTTCCATTTCGGTGCACCTCTAATATTAGGAGTGGTGTTTTTTTATTTCTGTTATTCCTTACTAGACAAAATTAGAGCCAAGGCAGATCCTGTCAGCACCAACTGGCTCAAAAAACTTCAGAGGCCGTAACTGAGTATTTAGACAGCCAATGCTGTTGCAGCTGTATAAATACACTGCTTAAAAAAATTAAAGGAACACTTTTGAATCAGAACTCCTGGGATATTGATCTGGTCAGTTAAGTAGCAGAGGGGGAGGGGTGTATACAGAGGGGGTTGTTAAAAAGTTACAGCTGCTTTGCTGTTAATTGAAATTAACAACAGGTGCACTAGATGGGCAACAATGAGACTACCTCCAAAACAGGAATGTTTTTTCAGGAGGAGGTGTCTGACATTTTTTTCCCCCCCTACTCATCTTTTCTGACCGTTTTTCACTAATTTTGCATTTGGCTAGGGTCAGTGTCACTACTTAGATGGATCTAAAGAAACAGCTGACGCTGTGAAACGCGTAATCCCATTGGCTGGCCTGGACTCCCACGTCACTTCCGGTGCGACGGCGGGACGCTGCGCTCCACGGTGAAGCGCACGCCGAATCTCTGTGGCCTTTCCAGTGTTCCTATCCCCGGACATCGAATATCATCAGCCTGCTGCTGCCCGCGATTTGGACACCCGCTAGTCGTGCTTACCGAATGACTCCAGGCACGCATCTCATCACCGATCATCTGCATCTCTCCATTCCGGTTCTGTGCCTACTATCTACCTCCGTTTGTAAATAGGCATTGCACATGTATACTTATTTTATTTGTATTCTCCATTAAATTTGGGCTTATTGCACTTAGATTGGCGCATCTTGTCCCTTCTTTGAATCTTTCAGAGCATCGCTTCTGCTTTAGGTGCTGCCGCCAAGTGTCCCTTACAGCCAGTCATATTATTTTAATCCAGGACTTTCATGGACATTATTTTTGGACTCTTTTATTAGACTTTTATATACCTCAGCCCATTGTGTTTGCTCTATTGGATCATGCGCCACATATCCTCTTTTTTCAGTGTCACTACTGGTAGCACGAGGCGATACTTGGACCCTATGAAGGTTGCACAGGCAGTCCAACTCCTCCAGGATGGCACATCAATACATGTCATTTACAGAAGGTTTGCTGTGTCTCCCAGCACAGTCTCAAGAGCATGGAGGAGATTGCAGGAGACAGGCAGTTACTCTAGAAGAGCTGGACAGAGCCGTAGAAGGTCCTTACCCCATCAGCGGGACTGGTATCTGCTCCTTTGTGCAAAGAGGAACAGGAGGAGCACTGCCAGAGCCCTACAAAAGGACCTCCAGCAGGCCACTGGTGTGAATGTCTCCGACTAAACAATCATGGGGGTGGCCTGAGGACCAGACATCCTCTAGTGTGCTCTGTGCTCACTGCCGGACAATGTGGAGCTCGATTGGCATTTTCCATTGAACACCAGAATTTGGCAGGTCCACCACTGGTGCCCCATGCTTTTCAGATGAAAGCAGGTTCACCTTGAGCATATGTGACGGACATGAAAGGGTCTGAAGAAGCAGCGGAGAACTTTATGCTGCCTGTAACATCGTTCGGCATGACCGGTTTGGTGGCAGGTCAGTGATGGTTTGGGGAGGCATATCCATGGAGGGACGCACAAACCTCTACAGGCTACACAATGGCACCACGACTGCCATTAGGTGTCGGGATGAAATTCTTGGACCCATTGTCAGACCCTACGCTGGCGCAGTGGGACCTGGGTTCCTCCTGGTGCATGACAATGCCCGGCCTCATGTGGCGAGAGCATGCAGCCAGTTCCTGGAGGATGAAGAAATTGATACCATTGAATGGCCCCCACACTCGCCTGACCTAAATCCAAAAGAACACTTCTGGGACGATATATTTCGGTCCATCCGGTGCCACCAGGTTTCACCTCAGTCTGTTCAAGAGCTCAGTGATGCTCTGGTCCAGATCTGGGAGGAAACACACCAGGACACCATCCGTCGTCTCATTAGGAGTATACCCCGATGTTGTCAGGCATGCATACAAGCACTTGGGGGCCATACAAATTACTGAGGACCATTTTGAGTTGTTGCAATGAAATTTCAGCGAAATGGACTAGCTTGCTGCATAATTTTTCCACTTTGATTTTCGGAGTGTCTTTGAATGGATAATTTTCATTTCCATCAAAGGATGTGCCATCCTTTCAGTCCTAACACATTACCCAGTCTATATCAGTACAGATATCCAGCATGAGATTTTTGATGAGATCTGATATGTTTTCCAAAAGTGATCCTTTAATTTTTTTGAGCAGTGTACAATAGCTGGCAGTGCAGATTCATCCATCCACACCATTTAGCATGGATGGGGGCTGAAAAAAAAAAATCTACAAGTGGTTTGCTAAGCATTAAGCTGGCCATAGACCGTTCAGCAGCGACTGGGCGTGATTGAACAACTTGGGTACAACCAGCCTGTTAGATTTTTCATGCGATTTTTTGCCAGCAGCTATACCCGTTAGCAATAATTTCTGTGTTCACCCAGCCGGGACAGCCGTTCCCTGCTGGGAGTACACAATAGCTCTACAGGAGGGATTCCCCCATCAACAGAACGTGGTTGGAGAAAAAATAAAAATCACACTATTTATGGCTGGCTTTACTCTCCTCATGCAGCTTTTAAAGCGGTCCTCCACCCTAAAGTGGAGTCCCGCTGATCGGAACCCTCCCCCCCTCCGGTGTCACATTTGACACCTTTCAGGGGGGAGGGGGGTGCAGACACCTGTCTAAAGACAGGTATTTGCACCCACTTCCGGCCACACGCTACGGGCGAAAGACGGGCATTCCGTCACATCCCGTCTGTCGCCCGTTGTGTGCTGGGAACACTCGGCTCCCAGCACACAGCGTGTGAGCCAATCGGCGGGCGCAGCGCGACTCGCGCATGCGCCGTAGGGAACCGGGCAGTGAAGCCGCAGCGCTTCACTTCCTGGTTCCCTCAGCGTGGATGGCGGGGGGAGCAGCAGAGTGACGAGCGATCGCTCGTGCTCTGCTGCGATCGTCGCTGGACTCCAGGACAGGTAAGTGTCCTAATATTAAAAGTCAGCAGCTGCAGTATTTGTAGCTGCTGACTTTTAATATTTTGTTCCCATGGCACATCCGCTTTAAGGTGTCTTTCCTTTCAATTAATTGATTCACCTTAATCTTATGTGTTTAAAAAAAAGTGTTTGTAATTATATATATATATATATATATATATATATATATATATATATATATATATATATATATATATATATAAATATAAATATAAATATATATATATAAATATAAATATATATATTTTTTTTTTTTACACACAAACTTAAAAAGTGATCTGAAATTTTACAGTAAAGCTAATAGTTAAAATCTTGACCTTAAATATTTTTTTTGACATGACCCACACTGCTAGGTCAATCTGCTCTGCGTGTGAACAGGTAAACAGGCACGTGGGGAGGGCTAAAGCCAAATCAGTGATGTTAAAGTAAGCAATGGAGACAAAATATTGCTGTAATAGCAGAAAAGTGCAAAGGGCATGCAGGGGACCTCTATGTACCTTTACTGGCCAAACTTTAATTATAACAGCATTACATCTAAGTAACTAACATTTTAGAAGTACGGTAGATATCTGCCTCAGCGGCACCTATTTTCTGCACAAATAGGTTACAGATGCTGCTAGTATAGAAAGCCATGAACAGCGGATAGAACCACATAAAACACTGATCACATTTGTACACACGGTCGGACAAAACCGATGAGAATGGACCGAGGTTCAGTTTCATCGGTCCAAACCGACCGTGTGTATAGCCCATCAGTCTGTTTTCCTTCGGTCCAAAATTTTAAAACATGCTTCAAAACCGAACCGATGCCCGATCAGTCCAAACCGATGGTCAGTACAGAAAGCATCGGTTCAAAACCCATGCATGCTCAGAATCAAGTCGGCGCATGCTTGGAAGCATTGAACTTCGTTTTATTCAGCACGTCGTGTGTTTGACGTCACCGCGTTCTGACCCGATCGGTTTTTGGAACGATGGTGTGTACGCATATCAGACCACTTCATCGGTGAACCGATGGAAATGGCCCGTCGGACCATTCTCATCGGTTTGGAACGACCGTGTGTACGGGGCCTTACTGTCAGATCAAGTTTTTCTTTTCCAGGTATAATCAAATTAAGTGCAAAGTCTATCTACAGCCAGTTACCAAATTCCCATACAAGCTTTAACATGGTAAAGTCATTTTAAAAGCCTTCAAAATATGTAGTTTTAATTTGAAGAATACTCTGTAATCCTGACATAAAGGGCATTGTTCAGGCACTTCTGGTTACAAGGTGACAACGCTTTGTCCCCATCTCTCCACTGCACTCATACAGTGTCATGAGCGCCCTATAGAGACTACAAGTGACTATTTCAATACTGCACACATTATAAAGACTTGTCACACTGTTGGCACCATCAGAAAACCTCCCCCAAGAAATGTCATGCAACCATCAATAAAGTGCATATGTGTAGACAAGAAGTGGCTAGAATGAGGCTGCAGGGGACCAGCACCACAGATGCAAGGAGAGAGTGAAAACAAGTACGGTACTTCTTAAAAAAAAAAAAAAAATAACTGCAATTCTATATTATTTACAATACTTTTTACAGCACTTACAAATGACTCAAAAAACAGTCGACTTTTGGTCCACGCATACAGCATTTTGACAAAAGGCAGTCTAATGACAAATGACAGGTTTTGTTAAAGGGATGGGTGACATGGAGCGATGTGCTGATGTCACTGAAACTCTCGAGTCCCGGAAGGACAGATGCTGATATTTCGGCCAGCCCAAATTTCGTTTTAAGGCGCATATACAATTCGTTTGATGCACATGCAATACTTTGTATACTCTAATAAAAGTTGGAGATTTTAGGCTATGGTGAGCCTTTTGTATTTTTGGGACCCTATTGTTTCCTGGACGGGTGGGCCGCATGTCTACAAGGAGTTCTCCGGAGAATGTAAAGGCCCTGGCTGGGTTTGAAGCCACAAGTGTCACCGACGTTCTGCGATAAGAGGTCTGTCAAGCTGGCAAGCGAGCACTCCATCTGAAGAATCACAAATTTTACGGTGGTGGATGGTGTGGCTATCGCTAGAAGAACAAATGCTTCATATTTGGATTTATTTGATCACTGGTGCTTGGAGTAGTTTTATCTTTAAATACAGCACAATTTTTTTTTTTTTATAACATTTAACATTTGCTTTGGGGATGTGCCATATCTCACAGAAGAGTTGCTCCTTTGATGTTCAGCGTAGTTTTTCTTATGTGTTTGACAGTCTAATAAATCGGTTTTGTTAAAAGGGGAATGCTGTAAAATCAGCATCCGATTAGTGCTTGCAACCAATGGCTGCAAGCGCTGATCAACGTATTCTGGTGGGGGGGCAGCCCCAACAATAGCATAGTGGGGGGTGGTCGCCCCAATATCTCGTGTTGGTACTGTAATATATCAGATTTTTTTCATTCAATCCACTGGGTAGAATGAAAAAGAAAAAAAAAAACTTGCAGTGTGTACCGGGCTATACAACAGGGTCACCTGTCTGTACAAGCTTATGACACTAATGATTTTAATATTATTTTTCATTAACAAAAAGGTGGTGGCAAAGATTTTTCAACATGCTTAAAAATCCATTCATGGAACAACACCCTCCAAAAAGGCAGAAGTCCTGGTTAAGGCGTCACACTAAACCAAACCTCCTCATAAAAAAAAAAAAAAAAAAAAAAAAAAAACAATAAATGGAGTATTGCATGCTGTTCATGCTCAGTCACTATGGGATTTGTTTTCTATATTCTGCAAAAAAAACTGGTTGATCCTGCTGTTCTCCATCACCCCCTCCATGTCCTCAATTCCGCTAGGGATTTTTCAGCTGTGGCAGCAACTCTGCCCATGCTCAGTTTTCAGCGAGTTTTCATGCTGAACATATCCTCCCTATCACATACGAGTAGCCCATGTGACTACAGAGTCAAACATGTGGGCATAGACACAGTGGTAAATGAAAGCTCACTCCTTCCCTCCTCTATGCCCACTGACCAGCTAAACACACTGGGAATGGGATATTACATGTAGATAATGGAGGCTTCACCTTCCTCTTATTCGTACGCACAAGCTGGAGGGACGTGCCACAGCCTGTGACTGGCAAAAATTCGCCCACACCACATTAATGCCACAAAATAAACATTTGATTTCAAATATATATTTGAATGACAAAATTAAAACAGTTTATTTATACATTAAACCTGTGGCTTGAGAGTGTTTTGCAAGACAAAAAAAATGTTTAAAGCAGATCTCTGGGGGGGGGGGGGGGGGGGGAATCCCATGATTTTTCCTTCCAATCCCCTTGTGGATGGACATTTTATGGTTACACAACCCACCACATCTTTTAATATGGACTATAGACTGAAGGACTTATGAATAAATAGTTGTGGAACGAATCATTTGAGTTTCCATTATTTCTTATGGGGAAATTCGCTTTGTTATACAAGTGTTTTGGATTACAAGCATGTTTCTATAACGAATTATGCTCGCAATCCAAGGTTTTACTGTATTATTGACTTTTACTCTGTATTCTTAAAGCGGAGGTCCACCTACAAAAATAAAATATTAAAAGCCAGCAGCTACAAATACTGCAGCTGCTGACTTTTAATAAATGGACACTTACCTGTCCGGGGTGCCCGCAATGTCGGCAGCCAAAGCCAAGCAAATCGCTCATCTCTCGGCTGCCCCCGCCGCCATCCTCGGTGAGGGAATCAGGAAGTGAAGCATTGCGGCTTCAGTTCCCTACTGCGCATTCGCGAGTCGCACTGCGCATGTCCCCGCTGTGTTCTGGGACCTGTGTTTCCCAGAAGACAGTGGGTGGGAGGGTAAGGGAAGTCACCCCCGCAGGAATCTATGCACGGAAGTGGGTGCAAATACCTGTATTATACAGGTATTTGCACCCCCTCCCCCCTGAAAGGTGCCAAATGCGAAACTGAAGGAGGGGGGGTTCCGAAAAGCGGAGGTTCACTTTTTGTGTGGACCTCCGCTTTAAACATGTGACCAGTAGAGGACTAGAAGCTGCTCCTGCTTATGTTGCCTTGCAAACAAGCAGGGGAAGACATGTGACAGCTGTATATCGATTATGAAAGGCACCATTTTTTTTTTTTTACAATTACAGTGCCATTATCCACATACAGACAAAAAAGGCCAATGTAAATTAAACAGTGTGCATTTAGTATCACTTTAATAACCTTTGGATAAAAAAAAAATTAAAAAAATTAAAAAAAAAAAAAAAAAAAAATCACTTTAATGCACTGATAGTGCCACAAGACATTTTTGTAAATCTGCATTAAACCACCCATGCAGCATAATTTATCATTGCTTGGTGTCTTGAAACGTATACATTATACCATAAAAAAAAAACTTTCTATTGTATTTCACGTTTCAAATCACAGATCCTCCAACATAGATTAAAGTGAAAGGAGAAAACAAATGAAAGATTTTGTAAAAATTCTTATCTCATGCAAGATCCCACAACGGACAGGTGGGCTGATAACAGATGTTTGAAGATATAGCCAACAAACAGAGCTTTCCAGTGATTATAGACAATGCAAGGCTATCGCCTTATAACTGCAATCAGTACGCCAGCACTATTTACCTTATAACCAAGAGCATTCAGCTGGAGATGGAACTTCAGATACAGAACCTAGCTTGTACACATGTGCTCTATAAGGGAACACACATCAGACTGCAGGCTGTATAGTTCAAAATACATTTGCATTTAATAAAATGTCCAATTGGATTTGTGTCAGAACATGGGCTTTAGATCTGGTTCATATTTTAGTGGGTTCCCAGAGGAAGCCCTCTTATGACCAGATGCGAGTGCATGCCTTATTCCTAAAAAAAAAAGGCAAAAAAAAACCACACCCCACAAGGTTTGAAAAGTCCATGCACCAAGGAAAAGTCTACATAGTGGTAGATGAAATACGAATCAAGGAAATATAAAGCAGCATGTTTTGATATAAGAAAAAAATAAAGAATTAGAGGCCTGAAACGCACGTGCACACAACCACTGACTTCTACATGTTTAACATATCTATACAAAAGACAACAAAAACAAGCTATTCTATTGCTTGGGGATTGCCACAGACAGATCTGATAGGGAAAGTTATTATTGGGATAAAGAGTGAAGACAAAATTAAATGTGCAAGCTGCCTGTCAAGCATTATCAGACAGACATATCAGATCACCCTTGTAGGATTTAATAAAGCCACCAATCCAGAATAAGCATGCAGATAAGGTCTTCTGGCTTTAGACTCGTTATTGCATGTTTATACCAGATCAGCAAGTCTACATAGTAGCCATTCACCTAGCATTTCAGAACAGGTGAGCAATGGTGGGCCTTTTTTTTTTTCTTCATGAAATGTTTATTTAAAAAAAGAAAGAAGCAACTATAAGATATTGAGCTTAATTCAAGAGTACGAAAAAATAAATATAGGGTTATGTAGTGAGCCATGTTTCCGGGGGTTAGATGCTGGAGCCAATATCCACTCATCAAGTTAAATTCATAGGGTAAAGCAGCCCATAGGTGACTCGGTTCCCTTTCCTTCAACCACGGGTTGTGTCACAAAATGTCCAAAGATCAGCCTGTGATGTAGCCTCTTACTTTGTGACTCACTATAGCAGCCCTCAAAATTTCCACTCGCCTACTAGCATTTGGCGAGTGGATTTAAGCTGGGGGCGAGTGATGACAGGGCTGCATGACCAATCTCCCTCCAATCTGTGCCTACACTTAGAGTCCCGATGAGATTGGCGGCCGAAGAGGAAACGTGCATGCTCGGGAAAAGTAGTCTGTTGAGCCGCGCACAGGCAGAGCAGTACACAGGTGCTCTACTTACAATTCTCATTAAGCCATGGGACCCAACAGTATGACCTCTCTGAGCCTGCCCCCCTCCCCCGGGCCCCGACCAATGTAGCTGGAGAGCAGAAAGTAATGAGTGAGGTGGAGGATTGCAAAAATTACCACTCCGGTGCAGCACTCACTGAAAGTTGCCCTGACATGAGAGCGGCAGCCTTCTAGTTTGTGCCGTTTTCTTCTCCTTGTGCTCTATGTAAGTGTCCAACAGTTTAGCCTGAGCACTGTGAACAGACTGGTCTCAATGTGTGCTGTGCGCTGTCAGTGTGCGCTGTGCTATGGTGTCAATGGCTGTGCAGTTGTGTGGATCTCAGCGCTGGATTGTACTCCCTCCGCTGTGCTGCAGCTCCTCTCCTCTCTGCCAGCCTGAATAAAAGGGGGAAGTGGGGACATGCAAGCGTGGAGCCGCACACACAGGCTCCTGATGATGAGATGAATGGGAGAGAGAGGATGGATGGGAGTTGCAGAGGAGACAGCAAGAGAATGGGGGAGAGACCCAGTTCTAGTGCCCTGTCCCTCTGGTCTGCCCCAGTGCCCTGTCCCTCTGGTCTGCCCCCAGTGTCCTCTCCCTCTGATCTGCCCCCAGTGCCCTGCCCCTCTGGTCTGCCCCCAGTGCCCTGTCCCATTTTGTTAAAGTTGTTGTTGGTAATATTTAATTTTGTAACTTGATTCTGCATAAAACATTGTCATTCTATGAGATAATCTATGAGGGCGTGTTTACAGGTGCAATTAGGCGCAGGGCAGTGTATGAATTAGGTGGGGCAACTGGTGGCGAGTAACTCTTGAGGCCTGGCTAGTAGCTCAGGACTTGAAATTTTGAGCCCTGACTATAGCACCACAAAGTGGTTTACCCAATATTATGAATTACCAGAGATAGGTTAAAGTAAGAAGTACATTTCTGTGGATGGGAGAAATAGTACCTAGAAAAAAAGAAGTGTAGAAATCCTGCCAATGGGGGCCAGCAGCATATATTAAATAAATAAATAATAATAAAAAAAGGGAGCACACATTAGCAGCAGATTAAAATATTGTATGGCAAATTTGTTCAGCAATGAATGGGAACAAACTAACCTATTCCACTTTAAAAGTAAGTCGGGGTAAAAAAAAATAAAAAAATATTATATATATATATATATATATATATATATATATATCCATGGTGACCCAATACACCTTTTGTGGCGATGCCCGAAACTACACTCCTACTAGTCAGGGGTGGTACAAAGGATCAATTCTGTATTTCAGGTGGCCATTCCCATAGACCCAAAAGCCTGCTTAATGGGCGTGGTGGATGAGGATGACTGGGAAGTGTGTACTAGGGAGGCCGTCCTCAGAGTTTTGTTCCAGGCAGGCAAACAGATTAGGGTTCACTGGAAGTCAGATGCTCCCCTTACTGTGAAGGAGTGTGGTGAGCTGTTAACACTGGAAAAGCTTATATACCAACATGGGGTAAACAAGCATAAATCTGAGAGTCTATGGGCACCATGGTGGATTTTACCCATGAATAGACTGCTTTGGCTTAATGACGGCGGATTAGGTGCATCTCTGCATGGTGTATTACTAGACTGATTGTGAAGGGATATCTTGTCTTTTTGCAACAAGTAAAACTTTCTGCTGGTTAGATTAAAACGGCACTGTCTATTGTATCACCAAGCTTAATGGTTTGTTAACATTGACTTTGGGGACGGGTGTATTCCCGCCGAGTCTTACATTTGCATGATGATGCATCTTTCATTAAAAAAAAAGTGTTGGATTAAAAAAAAGGGAGGCCTGGACCAGCAGCTGACACAGCCTCTTGGTGAGCCACTGAAAGCCTGAGCCAGCTGCTCATGCCCTCTGCACAGCCCAACACTCCAGTTGACACTCACCAGCTCTCTGCAGGCTGAAGACCAAGAGCTGAGCGATCAGCAATGTTTTATTGTTCAGTTCTTGGTCTTCGAAGCAGTGAGTGACAGCTGCAACTGCGATTGTTGCTGCCGCTATCTAGGGGAGTACAAGGTTTATTTTTCCAATTCCCATACTTTTTTTTTAATCATGTAAGCACAGTCCACTCCCTCACTTCAGAAGATTAAATTGCAGAATGCTGAGTTAAAGAGAAGACTGCACACGCATGGTTATGTAATGAGTGTTGGTGAGGTGTTAGGGCCATGCATCTCATGGCAGCACAAAGAATGGGAGCCAACAGTAGAAGCAGCATCAAAAATAAGGGTCACTTTGTATTGTACAGACAAAGCTGTAATGCATATGAATTTTTATTTATTTTTTTAAAAATGTGGATGTAAACCCGAAATTTAATTTTTTTTATTTTGCTGTCACAATGTACAGTACAAGATTTCCTATCATCTGTGCCCAGTCTTGCCACACAGAGTTAATCCAGCTCTGAGCAATTCTCCTATTGTTCAGTGAAATAAAATGTGATCACATTCCCTCTGTTCCCAGCTGCATAAGAGCTGGGAGAGGAGAAGCAGCAGTGAACTGAGGTTCACAGTCAATGGCTGTGCAGTGGGGGCGCGTCAGGTCAAGTCTAATCATTGGAGTTGAGTACACCGAGTCCCCAGCATAGTTAGAGAATAGGGATGAGCCGAACACCCCCCCGTTTGGTTCGCACCACAACCTTCGAACGGACCGAACGTGTGCGCGAACATTTAGAACCCCATTGACGTCTACCAATGGAAAAAAAAGTTTTAAAAAACGGAGCAGTGATTTTAAGGATGCTTAAAGTGAAAAAATAAATAAAAAATTCCTTTAAATATCGTACCTGCTGGGTGTCTATAGTATTCCTGTGAAGTGGCACGTGTTTAGTTCTGTCCCTGCACAAAATGAGATTACTATAAGAAAAAAGTAATTTAAAACTGCTTGTGGCTTTAATGTAATGTCTGGTCCCTGCAATATGGATGAAAATCATTGAGAAAAATAGCATGGGTTTCCCCCAACTCCCCCCCAGGTCATTACAAGCCCCTTTGGTCCTATATACTTTGAACAGCAGTATATAGGCGGTGCAAACAAGACAGGGACTGTAGGTTTGTTGTTAAGTAGAATCTGTTTGTGAACTGCTACATGGCTCCAGCCATAAAATCTATTTTTAAGCTTTTCTGAAAACAGAGAAGGGTTATCACCCCTGTAACATTTGTTTTGCTGTCTGTGTGCATCTGTTCAGAATATTGCAATTCACTTTCTGTCCCAATGACAAATGATTTTTTGAAAATTTGGGTTTTTTAGTGAAACAAGGATTGTTGATTAAGCATCAGTGGACAGGAGACACCTTTTACAGAAGAGAATTTGCCTTCCTAGGGGTAGATTTCCTCTCACTTCCCGTTGTCTCCTTCCGTTTGCAAATAGGAGTCATTTGTAAGTTGGATGTTTGAAAGTAGGGGCCTGCCATATATACTCTGCATAAATTTGGGCCCTAGGTGTTGGTGTTGCCACCAAGTTACTCTTGGTGGGCGCAGGAATGGGCCCTGCTGTGAAATATTAGATCAAGAATTGTAATTACATGCCCCTGTTGAACAGGGGCAAAAAAATGGTCCTTTGTTGGTGGTGGTGGTGCCACAACACTGCAACCCCTCACAGATACTCTAGTTGGAGCGCAGGAATGAGCCCCCTGCAAAGTATTGCATCAAAAAATTGTAATTACACGCCCCTGTTAAACAGGGGCAGAAACAATGGGCCTTAGGCACTGGTGCCCAGAACCAAAAATGTTCTTACAAGCTATCAGCATGATCATTGAGGAGGAAAAGGATAGTCACTCAGCATAACAGGATAGTCACTCAGCATAGGCAGTCTTGAAGGATCTTACATGTCAAAAAAAATTATTCCGTTACATCAGCATTAGGTGCTTGGTAGCTGGTGGTGATCCAAGCCTGATTTATTTTTATGAAGGTCAGTCGATCGACTGAGTCGGTGGAGAGGTGCACCCTGTGAATCGGTTACAAAGTCTCCAGCAGCACTGAATGTGCGTTCTGAAAGAATGCTGGTTGCAGGACAAGCCAGTAGTTCAATTGCATACTGTGCAAGCTCTGGCCAGTGATCCACCCTCAAGACCCAGTAAGCCAGAGGATTTTCGGTGGGAAAGGTGTCTAAGTCTGATCTTGCCCCTAGGTATTCCTGCACCATGTAAAACAGACGCTGGCGATGGTTGCTGGAACCGGTCATACCTTGGGGCTGCGGACTAAAAAAAATTGTCTGAACGCATCGCTCAGACGGCCACCTTCTCCACTGCTCCTTCTGTGACTGAAGCCTCAGCAACACGTTGTCCAGGACGTGAGTTTGACTCGAACACGAAGCTCGTCCCTACTAGAGAACTGACCACAGTGTGCTCTCCTGCTTAGCATAGTCAGTTTTTAATAGGGAAGCAAGGGGACTAGTAGGAACATCAGGAATTTCCCACAAAGAAAACCATACAAAGAACAGGATACTTTCTCATACAAGTACATGGTACAGCAGGCACATATCAGGAATATTAAGTGTAAAGTCTTTAAAGTATTTTGCACTTCAAAATTAGAACAAAGTAGGACCAATTCAACTTCTTGAGATAACACAGGACAACTCAGAATTTCTGACATGATCAACAGCTAGTTTTTGTACAACAGATGCATTTTCATTGTTCTATTCAACAGAGCAAAAAGGGATCAAATAAGAAAAGTTGTTAAAGGTTTACATATAATTTTAGAGCCTACAGTTATTTATTTTTTGTTTACAGCTTTAATCACATTACTTCCCTATAATGAAATATGTCCTAGGTTGTGAAATCTTTACTGAAGGGATGTTGGTCCTCTTCCTGGCTCTCTGTACTACATGAAGTCAACAACTTTAGGCTCTTGGCCGAGCTGCCATATTCCAAACGAGGACCCACCCCCTCTCCTCCACTGTGAAAGTTTTGATTTCACGGCCTATAACACTATCTGTAAGTGGGGGACAGTCTTTTCAGGATTCTCTACCCCAATGTTCATGTTACAGGCAGAAAAAAACAAAAAAGAAAGAAGAACAAGAAGATTTTTTTAGTGGATGAGAATAGGGCAGATCCTCATCAAGAACTTTAACAGCAGCTCCGGCTAGATCCCAAATCCTTTAACCCCCACAGTGCCAGTAGTTCATAGGAAGAGGACTGGGCGGCCCCAAAAATAGGACATCTACAGGATCAAGCTGCTTGCATGATGTGAAACATTCTTTATCACAGGTAAAAAAAACAAAAAAACACACCCTCTATATTTTAAGCTCTAAAGTGTTGCAATACCCTATGAATGAAACTGTCCATCCCACACAGGAGTGTTCCTTTCCAAAAATAATTTTAGCAGCATATTGAGGCAAGAATGACTCCATCTATCCTACTGACACAGCCAAGTTATGCTTAAAATGATTAATTTGTACTTCAGCTCATGTTGTTCTCTTACGATACAGGCTTATAAAGAAAACGCAACCCTTATCTAAAGAGAGGTACATTTTGTACAATGTACTTTATATTTTCACTGTCTGCCATAAAATATGAAAAAAAAAAGAAGGAGAAAAAAGGATGAATTATCCTGCCCGATACGTCAGCTAAAAAATAAAGTCCACTTGTATATGATCTCTTCACCTCTTATCACACTGGAACATGCTGTACCTGTGATGCCAAGTGCAGCCTGGCTTGACACTAGAAAGATATTAAACAATCCCAGAATCAATCTTTTAAACCCCCCCCCCCCCTCTTGTGGAAAAAAAGACTGCAAACAATTTAAAAAGAAAAAACATGTATAAAATGGCAGGGTGTGAGGCAGAAAGCCGTAAATAGTAAGAAAAAAAAAAATACAAAGCTTTTCTTCACCAAGGACATCACATAGTAATATAGACTAGAAAAAATTGTACCAAATTTTTTTTATATATATATATATATATATATAAATGTTGGCAACAAATAGCAAAAGTACCACAAGCACAAAAACTCAAATGCTACCACCTGCAAAGATCAATCCATAAGGGTTCGTTCATACCATGTGCATTGAGCTACACTGTTCAACATAAACACAACCTACAGTTAAAAAGAAAATTAAAGCTGGGGAAAAAAAAAAAATATATATAAAAACTTTTCTGGGTATAACCAACACTATGGGCGGAACCCATTAATGACCTTGTATTTTTTGTCAATTTATAGACCTTTAATGAGCTTCTATATGGATTGCTTTACATTTAACCTTTATATTCATATACATAGGTACTAGAAGGTGCACACCGTTTTTCTTACAGCAGAAAGTTGGAAAGTATGCTTTTGCCTGGCCAGAGATTATTGTACTGGGTAGTTGAGTTGTATAATTCTCAAAACTGGAACAGGATTAATATAAAGCTATTGCCAAGTAAAACCGTTCCCAAATTTGTATTTCATATATGTACATTTCATGGTTTCTCTGGACTTCATAATTAAACTTTTTAAGTTAGCGTCAATCAGCCTACAATACAGATGGAAAATTTCCTTCAAATGAATATTTAGACCAGATTTGTTTTATATGACTGGTTTTGTTGCTATGCACTGAGAAATTAAATTTCCCTGAAGGAATTTGTAGACAAATTCCTACTAGTTTGCGGTTCTAATTTTGGCGGTAGCTTTTTAGATTCTTTGTAAAGTGCCTACATTTATTTTTAAATCACATACAATTTATTGAATTTTATATAGTTTACAACAAAGGAAACCAACATTTTTACCCCAAGAAATCCCCACCCTCCTTTACAAATAGCCCAACAGTGGGAAACCCCTCGCCCGTCCTTTACAAATACTCCAACAGTGGGGTCACCCTTTTAAAAATACATATGAAAATATCCCGATAGAACTTGATAATGCTAAATCACCATGACAGATATTTACTGCTAGCTAGCAATTTTACCATCTTTATTCACACACTTCAATTATCCTCCTTGCCAAAAGGAAAGAAATGACCGAAAAAGCCACCTAGACCTGCCATTGCCTTCTGTCAAGGCAAGCTCAACTGCACTGGAAAAAAAAAACACACACACACACACACACACACACACAAATAAGTCAGTTTCTGTGAAATGTAAAGTAGAAAACAAAAATTACATTTTTTTATCAAGTTGTGTACTGTATAGGTCGCTTGCTCTATCTATACACATATATAACTCTACGTTTATCACTTTGACTACAAGAATAGCATGAAATGTGAGGGCGTTACACCTACTAAAAAGGTTTCATTTTTTACAAAGCAGCAAAAAAAAAAAAAAAATGTAAGCTTGTTGCGGAGCCAAGCACACCAACATATTTAGCCCTGCACAGTGAAAGATGAATGTATTACGAAATAATATGTTCAGCCCACACAATAGCTGTGGACAAGTCTATACACTGTGTACCTGAGTGCATGCCAGGTGAGCCCTGAATGGAGTGCATGCCAGGTGAGCCCCGAATGGAGTGCATGCCAGGTGAGCCCCGAATGGAGTGCATGCCAGGTGAGCCCCGAATGGAGTGCATGCCAGGTGAGCCCCGAATGGAGTGCATGCCAGGTGAGCCCCGAATGGAGTGCATGCCAGGTGAGCCCCGAATGGAGTGCATGCCAGGTGAGCCCCGAATGGAGTGCATGCCAGATGAGCCCCGAATGGAGTGCATGCCAGATGAGCCCCGAATGGAGTGCATGCCAGATGAGCCCCGAATGGAGTGCATGCCAGATGAGCCCCGAATGGAGTGCATGCCAGATGAGCCCCGAATGGAGTGCATGCCGGGTGAGCTCTGAATAGAGTGCATGCTAGGTGAGCCCTGAATAGAGTGCATGCCAGGTGAGCTCTGAATTAAGTGCATGCCAGGTGAGCCCTGAATGGAGTGCATGCCAGGTGAGCCCCGAATGGAGTGCATGCCGGGTGAGCTCTGAATAGAGTGCATGCCAGGTGAGCCCTGATTTAAGTGCATGCCAGGTGAGCTCTGAATGGAGTGCATGCCAGGTGAGCTCTGAATGGAGTGCATGCCAGGTGAGCTCTGAATGGAGTGCATGCCAGGTGAGCTCTGAATGGAGTGCATGCCAGGTAAACTCTGAATGGAGTGCATGCCAGGTAAACTCTGAATGGAGTGCATGCCAGGTAAACTCTGAATGGAGTGCATGCCAGGTGAGCTCTGAATGGAGTGCATGCCAGGTGAGCTCTGAATGAGTGAAGCTGCAGTATCCTAGCCAAGGCTTCAAAGAGCAACAAAGTCGATTGATAAGAACTGTGATTTCTGACTATACTTTGTACCAATAACCGACTAGCAAAAAAAAAAAAAAAGTCGTCTCTAAATATATTTCCATGAACTGAATCACATTTTTTCCCAGTGTAGTCGCTTTCGTTTGTGGTTGAACAGCAATTGAAGAGATTCTGGGGAAAAGAGCAAGATGTTTTTCAGGACATAAAAATACAAATAACTATTTGGGTCAGCATTATGTAAGGAGAGCCTCAAAGGGAGCAGGGCACCATATTTCAGTGGTTCTCAGCCTAGAAATGTTGGGCCTGGCAGATCTGAGCAGGAGAGAGAGACTAATAAGCTTTGGCTATCCACTAGTAGGTCAACAATCACTAAGAGGAAGGGGACAGTGTCAAATAACACCCCCTACTTACCTGGAGGTACCAAATATTTTACAAGAAAAAACAAAAAAAAGGGGGAAGTGGGGTTGGAAGGTATAGACCAGCCATTCTCAAATCAGGGTTCTGTAGAATCCTACAGTTCCTCCAGATGTTGCTAGGGATTCTTTGAGTGGTAGTTGATTGACCTAACTGATGCCTGCATTGTTCCAGGGTCATGTCCCTTTGCAAAGTCAGCAGCATCATACCAATTTTAATTTTAGCTCTCTGTAAGGGTGGCATTCTGATTACCACTGTATGGGTTGCATTACACCTACCAACCACTAATTTATTGAAATAAAATTGACTGGTTTTAATAAGAGTTCTCCAAAGTCCTAAAAATTATTTGCAAAGTTGCTCTGTGGTGAAAACTTCGGTAAAGGCGAACCTTTTATTTTGCCATGGGTAAAGCCAATGCGACAGGTTTACCTGAAGAATTTATTTTTGTGGTTCGGGCTTAATTTTAGGATTTGGATGATAGAAGGGTTAGGCATTAAGTGGGGTACACACCATTAGAAAATCCAAATAAAAAATTCCATACAAGGCACGATAACTTGTTTTTCATATAGCGTGTACACAACTTTCGATGTCCGATTCAGCCATTCCAAATTGAAAATGGGACAAACTCAAAAATTTCTCGTATGTGAACAGAACCACCAATTTTCATTTAATGTGTACTGATTTTGTATGAGAAAAAACACATGATCAGAAACCATAACACAACAATAACAAAAAAAAAAGCTTAGAGAATTTTTGTAAACTTAGTACCATCCTCAAATTCGAACCTGCTGTGACACAGAGAAAAACACAGATGATCGTCCGTCCGATTTTCTTATAGTGTGTACTGGGCTTTACGGCCAGTTCACACCAGACGCAGTTCCGTACAGTTTCGTGTGCCTTTTGTCTGCACTAAAAATGCATGCACAGGGTTTTCCATGTATTCCAATGGCTTTAGTTCACACTATGCGGTCAGCTTCTGGTGCAGAAACTGACTGCATGGTGTGAACTAGAGCCATTGGAATACATGGAAAACACTGTGCGTGCATTTTGTGCAGAAAAAAAGCAAACGGAACTGCGTCTGGTGTGAACTGTCCCTTAGAGTCAGCGTGCTTTCACACTCGGGCGCTGCGACTGCAGGTCGTCAAATAAAGTCCTGCAAGCCACTTCTTTGAGGCGCTGTTAATGGCCAGCACCTGCAAAGCGCCTTGGCAGAGGCGCTTTTAAAGGGGTTGTAAACCCTTGCATTTTTTCACCTTAATGCATCCTACTGGAGCACCACGAGCATTGAAGCAAAGCAAATGTGCAGGTCTTGACATTATACAAAGTGGTAAATGGTGGTTTACTAGTAAGGCCCCCTTTCAAACTGGGGCGGGAGGTGCACCGACGGTATAGCGGCGCTATACCATTGGAATTGCAGCGGTATTCGGCCGCTAGCGGTGCAGATTTAACCCCCCGCTAGTGGCTGAAAAAGGGTTAATACCACTGGCGTATTACCGCGGTTTCCCATTGCTTTCAATGGGAAGGAGCGGTAAACACACCGCTCCAAAGATGCTGCTAGCAAAACTTTTGGAGCGGTCTAGCACCGCTATTGAAGCCTATATGACCAAAAGCATATATTGATGTGCCAAAAATGACCTGAAGTATTTTTTCCAATGATATATGGGTAATACAGTGCACGAGTGTGAATGAGCCCTATAGTGAACAATGGCAATGAACATGCGTTGGGCAATGTACATTAAATCACACAGGGCTTTAATCTAGGAGGAATATACTGTATGTTAGAAAGACATCCCTTTGTAAAGTGTAGCACCAAGGTCGGATGCATTGTTCACGATAGCTAGCCTGTCCTAAAAAAAAACAATCATGGGACAACTATTAGTAAGAAAATGGTTTCAAAAACAAAAAAGTAAGACATTTGACATACTAGGGCAGAAAGCCGAGTCAGTCATAACCAGCCTAAACTAAGCTGGAGAACCAACTATAGTTCAGGGACACAGCGTATAAAATGTACTATAGCCTACAAATAATTATCTCAAAAGCGAGTACCTACAAGTAGAGCCAAAACATTTGCAATGACGATATCAGGTTCTTAAGAACCTGTTGCCTTAGTAACCAAGCAGATGCAATGGGGGGGATGTTACCATAGCTCTCCAGTCTAGAAAATAGTAAGTCCAGAGAAGATTGTGTTTATCTCAGCAGGTCTTGTAGCTTGAAAACAAAGACAGAACTCAAAAGGCACGAAGCAATCCCAGCCCCTAATCCTCATTACTTATGCAAAACCACCACACCAGGTTGAACTAGAACTGACCAGGAATGTTTAACAAAAGTCAGTGAGGAAGACCGTGTAACACAAAGATGTGGAAATTCTGGCTTACTGTTTTTAATCCAATTAGCACATCAAGTATAAAAGGAATGTCATTTTCCTCAGCAGCAGTCCAGGAAATACAGTCACTTGCAGAATCCGAAACAAACATTAGAAAAACCTTTGGCAAACAAAAACAGCATTACAATTTGGCCCAAACAAAACATAATTGCAGATTCTAATTCAGGGAAATTAAGACGCGTATATCTCATGTTTGAATTAAAGTTGCAGCGAGTTTTGTGATGCTTTTTAAATACACATTTTCATTAAAAGATGTAGCAGTTTGCTACAAGCGTTAAACAAGAAGGACCTTTTTCTAATGCACCAATGTGCAGGAGTGTACAATAGTCATAGAAGCATAGAAGACCCCATACACCTGTGGTTGCTATGGACAACAGATCTACTTCTAACTCTGCCATTTTTATAACAGGTCATTGCTCTGTCCACATCTGTCCTTCATTAATAATAAAAGAAAAAGTGTAATTATATATATTTATTAAACATTCTATCAACAGTCCATATATCGTACCGGATTACCTCCATACCAGTCATACGATCATGCTGTACTGCAGTGGTGACAGTATGCAAGGAACAAAAAAAAAAAAAAAACTACAACCAACCAACACACACAACTTCAAATGACTTTCTATGCCTCTTACTAAATGCCTCAGACTGCAAACTTTCCAAAGATGGGTTATTTGTGGAAGGGGATTTGTACTGTGTCCTGGCAATTTAAAGTCTCAAGAAATGGCAGTCAGTCAGTACACCCCTCACATTTTTGAAAATATTTGAATTTATATCTTTTCATGTGACAACACTGAAGAAATTACACTATGCTACAATGTAAAGTAGTGAGTGTAAATTTGCTGCCCCTCAAAACAACTCAACAGCCATTAATGTCTAAAACGCTGGCAAGAAAATTGAGTACACCCCTAAGTAAAAAATGTCCAAAATTGGGCCCATAGTGTCAAAATCTTCTGTGACCATTATTTTCCTAGCACTGCCTTAACCCTCTTGGGTATGGAGTTAACCAGAGCTTCACAAATTGCCACTGGAGTCTTCTTCCACTCCTCCATGACAACATCACAGAGCTGGTGGATGTTAAGAGACCTTGCGCTCCTCCACCTTCTGTTAGAGGATGACCCAGAGATGTGCAAAAGGGGCTTAGGTCTCTAAACATGCTTGGTCAGTTCATCACCTTTACCCGCAAATTCTTTAGCAAGGCAGTGGTTGTCTTGGAGGTGCGTTTAGGGTCGTTCTGTTGAAATGCTGCCCTGCGGCCCAGTCTCCGAAGGGAGGGGATCATGCTCTGCTTCAGTATTAAATGTGAAGGGAGGGGCATGAAATGTCCCCGCCCAACACACATGGAATGCTGGCATATGGTAACGAATTTGCATAAAAGTTTTGAAAATTACTTACCGTTATTGGTTATATTACCGGTCCAATTAGCAGAAATCCAGACCTATAAAAGAAAGAAAATGTGTCAGTTGTAACAGCCGTTTAGGAGCATCTGAAAAAGCAACATGACTAGCATTCCAGTCACAGTACATGTTGGCATTCATGGTTCCCTCAATGAACTGTAGCTCCCCGGCGCCAGCAGCACTCATGCAGCCCTAGACCATAACACTACCAGCACCATGCTTGACTGTAGACAACACACACACTTGTCTTTGTACTCCTCACCCGGTTGCCACTACACACACACCACAGGACGTAATCCATGTCCTTAGTCTGCTTGTCTTCAGCAAACTGTTTGCAGGCTTTCTTGTGCATCATCTTTAGAAGAGGCTTCCTTCTGGGACGACAGCCATGCAGACCAATTTGATAAAGTGTGTTGTGTATAGTCTGAAATCTGACAGGCTGACCCCCCGACCCTTCAACCTCTGCAGAAATGCTGGCAGCACTCATACGTCCATTTCCCCAAAAACAAATTCTGGATATGACGCTGAGCATTTGCACTCAACTTCTTTGATCGACCATGGCAAGGCCTGTTCCGAGTAGAACCTGTCCTGTTAACCCGCGGTATGGTCTTGGCCACCATGCTGCAGCTTTGTTTCAGGGTATTAGCAATCTTCTTATAGCCTAGGCCATCTTTATGTAAAGCAACAACTCTTTTTCAGAGCCTAAGAGAGTTCTTCGCCATGAGGTGCCATGTTGAACTTCCAGTGACCAGTATGAGAGAGCGATACCACCAAATTTAACCCACCTGCTACCCATTCACACCTGAGACCTTGTAACACTAATAAGTCACATGACACTGGGAAGGGAAAATGGTTAATTGGGTACAAATTTGACATTTTTACTTAGAGGTGTACTCACTTTTGTTGCCAGCGGTTTAGACATTAATGGTGTGATGAGTTATTTTGAGGGGACAGCAAATTTACACTGTTATACAAGCTGTACACTCACTTCTTTACATTGTAGCAAAGTGTAATTTGGGGGGGTACCATTAATTCCAATAGCACCTCTACGCACACAAAAACCGCAGAGCAGGTTCCAGTACTGGGATATGCACTATGCGGTTTTCCCATGGCCGTTTTGGAAAAAGTTCAAGGAACATTTTCCCTGCGATTTGACAAGATACAGTAGCACATTCAAATCCTGGGCAAGCTCAGCCATCAGAAACCGCATAGATGTGAACCAGGGGTAACAAATTTTCAAACAAAAGTTTGTTTGAACTTCAGAGATTCTTACAAAAATTCTCAGTACTTTTGATGACTTTATAAAAAAGGTAAGGCAATAGTAGTTCAAAACTTTGCTTGCTTTCAACGATTCTGAAATGAAGGTAAACTTCTTGAATGAAAAGCACACACAAAAAATAAGACTAGGTTGACACTATCTTGGCTTGCGGCTCACAGCAGGGGCCCGGTGGGTCCCCGTTCACTGTTTCAGGTTCGATTTTAGCCTGAATTTGCACCCGAAATGGACCAAAAGATGCACAGGGCTCCTGTGCAAATTCACACAGAAGCCACAGCGGAGATATGTAAACCGGTTCTTTAGAGAGCCGGTCAAAATCCCCTGCAACACAAAAAAATAAAATAAAAATCTAGTAGTGGATACCCAGCATAACATTCACTTTGCAAACTCGTCTAAAGTAAATTATTGGGAGTTTTTTCGGGAAGTTGCTGCTTCAGGCTGCCCTTTTCATTTGAATCCAAGATGAACTACTTGCCGACCAGCCGCCGCAGTTATACGGTGGCAGGTCGGCTCGCCTGCGCGAGATCACGTAGATCTACGTCATCTCGCGAATCAGCCAATAGGGGCGCGTGCTATAACTTTTGCACAAACCAATCAAGCGCTTATTGCGATTTTTTTTTTTACGAAAAATATGTAGAAGAATACGTATCGGCCTAAACTGAGGAAATAAAATCGTTTTTTTATATATTTTTGGGGATATTTATTACAGCAAAAAGTAAATATTCATTTTTTTTCAAAATTGTCGCTGTTTTTGTTTATAGCGCAAAAAAATAAAAACCGCAGAGGTGATCAAATACCATCAAAAGAAAGCTTTGTGGGGAAAAAAGGACGCCAATTTTGTTTGGGAGCCACGTGGCATGACTGCGCAATTGTCAGTTAAAGCGACGCAGTGCCGAATCGCAAAAAGTGGCCCGGTAATTGACCAGCAATATGGTCCGGGGCTGAAGTGGTTAACAAGGAAGGTTAAGAAGCCATTGTTAGATTACAATAAAAAAGGGGCAACTACAGGTGGCCATAGAGGGAATGGAATTCATCCGGTTGCATAGCCAAATTTGGATCAAGGTGTTGCAACTGCAGTTCATTCTACCGATCGACTTTTATTTAACTGCCCTGTTGGGTAAATGCTGCTCAATCAGTAGCTGCAGCACTATCTATGTATTCTATACACCTTGAATGTGTACATGGGCAAAGCAGTTCAGTTTTTCTGTCCCGGGCTGAACGAAAAATACAAAAACAAACCATGTATGGCCAGCTTAAAGAGGAGCTTCACCCAAAAGGGAAAGCTTCGCTCATCTCCCTCCCCCCCCAGCCACATTTGGTACATTTGGAGGGGGGGGGTACCTGTTTGACATTTTGGCCCCCCTCCCCCTGCAGCCAGCCTACTCAGAGCGCAGCACGATTCACGCATTAGCAGTAGGGAACCGGCTACAAATTAAGGCACAAGGCTTCGCTGCCGATTTCCCTTAGTGGAGATGGCAGCGGCATCACTCGATAGCCGACTGAAAAATCAGCTCGGGTGAAGACGCTGCTGAAATCCTACACAGGTAAAATGTCCCAATATTAAAAGTCAGCAGCAGCTACAGTATTTGTAACTGCTGACCTAAAGGGGTTGTAAAGGCAGAAGTTTATCTTAATGCATGAAGATAAAAAGCCTTTTGTGTGCAAACACCCTCTCTCCTCCCCCCCCCCCCCTGCCCTGCACTCCCTATTACTTACCTGAGCCCCATATCTAATTTTTTCTGCAGGAGCCTGGAGCTCATCTTTAAGAGAATTAGCAAAAAGCAGGACAGATGGCCTTCCGAATTTTTGAATGTTTCAAACCAAAACTAGCTGCCCAGGATTAGTCATGACAAAATGTAAAATCTTATGAACCAAAGAAAAATGCCACTTTAAATTGTGAAACGGGATTATATCGTCATATGATAGGGGATAGAATCAAATCCATATCTACATTACCATGTAAAAGAAAGATTGTAATAGTAATTAATGCCAATTTATTTTTATTTTTTGTTTCTACCAAAAAAATGACTTGACATTCACAAGTTTGTTGCACAATTGCAGCAAGTCCACATTGCATGACTCCAGATCAACTTTCTTTGCAAACCTTCTGCAAGTTCTGGTTCGCTATGTTGTGCAATAGTCATCCCACCACAGGGGTCACTGTAGTTGAATTTTCATGCTGTAGATTTGCAGAGCTCCTGCTGTAGACTCGCCATTGCAACTTTGCTCTTGCTAGAGACTTGCCATGCAAATTTGCTACAAATTGGGAAAGCGTCAACTAGAACTTCAAGTGCACAACTTGCCAGTGAAAATGTGCAGCAAGTTAACAGACTTACAATTCAACACTGCCATCATTTATATTGGCAAGTTATCCTATCTGGGATGACAATTCTCAGGTGTTTCCTGTCCTTAGGAAAGGTCTGACAGAGGAGTTTACAGTACATGCTGATGTATAAATATATGCCTGCACAATGTTGACTGGTGCTGTGCCAGTCACATGACACCCCAAAAAAAGAAGGGGCTTCAGAGAATTAACGTTCCAATCCAGACGGAAAGTGATTGACGGCCGGCTCTGGCGCGCCACGCTTCTCCGGAAATAGCCGAAATAGGCTTGGCTCTTCACGGCGCCTGCGCATAGCCTGTGCGCAGGCGCCGTGAAGAGCCGAGACCTACTCCGGCTGTCTTCGGGGAGCGTGACGTGCCAGAGTCGGCCGTCAATCATCCTCCCTCTCCATAGGCACGCCCATTCCCCGCGGCAGACGGAATCGTCTATGTACGATTAAACAGTGAGTACGGGGATAAAAAATGTAAGACCGGCATACTGTAGCTCGCGCTACGATGCCGAATTTTATGCTGAAATGTTGTTCAGCAGGGTGAACCACCGCTTTAAGCTTCATACTAATCTATATTTTAAAAGCAATTATTTACCGTATTCATCGGCGTATAACACACACTTTTTTCCCCTGAATATCGGGGATAAAGCAGGGGTGTGCGTTATACGCTGATAGCGTACCTCAGAGCTGTCATCTCCTCTCCGTTAGGCTCCTCTGCTTTCACTTTATACACACACACACACACACACACACACACACAGTCCCGCCTCCGCCATTGGACCAGTGTTCTGCCTATCACAGTAGCTGGTCCAATGCCGATGGCGGAGGCGGGACTGTGTGTGTGTGTGTGTGTGTGTGTGTGTAAGTAACATGAGAGCCGAGTAGATGATGGCTCAGTGATTTCCTGATTCAGGCTGCTGGTGTGGGAGATGGTGAGACTGCAAATGATATTAGTTCAAAAAGGCATTGAGGACTTTATTTGTGCTGCATTGGAGGACTTTGCTTCAAAGTTGTTTATTTCAAAAATATGTTTTTTTCCTGAAACTTTCCTCTTAAAATTGGGGTGCGTGTTATATGCTGGTATTTATTTTGCAATAACTAGGTATAGGTAGAGTTTAGGTTGGCTAACAACAGCTTTCACTTTGTTCCCACTGTAAGGAGGTTCTGCCAATCACAGGCTAGGTCACACCCCTCCAGCCTGTGTCTATGTGCTGTTACCATCAGGGAGGTGAAGCCTCTAATAACAACCAGCTTACATTCCACCCCCATAATGTTTAGCAATATGAAAAGGGAGGGAAGGGAGTGTCATTTACCACTGTGTATACGCCAACACGTGCGACTCCTATACCAACATTGGCTGCACAGATAATAAAGGAGCAAATGAACAGCTTAGAAGGGAACTGAAACTAGAGAATGCTCATTAGATTTTAACAGCTGGTCTACACAATTTCAGGCTGCAGCGTGGACACACGGACAAGGAGTGAAGGACAATGAACAGCATGATTAATCTTTTTTTTTGTGTTTTTTTTTTTGCAGTCTGCAGAAAATAAATGCTCTGGAGGATGAGTGAGCATGAACACAATGTTAAAATAGCCTGTATTGACAGTTTATGATTTGTGTTTAATGAAAATGTAATTATTATTTAATGCAACTACTGGTGCCTTAAAGCATCACTAAAAGTAAAAATATATCGTTTTTCACGCAGTGGCCACGATCCACGTCTTCTGGGGTCTCTCTGCGGCTGCCTCGGCTCCCCCCCCCCCCCCCACAAGAGCTTTCCACCTTCATGCGAGCGAGCCTGCATGGTTAAAAGCTCTTGCAGGCGCACTCCCGTGATACAGCCGTGACTATAGCCGCCGACTGTATCACTCGGCTCTGCGCGGATTTCTGTCTGATGGTGTGTACAACCATCAGACAGAAATCCGGCAGCGGACATGGTGTGTACGAGGCCTAAGAGGAAAGGAAGACTAGAGCAGGCCGGTTTATCACAAAGAACACATATGCCCGCTTTGACAGCTTTGATTTGAATTGCCCGGTGCTCTCACTCACACAAAGTCTAGCCTCCTGGACTGGCTCCATTAATAGAGAGCACACTGTTCAATGCCGGGACGTGCAATGTCTATTAAAAGAGCTAATCCAGGAGGGGGACTTTGTGTCGTTTCCTTTGTGTAAAATACCTGGCGTTTCGGCCAGTACCTTAGCTTTTTAATTTTAAAACTGACCACTCTAGACATTAACACATATTCATTCTAGCGTGGTCAGTTTTCTAACTGTGTTGGGAACACAGCTTGCCTGTCCTGAAGGGGCCATGACACACACCATGCCATTCACCCAGATTAGTGTATTTGTTTGTGCAGCTGAAAACAAATGTGATGACGCATAAAGAACAGAATGTGTTTTACAAGCTAATGGTTCACATTCACTTTCATTCTTAAATATACATGTAAAATAGATCAGTGTTAGGCATATAATGCTACAACGTGTTGAAAAAAAAAATATATATAAGAGCTTTGTTTGTAACAATCTGTGCACATGGGGACAAGCCATATTTAATACAAATACTACTTACAATGTAAGTCTATTAGTTAGCCACATCACTTAAAACAATGCACTCTCTTAGTAGCCAATGATTTATCTTAACAGTTGTTCAGAAGCTACCCAAGTTTCTTTTTATTAATTACTTCTAAAAATTGTATTATTATCATTATCATACAGGGAAAACAAAGTGGAGTTAAATAAAAGGAGCATCCCTTCTTGATTTTAATCTACCAATCTCTCAATTTAATACAGAAACGGTACACGAAAAAAAAAAAAAAAAACCTCCAGATAAATACGGCAATAACGTGCTTGTTTCCCTTTAACAGTTGATCTACTAACCAATCTGGTATTTCTAGTAGATACACCTAAAAAGTAAGGTACAAAAGGGTTGTATTCAGTAAATAAAAGTTTTTGGCATCCTCCTTAATTCAGTACGGGAACTTTTTATGTTGACCCAGCAATTCGCTGCTTGAAAGGTCTGGCAGACACCAGCCAGTTTTCATATCTTATGCAAGCTAGAAAAACCTACTGGCAAATAATAATGTTATAGACAGTGGCGGTGCATCCATAGAGGGCGCAGGAGTGCCGCCCCCTCCCTCTCCTGCACCGCCACTTCAACAATACATAGATTCATGCATTGCATGAATGTATTGTCGCTGCCGCCCACTATTCAGATGGTCGGCCCCCTGGTGAACGTCGGCCATCTGAGTAACGGCAGCTTGTTGGCTTTGGAAGTGCCTACGGCTCCGATAGGCTGTAATCGGCTTCCAAATAGTTATCCAGGGGTCACACGGGGGGGTGCGTTCCCTGGCTAACACCGACAGGCGTCTCAGCCAATCAGGTTCACCGATTCTGGTTACGGGTAACCCGATTGGCTGAAGCGTCATCGAGGGACGGTGGAAGCATTATGGCTGGCCCCAGAAAGGTAAGTGCCGGGCGGGGGGGGGGGGGGGGGGTTGTGTGCATTTTACAAGGCACATTGGCTGCGTTTGATGGCATGGCACAGTGGCTGCGTTTGATTGCATGGCACAGTGGCTGCGTTTGATGGCATGGCACAGTGAGGCTGCAATCTTTTTTTTTTCGTTTGTGCCCCCCAAAAAAATTTGAGCACCAGCCGTCAATGGTTATAGACCAGTCTCTTTCATCCAAGGTTCTGTGGAATTCTAGGGTTTCTCCAAAAGTTGTTGGGGTTCTTTGCACAATTAGCAATTTCTACCCCTCAGATAAGTAATCACTGACACCAATGATCTTTGCAGCTATATGTAAGGGGCATTCTTCCTACTAATCATCATGCTAAATGTACCATGAGCTGTAGTCATTTCGAGGGTACCTCCATGGTAAAAAGGTTAAGAAAGGCTGTTCTAGATTATATAAAACTCTGAGCTTAGACACTAAACCCTGGTTTAAAAAATAATTCTATTAGAGCATAGATTCTTTACTCAAAATAGGATGGCTAGGTTTGTCCTCCATGGTCCCACTGTGTGAAGGAACATAGCCACCCTCTCTTGCTTACTCCCAAGATGGATTGGAACTTTGGGTTTTATAGCATGCATAGATCAGTGCACATGACCGTAATTGCGCACAGGTCATTCCAAATGCGAGAAGGGGGGGGGGATTAAATAATTAAAAATAGGCGGGGAAGGGGGGTCGAGAAGAAGAGGTTCAGTAGCTCATGGAGGATGACACACACACAGGCTGTACGAATGGAAACACAACAGACAGAGCAGAGGTTTCTCAAATTTGGCTTAAAAAAGGTGGAAATTAAACTTTAAAGCCAAATGCGCATTGATCCTCACTATGGATATTGGCCGTCCTGGTCCTCTGCTGCAGATTTGGTCAATCTGTCTTTATAGTACAGGTCTGGAACCACCCAAGTTAAGCCTAGTACATATGGGGCAAATGGTTCAATTAAAACTGGCAGACATTCATTCCGTGTGTAGGGCAGCCAGTTCGACAGAAAGCGATCATTCGACCAGCTTATGTCGAAGAGGCATGACTGAAAAAAAGTCAGCTCATGGCTGAGAGCACTGACAGGCGTGTTCTGGCAGGGGGCCATCCCCCTGACAGAAAACAAAAAGCTCAGAAGGGGAGATCGCTGTACTAACATTGGATCTTAGTACAGCAGCTCCTCCTGAGCTCTTCAGTCCATTGGGTTGAATGAAAAAAAAAAGAAAAAAACACAAACACAGTGTGCACCAGGCTTAAAGCTGGATACACTACACAACTTTTGTTGTTCGACTCCCTTTAGATTTACCAAAACAATGTAGTGCAAGGGCCTGCCTGATTGCATACACAAATTGAAGCGTTTGACCTCAAATCATATGGTTTTGGTAAAACTAAAGGAAAAACACCTTAAGAAAATTGTATTGTGTGTATCTAGCTTAAAAGGGAGGCCATACATTTATCTTTTTTTTCGTTCATTCAGTGGGTTGATTGCAAAAAGGCGACCCAATTTCCTCCATCCATATAGAGTGTGTGGATGGGGGGGAAATCAGCGCCACTGAGTTATTGTATTCTGACAGCGGGGAGCCTTTCCTGCTGTCAGAACACACTGATCAGTGTTGCCAGTGCCACTAATCATTCGGGGAAAACTTAACAGGCTGGTTATACACAAGTCAAAATCGATAGCTCAGCATGTGTACAACCAGCCCGCTCATACAAGAATCGAAAGTCGGCTGGACCCTGCTGAACTTCTATCCATCCATGACCACTTATGAACCCTGCAGCCTTGCTGGCCCTTGACCACGTACATCAACGCCAAATGACACAGTGAAATTAACTTGTACTATACTTGATAAAATACATTTGGGAGAAGAATTTGAATGTACACAACAGGGTACTGTACTTTCTGGAAACACAAAAGGCTGAACCTTTGACCTTTCATAGCCCAACCCCCCCCCCCCCCCCCCACCTTAATCTCTAATTCCCAAAGGCAAACAGACTGTCACCTATTTCACAGACACGTAATGTGATCAGCCAAGACAGACAGCTGCTCCTTTTAAAAAGGACCAATACAGTTCAGGTCCTAGGATGGTTGCCTCTGCTCTGGGGTGCGGCAGCAATGGGAAATTTTCCTTTGTTCCATGCATTAGCACTTACTAAAAGCTTTAAAAATATTTGTCGTTACTGACAACTGCAAGCATCTACTAATTAACATGAAGGTCTATAGGAAAAAGATTTAATAACATAAAATGTCAAAAGCAAAAAAAACTTACCAAGCAATATTTAAAGTCCATGGTCACGATTTTTTACACTCTGTCACCGTGTAACTTAATAGTAACTATTGTGCATCTTTATTATAGCAGACACTGCAGAACATCTCCCATATGCAAAGTCAGATCAGCATAGCTACACTATCAAGTAGAGCTGCAGTTAACCAGACAAAATGTTGATAATGCAAGTTATGGTGGCCATACACGTAACCAGTGTGATCATACAATGGATCATTCAATGGGACCAATCGAATTGAACAATAATCACAACCCAAAAACCGTGGTAGAATTCATTGCTTCTGATCAATCTGCTATTTAATAGATCCTTTCGATTAATTATTAATATCTTCATTTGATCACAAAGTGAAGAATACTGTGTTCTCTGTAATGTTCATTAAAGCGGAACTTGAGTCATTTTCTTTCCATCTATTAAAGCTGTGTCTACCCCAAGCAGGCCAAAGCTGCACACACTTCCTTTTGTTTTCCTATGGCTTCATTAGGCTGCCAGAAGTGAATAGAGGAAGACCTGTGTGCACGCTGACAGGCATACTGCAAGTAGTCTCTTGCCACCCCCACAGGGTTACCCAAGTGGCCAATCACACTAGTGTGGTCATGTTACAGGAAGAAGAGCAAGTCACATGTTACCCATACCCAGAAGTACCAGGTATTTCTCAAAGAACCCAGTGGCTGAACAAACTGGAAGGCGAATTTAGAGATGGCAAGTACACACAGCTGGGGTGTTATGTGAATCTGTTTCTTCACACAGGTACCTCTAAAAATAAAAAAAAACCCCACCACCTGTCAGCAGAAAGATAAAGAGCATAAAGGGACTTTCAGGGGCATCTGACTTCAAGTAAACCTTTATATCCCTACCTCTACAGCAGAAAACTGTAGGATAAGCAACACTGCTCAATGGAGCAAACAACTATAGCGCCCCGGGGTTTAGTCAGGGGGCTCCTCACCAAATGCCTTGTCGGGGGTAGCTACCGTTGTTTATTTGTTAGAGATCCATTAATTTCTACCCATGTTTGGCCTCGTTGTACTTTTCTACCACTAATTGGCCGGGCACTTAGTGGTACTAGATATGAGAAGGACAACTCAAGGTCAAGTTATGGGTATATGCAGTATCTCAGCCAATGGGCAGGGGTTTTCTTGAATCCCTTGGCCTGCTGGGAGAGCCTATATATTTGGGTGGAGTCGGGTGATCTCTGTTCTGTGTCACCTGGACTGCCGTCTGGGTGGACGTGTGTCGTTAGACCCGAGATTAGGCTTATCCAGAGGGGAACTGGCTGCCAGGCTGTGTGAGGGTCTATCCAGAAATAAGAGGGCAGCTCAGGGTTGCAGTCAAACGAAAAGTGACGGTTTCGTCGGCCGGAGAACATGTCGTGGTCAGACGTAGAAGGGAAGCTGTCGCCACTAAGGGACCAACTGCCTTTACAAGGTACCACAGTGAGTAACTGAAGCAAGTACCAGAGCAGTATTCTCAAACGGGCATGGTGGAGAATCGGAAAATTTCAGGCGTTGATCAAGTCAGGGACCTAACCAGCGGAGGAGATGCTTGCAGAGCAGCCTTGTGTGTCAAGCTAGGGACCAAGCCGGTCAGCAGGGGTGAACCTTGAAGGTATCTGAAGTGCCAAGTTAGGGACCCATGAGGAAGCATGGGTGGCACTTGAGGGAGATACCACCGCAAAAGCCTTAGGAACTGTCAAGTACTTTAGCCATAGGGGACAGCAAACCTGCATGTGCACAAGTGGCACCTTGCTGGGGCCTTTCCCTGTACGGCTGTCCTCCTATTGAAGTTGAAGTCTGCCTTTGGAAATTGCAACTACTTAAAGTGGTAGTAAACTCTTTACTACAACTTATACTTACAGGTAAGCCTATAATAAGGCTTACCTGTAGGTATAAATATCTCCTAAACCTGTACGGATTAGGAGATATTCCCCTCGCAATGCGCCGCTGATTGCAGGGGCGCATTCGCAGCGGGGATCCTCGGCTAAAGGGCTGGCAGCCGCCGGACCTTGCCGGAATGAAGTCTCCCGCGCGCATGCGCGACGACATCGCCGTTCCAGCCAATTACAGCGCTGGAGCGGCGATACCCGGAAGACACACTGAGGCAAGATGACATCTCGCTCGGCGTGGACCAGGTAAGTTCTCTACACCTCGTTCCAAAGTAAGTATTTCATAATGAGCTAGTATGCGGTGCATACTAGCTCATTATGCCTTTTGCCTTGCAGGTGTAAAAATAAATAAAAATTATTGCGGGTATACAACCGATTTAAGGGTGTCTTGGCCATAACCCTCTTTCCCTTGCAAAATATATAAGGACCGTTAAAAGAAATAAAACCTCTTTTGCATCCAAGAAGTAACTTGCGCCCAATGACTTTTACCATCTTTGTACCCACTAAGCCTCACAACCCACTACATATTGAAGGATGTCAGCGGTCTGTGGCCTCAAAGGTTCTCATTAGACTGAAGAGGTTAGAGATTCTGCTACACAACCTATTTGCTTTATCTCCTGTCAGCACTGTATAAACTATATGTAGCATCATCTCTGTGTTGAAGCAATGTGGGTGACTTACCATCTGCTGTTGAAACAAGGGGGGGGGGGTAGGAAGTTGGGACTGAGGCAATGAGTGGGTAGTTCATCTGCCTCCATCCCTGGTAATGTATTAAAAGGAGAAAGGGTTCTGAAACTTTGTATGAAGCATAACTGCAAGGCAAGTATGCAAAGACATGTTTGACGATTCCTCGTCCATATACATAAAAACAGAAGGAAAAAGCATCCAGGAGAGCTGGGCAAACTATTTTTTGGGTTCAGTTGAGGTTGAAAATTCAAGCAAAACGTTGAACATGAATTGCACCTGAACCGGTGAACAGGGACACTCCCCATGCTGGGAACCACGGTCGCACGTATATGAACTTGGCCTAAACGTGAAGTATTGGATTTTTTTATTTTTTTTATTATTATTAAATCACTTCCTGCCCAACAACAACATATGACGTCGTTGACTTTTGAGTGGGGATATCTGAATGATGCCTGCAGCTACAGTCATCTTTTTTTAGAGCCAGTGATTTCCTGCACCATAAGAATTATAACAGCTGTTCAGCCGCTTGGGTCCTTCTCGGGCTCGTCCATATGATTGATGAGAGGGGAAAGGAATCAGTCCATGCCGGAAGTTTAGGCGTTGGCAGTGCGATTAAAATTAACCTGGGGAGGTTTTACGAGGACTGCAGTGATCTGAAGTGACAAATGTTAGCACAATTAAAATTAATTAATTGAGATCTCCCCAGAGTGGCTCAATGATATTGAGGTCAGGAGATGGAGATGACTACTCCAGAACCTTCACTTTATTCTGCTGTAGTCAATGACAGGACGACTTGGCCTTGTGTTTTGGATCATTGTCATGTTGGAATGTCCAAGTACATCCCATGCGCAGCTTCCTGGCTGATGAATGCAAATGGTTTGTTTTTTTGATAACATACTGCATTCATCAATTTAATTACATTTATTGTGCCTTTGTAGATCACACATCCCCAAAACATCAACAATTCACCTCCATGTTTCACAGTAGGAATGGTGTATCTTTCATCATAGGCCTTGTTGACTTTTTTCCAAAAGTAGCGTTTATGGTTGTGGCCAAAAAGCTCAATTTTGGTCTCATCACTCCAAATGACTGTGCCAAAAGCTTTGATTCTTGTATCTGTGCTGATTGGCGTATTGCAAACAGGATACTTTGTGGCATTTGTGTACTAATGGCTTTCTTCTGGCGACTAGACCATGCAGCCCATCTTTCCTGCATTTCACCTGAAGTTATGTGTAGGTTTTTCGTCGCATTTCTAACAATTTTGCTGGCAGTTGTGGCTGATATTTTTGTTGGTCTACCTGACTGTTTGGTTTCAACAGAACCCCTCATTTTCTACTTCTTGACTAAAGTTTGAGCACTGCCGATTGGCAATCTCAATTCCTTGGATATCTTTTTATATCCCTTTCCTGTTTTATACAGTTCAACTATATTTTCCTGCAGATCCTTTGATAATTCTTTTGCTTTCCCCATGACTCAGAATCCAGAAACGTCAGTGCAGCACTGGATGAAAGATGCAAGGGTCTGTCAGGAGTCCAAAAACTCATTGACCTTCTATATATATTTATTACACACACACACACACACACACACACACACACACACACACACACACACACACACACACACACACACACACACACACACACACACACACACCCCCCAATTACAAGCAAACAGATCACAGGCATTTAAACCCCTTTGTGTCAACTTGTGTAGATCAAAATTACCAGGGTATGTAAACTTTTTATCATTGTCATTTGGGTAGTTTCCGTTTTCATGATTTAAAAAGACTAAAACAGAGTTGATTGATAATAAATGGCTTTAGCCAAAGACTAATCATGAGTGAAAAAAAAGTGTGTCATCATTCATATGCTCTGAAAAATGGCCAAAAAAGCCTAAATTCTGCCAGGGTATGAAAACTTATGAGCACAACTGTATATAAATTATGTATTACAAATTACTTCCAGAGTAGAAAAAAGAGAGTAGTTTACTCAGAGTTTAAAAATGAGGGGTGTACAGCATATATTTAGAGAAACAAAGACTTATACCTGTCAATTAATGTGAACTTGAAATTTCACTTATTTTTGTGGACTCATCAATTGTCCAATATACAGTGTGCGTTTCTGTAGGTTACGAGTTCCTGTACCAGCGTATGTGCAATGGTGCCCTTAAATGTTTATACATATATTCCACTTTCAGAGGACTTGGTGGAACCCAGAATGTTAGATGTTAAACTTTTCATTAAGAAATAGAGATTAAAATGTAATTAAAATAACAACAAAGTAAAAAAAAAAATCTATACATTTTTTTAAATCTATTGAGAACCAATATGTTACCAGTTCTACATGTGTGTGAATATACAAGGGATATTATAGGTAACATACCAACTGTGTTCCAATAATGACATCTTCTGTATATGTAGCCACAGGTGATTTTCTGTTGGTGTATTAAAAAATGTGATGATGAAACGTTGAAGTCAAAATCTACATTTAACCCTGCCGGTTGAAGAGTGTCTAATTGGAAAATTCATTTAGTCTCATTTTGTGAGATTTTCATTTTCTTATTCTCACCTTTGCAGTGGCCTTATATTTTATTTATGGCATAAAAAAAACATACATGATGGATCCATTCTGTGGTAATCTCTGAAGTGTCTGTTAATGTATTCCCAGAGTCTGACAAAAAGGGGGTCTCGTCGTTCTACCAACATATTGTTTATGGCATGGACATTCTATGATGCAAGTTACATGAGTACTGTTGCATGTTATGCGTTCTCTAATGCTATATTCCTTTCCTGTTGTTGTAGATGCAAAACGTGTTATTTTTCTGTTATTCTTCTTGCTAATTCTACATGGGAGGCATTTTCCACATTTGAAAAATCCTTTCAGGTGCTTGAATATCTTTATTTGTTTTGGTGGATCTAGGGCATTATGCACCAATCTGTTTCTTAAGGAAAGTGCTCTCCTATAGATGAAAGTTTGTCTTTAGGACCTTATCAAACTGTAGGATTGGCCAATGTTTCTTTATTACCATCTCCAGGGATTTATATTGCTTATTATATCCCGTGAGAAAAGACATATCTATATGCTTTTTCTTTTTCTCAGTCTTCATTTCTATCATGAAAAGGGAGTTACCGCTCCAGGTGGGTATGCTGAACAATCAATAACTTCTCAGGAGATCAAGGGTGCCGGCAATGCACAAGGCAAATTGTTGAGGCTAAAAAAATGGACAGCCGCACTCTAAAAAAAACCCTTAGGTTGTCTTTATTGTAAAACTGATGGAAAATGCACTACAAAATAAAGCAAAAAAAAATTGGGGATAGCAGCCTACGCGTTTCACACTATAGATCAGTGCTTAGTCATGGCTCATTTCTATCATCATATCTCTGTTTTAAAGCCATCAGTTCTTTTTTCTTGTACCCTTTTCGATAAACCTGTTAACTATTACGTTTGATTGTTCTTCATAATATTTTTGGTTGCTAAAATTTCTATACAGTCGCATAAGATGACCTTTTGGGATATTCCCTATCCATTGTGGATGATGACTATTAGTGGGAATATAGCCATTCCTGTCTGTGGTTTTAAAAACTGTCCTGGTGTCAAAATGTCCATTTTTTTTTTTTTTTTTATACCTGCAAGTCTTAATAATAAATACTTTGTCTACTCCAATTTCCTGTTAAAGTAATCCCATAGATGTTTTGATTGATTTCTTCAAAAAAGGCCTGTAGTTCCTCTTCCGTGCCTCCCCATATTATCACAATGTCGTCTATGTACCTCCGGTATCATTTGAGTTTTTTTTCTTCTCACACTGTTTATTTGTTCTTCTTCCCATCGGTTTAGGAACAGATTTGCTTCACTGGGAGCATAAGAACAAATACACAGTGTTGCAGGGGGTGCAACACATATGTACTTGAAGCACTTATCACGTTAAGGTTCATTCAAAGCTGCAGCACGCAACAACAAATACACATCACGTTTACTTCCATCTAATTTTGTATAATATTATCCATTAATTTTGTTGTCGAGTGCCAACATTTGTCACTTCAGATCACTCCAATCCTTATAAAACCTTCCAGGTTAATTTTAATCAGACTGCAACGTCCAGACCTCATACGAAAAGCACCACGCCTACATCTCTTTTAAACCAATTCTTGTACTCGACCTAGGTGGCTGTATCTGTAGGGGCAGCAGTTCTTTGGTTTTCCCAAATCCATTGGACAGAACCACTTCTAACAATATTAACATGGAAGATGGTCCTATGATCTTTCAGAGGCCTGGCGCAATGTTATGGCATCACACCTGGCCTCTGCATTTGAAACAATGACGCCCTCTCAGCTGGGAAGCTAGGATATATTTTTACCAGCCTAGAGGCGAGATGTGGTGACTTATTGACCCCAAATATTGGTGTAAAGGGGACCCCATCATGCACTATTCCAAGGGATGTTTACATTTCTTGTAATGGGAATAAAAGTGATAAAAATGAATATAAATAAATGAAAAAAAAAGTGTCAAAATAGAAAAATAAACCATTTAAAGCACCCCTGTCTACGTGTGCTCACGCATACACATGTCTAGCCCACATGTAAACAACATTCAAATCACACATGTGAGGTAGAGCAATAATTATAGCACTAGACCTCCTCTGTAACTCTAAGCAGTTAACCTGTAAAAAAAAAAAAAATGGTTTTAAAGTGTCACCTATGGGGATTTTTTAAATAGTGAAATTTGGCGCCATTTCATGAGTGTGCACAATTTCAAAGCGCATCATGTTTGGTATCCATTTACTCAGCATAACATCTTTTAAATTATGCAAAACAATTGGGCCAACTTTTGCCGTGCAAGATAAAAAGTTACAACGACCACCATTTTATTCCCTAGGGTCTTTGCTGAAAAAAATAAAAGATTATTACACGTAGGAGCGAAGTCTCAGAATTGGCCTGGGTAGCAAGTGGTTAAAGAAACATACCTACCTAGGTGGATGCACCATTGGTCCAAATGATCAAACACCGCCAATTGCTTCTCACAGCTCCATGAGAAGAGAGAAGGTGGCTGTCAGTCGCAGGCTCTCTGCTCTGCCCCCAGGATTGCTTGGCTGTGGAGGGGGCAGCTGGCTCAGGTTCTTAGCAGTCCTTCCCGAGCTTGGACCAGCTCTGACATCAGCCGACAGAGGTGTTTAGCCTGCTGTCGGCTGAAAATAGGGTCACTTGAATGCAGAATGAACGGCACTCCTGCAATCCACAGGAGAATTACATTCAAATTTGCGTTAAATGTACTTCAAGTGTTGAAAAAAAAAAAAAAGCTGGTAGATGATTGGCTACCATGCACAGCTGCACCAGATTTTGCCCTCTCTAGTTTTAGTAAATCAACTCCAATATCTCAGCAAGAAGGATTCCTCTAGCCACTTTGATTGTGAGGATAAAAAGGAAAAAACATTTTCTTTTTTTTCCATTCGGCCTGCTGGCACAATTCATCTATGGCCAGCATTAGGATTTAACGACAGCCGAGATATCGGCTACTCAGGATGTGCATTGCTGTTTTCTTTTAAACACAGCAACACAGCATACAAAAATTGATCAAAAATATCTGACTGGTATATAAAACAATCAATAGGACTGTCCTGAAGGCACATCCGACACGTAAGAAAGGATTTAAAACACATGAACAAAATGTAACTCAATTCTCTACGGATAAATGCCTTCCAATTAAAAACAACTCGTGTTCCAAACTTTTCTAAAATGATTTCGCAGAAGTCTTATAAGGTCATTCTGCTCCAACTATTTTTAGAATTATATTTATGCAAGGCCTGAAAAATACATTGCAAAAAAAGAAGGGAAGGACTGAATGCTAAAAACACATCAAATAAATCGCCTCTGGACAACACCAGACAGACAGCTCAGCTTATTTCTGGCCAAAAGGTACAAAGATTTGTAAGCCGATACAGCATTTCAATGCTAAACTTTTGCAAGAATAATAGATCTGCCCAAGTATCTCGTGTACGTGTAAAAAAATAAAAATAATAATATAAATCTTTATTAAAAGGTTCACTGAAATGGAAAAAAAAACAAGCATTTACTAATCAAAATCTAACAACTAAATTAGATAAGCAAATGTACTCCTAGACAGTGGCGGCTGGTGAAGTTTTAGAATGGGGGGGGTGCCAGATCCACCCCTCCTTTTTAATCCCTCCCACTTATAAGCCCCACCCCTTACAGCATCCACCCACTCAGTCCCCTGTATTTAACTTGCTTCCACCCATAGTGTCAGTAGTATATGGCCCCAGACTCACAACACAGTGTACTTAACACTGTTCACATTATTGATCATCATCATAGCATCACTGATCACCAATGATCACATCATCATTGAACATCATATTGCAGTAACACAGTGTGTCCTTGTACACCTTGTGCCTCCTAGAGTCCATGATGTTATATCTATGCAGGCTCTTATGAGACAGCCCAATGACCTGTAGTACATAGACAGGACTCTACTCACCACCCGCACTGTCTGGCCGGACACCTGATCAGAGGGCTAAGACAAGGACTTTGGGGGGCCGAGTCCGGAGTCTGGACTCTCCAGCAGCTCAGGGACATCCTGCAACCAACCATAGCTGCCCGTGCTCCAGGCTGGAACAGAGGTGTTAGTGTAGAGAGGAGGGAGGGCTGTGGGCGGTCTTAACAATTTGTGAATAAAAAAACTCCACTTGGGCTGTGCGTTCCACGGAGCCGACGACGTCACTCCCGGTTTATCACTGGCACAGGGAAGCCGGAAGTGATGTCGCAGCTTGGAGGGAAAACACCGCCCATGTCCTAGGGCGGTGCCAATAAACAAACAAGGCACCCACAGTAATACTAAGGGTCAGAAGTATTCTGATACAATGCATTGCATCACATGGCCGGTCAAAACCCTGCAAATGAAGCGTCTCGTCTGCAATCACGTGATTGCATAGACGTCACGATTTCCATAGAGCACCATGTCTGGTGCCCAAACACAGTGCACTGAAAAAAGGACCCTTTTTTTCCCCCTGTGCACCCCCTATGCACAGGCCACCACTGCTCCTAGATTACTAAGCGATTAAACTCTTTACTGGCAGTAATTTACCTATGACATCGAATTAAAACAAAATTGCACAGTAGCATGTGATTCAAGGATGGTCATGGCGTAGTGTAAAGCCAGATGCAAATAAACTATAGGTTTTAACCACTTGACCCTTCATGACCAGGCCATTTTTTACACACAGTTAGATTTCATGTACACAGGACGTTTTTACAACCTTTCCTGAATGCTTTAACTTGACAGATATTAACCCATGTTTAAAACGTCTGTTTTGCCGCGCTTACATGGATGTTTAACAGCGTTTTGCTTTTTTGCAAAAAAAATGAAATGAGACGCATTAAAAACGAAACGCGTCTAAATGCGAGTTGCCGTATTTTGCCAAGTTGAGAAGCGTTTGGCTCTTAAAATGCCTCTAAATTACACTTCTGAACCCATTTTTTTGCATTGCAAAAAAAGCCTCTGAAATCAACTGCCTATAAACGACCCTGTGTACATGTACTGATAAGATAACAGAGGAGAGTTCAGGGGCAGTGAGGTCCCGTGGTCATGCAACACTGTATCCAAATAAAATTTATGTCATTCCTCCCCCCCCCCCCCTACAAATTAGAGCTTTCTTTTGGTGGTATTTCATCACCACTGCATTTTTTATTTTTTTTAGAACAAAAACATATCCAAAAATTAATAAAACATTAATGTAATTTATTCATGAATTTAGGCCAATACATATCCTGCTACATGTTTTTTTTTTTTTACCAAATGTCCATAGGTTAGGGGCACAAATTAACTCGTCTTGCTTTGGGTGATGAGAACCCACCATACAAAAATTATTTTAATGTTAGGGGTCCCTACAACTTGGGAAATTTTATCAAGGGGTCACGGCACTGGTAGGTTGAGAACCACCGACTTAAACTATGGTATACATTTATGGAATTTTATGATTTTTTAAATAATAGAAAATGGCAGTGATCGGCACTGACACTTTTGACACCAAAACTATGACCCTGTACTATTGACATAGCTGGGAAGGAGTTAAACATCTAGGGCAATCAAAGGGTTAACTGTGTGCTTAGCCAGTGACTGGGTGTACTGCATGTGCTGCTTTTACTAGGAGAAAAGATGGAATTTATTCTCTGCCTTGCAGGGACACAAAATTCATCCCTTCCCCAGTCAGGCTGATGTCCAGTCTGTGCGTTTTAACGACGTTCGGCGGATGCCGGTGGAAAACCAGTGCCTGGCACACGCAGATCGGCTTCTGCTGTGATTGATCACAGCAGAAGCATTACGTGCCCCCTAGGCAGAAGTGCAGAATAAAATATATATATATATATATATATATATATATATATATATATATATATATATATATATACACACACACACACACACACACACACACACACACACACACACGAGGGTTGCCCCGTAGCAGTAAATCTGTTATAGGCTCCAGAGGTGGTTAAAAATGCCAAAAGCAGAAGTGTTGGGGGGGGGGGGGCTAGAAGAAGTAGAGGGGGATGTTGTGAAGTTCCTCATGGAAATGATAGCCATTCGGAAGTTGTGGCTATTCTCTAGCATGAGCACGTTGAGTCACTGAGGTTCATTAGATTGAGCCAGGCAAGTAGTATTTCCAGAAAGAGATGCCACCAATTGCTTTAAAATCCTCTTTGCAAACATTTCCTTTACGATATTCCATTATAAAAAAAATAAAAAAAAATAAAAATAAAAAAAAAAGCTGAAAGTAAAGAAGCCTTGAAACAAAAAACTAGTCTCTAGCTGACTTGTTCAGCAACATGTGCCTCCAGAACTTGGAAACAATATGACCACTAAAATGTGTTTTTCATTAACCAAACCAAACAAATAGTTTCAGATACAGATAAGATTACTGAAGAGAAACCTGATTTTAGAAAGTTTTTTTAAAAAAAAATGGTCAAAATTAGAAGTGGCTTGTATGAGATAACATAGTAATAGTTGAAGGAAACTTAAAAGTAGGTCAAGAGACTCCCTTATCAGGTCAAGGACAAACTTGAGTGTCAACTATGAAAAGTAAAAAATTCCACATAAAATATATTTGTTGTCAAGGAAGGAAAAAAATAAATAAAAAAAAAACACAAATAATAAATAAAAGGTGTGGTGTGTTTGTCAAGAAAACACACACACACACACACACACACACCACACTTTTTCTTTATTCATTATTTTCTGTGCGTTTTTTCTTTATGGATGACCATGCCTGCGTAATGTGGGTTGATGTATCCTGTAGATTTTTTTCAATTGGGTTTAAATATACTTTGAAGTGCTTGGAAAGGCAAAACTTTCTTTGGATAGATTGGGAAAGGTTTAGACCCTCTGCCAAGTTCTATTGTCGTCTGAGTCTCTACTATGGAAGATTTATCACTTTGTTGGTAATAACCATTGTCACCGAGATAGTTCTCTTAAGAGTGAGAAGTGATGGGCACAAAAGGTTTTGGTGGCCACTCCCTAATGCGTACACATGATCGGAAATTCCGACAAGAAACCGGAGATTTTTTCAAACGTTGGCTTAAACTTGTGTTGCACCCACACGGTCACACAAAATTCCGACCGTCAAGAACACGGTGACGTACAACACTACAACGAGCTGAGAAAAATTAAGTTCAATGATTTCGAGCATGTGTCGAATTGAATCCGAGCATGCGTGTTTTTTTGAGGAAAATTTGAGAAACAGCTCTCAAATTTCCGCTGTCGGAAATGCAGACAGAAAAAGTCCAATGGGGCCGACACATGTTTTATAACTAACTGCAGCAAAAAAAGCATGTTTTTTTCACAAAAGGACACTATAGACCAGTGATGGCAAACCTCGGCACCCCAGGTGTTTTGGAACTACATTTCCCATGATGCTCATACACTCAGCAGTATAGATGAGCATCATGGGAAATGTAGTTACAAAACATCTGGGGTGCCAAGGTTCGCCATCACTGCTATAGACCAATCAGAATACACACACACGCGATCAGACTGAACGGCAATCTAATGTTTATGGGTCCACCAGACACTGACTTTGCGCCTGCATTCCATTTTGCAGTCAATTACAAAGTTTACAAAACCTGATCTCTCCTCCCCACTGCGTAAGCATCAACAAGAAGGCTTGGTTGAGCCGTGTGTTTATATTCATGGTAATGTTGGCCGACATCTGCGTTTGTATGGGCATCTACCCTCATATCTAGGGCACTTTTTAATCCAGAGACTGCACAAAATGCATTTACAGTAAAATGCTTGGAGGCCGATATTTATGACAAAGTAAACAACATTGCATTTCTCAGATGAGCACACTGAAATTGGATTATCAATATCAGAACTGCATGGGAAATAAAGATCAACTTCATACATAAAGGCCCATCTTGCTATAAAACAGGGCTCGACAAAATCCGGGCGCCAGGTCGCAATTGCGACAAGAAATTGTGACCTGGCGCCCGCACCCGGCGGGAATTGAGGCCACGGCTTTGCGGCCTTGTGAAGTCCCAAGCTTCCTTCTGTGACCTGGCACCATCTGGGGGTGGCCATTGGCATTACAAGTAAAACCAGTTCTAATGTGTAATTTTTCACTGGTTTAACTGCCATCTCCTTCCCTCCAATTAGAACCCCCAAACATTATATATATTGTTTAGTCTAACACCCTAGAGAATAAAATGGCGATCGTTGCAATACTTTGTCACGCCGTATTTGCGCAGCGGTCTTACAAGCGCACTTTTTTGGGGAAAAAATACACTTTTTTAATTGAAAAAAATAAGACAGTAAAGTTATCTAAAAAATTTTTTATATTGTGAAAGATAATGTTACGCCGAGTAAATTGATATCCAACATGTCACGCTTCAAAATTGCGTCCGCTTGTGGAATGCCGACAAACTTTTACCCTTTAAAATCTACATAGGCGACGTTTAAAAAAAATTCTACAGGTTGCATGTTTTGAGTTACAGAGGAGGTCTAGAGCTAGAATTATTGCTCTTGCTCTAACGATCGCGGCGATACCTCACATGTGTGGTTTGAATACCATTTACATACGCGGGCGCTAATCACGTATGTGTTTGCTTCTGCGTGCAAGCTCGTCGGGGCGCGTTTTCTGGCTCCTAACTTTTTTAGCTGGCTCCTAGATTCCAAGCAAATTTGTCAAACCCTGCTAAAATATTGGGAACATTTTTACCTAATAAACTACATTAAATCACAAAACTTCAGAAAAGTAAACCTCACACGAAAAGGGCTAGAAGGAAGGCCCAGAAATATATCTTACCAACTCTCATGTAAAACACAAAATACTCAAGAAAAACCTGGAAATAGTTTCATAATATCTACCAAACAATAAACATCAGCAGAATGTGTTAACTAAGCGGTCTCAAAAACACAAAACTACATAGTATACAAACACAAATGTGTATACAATAAAATGACAACTTATTTGCTTTGGTACGTTAATACAAGTTTATAGCTCCCAAAGAACCCAGAATTCTGGGGACAACCGAGAGTTGTCCCTAAAAAAAAGACCCCCCGATTTCAGTTGTGACCAGAAGCACATAAATATGCCTCTTTGTGCATTTTTGGTACTGACCCCGACTTTCAAAAGGAGTAGAGCAAGGGTGTCAAACTCAATTTCATTGCATGCCACATCAGCAGCATGGTTGTCCCCAAAGGGCTAGTTGCTACATACGCAGAGTGCAGGGTTCAAGAGTGCGCTACGTACACAGAGTGCAGGGTTCAAGAGTGCGCTACGTACACAGAGTGCAGAGTTCAAGAGTGTGCTACGTACACAGAGTGCAGAGTTCAAGAGTGCGCTACGTACACAGAGTGCAGAGTTCAAGAGTGCGCTACGTACACAGAGTGCAGAGTTCAAGAGTGCGCACTCCCCCCCCCCCCCCCAAAAAGCTTCCTCACATCATTACCTTACTGGTCAAGCTCTAGTACATTCCTGTGAGGGGTTCTGCTTCTCCTTGCAAGGAGTTTTTGATCTCTCTCAGATTCTGGAGATCTGTCCCTGCCATGCCCTTCAGTGTATGCGTGGGGGGGTCTGTTAATTCAGGAAGCCCCTGAGAGCGAAGCTGTTGTTTGTAAACACAAAAGGCTTCTGTGTTTACAAGTGACAGCAGGGAGTGGAGGGCAAGAGCCAGGGCCACATAAGGCCTGGTGGGATGGATTCGGCCCACTGGCTTTGTGTTTGACATAGGTTGTGTAGAGAATCCTCACATTGCAAGAGAATTTTGACTTTTTAAGAGAATTGAGCTTTAACTTAAGGAAGCATGTGAAGTTCTTCAAACTGAAATCATTTCATTATGTACAAGAAAAAAAAAAACAACCTGTTCTTTTTATTATTTATTTTTTTCCTGGAGGCGATGAGATATTCTTGGCGACTAAATTTTCACTGCATTCACTAAGTGAAGGGAAAGTTCCCTTGTAAAAACAAATCTGATAAGCAGTTGGGACACACAAATAAAACAAGATCAGTTCAATTATGCAATAAAGTATCCATGGAAGCTATTTGAGAACTTGCTAGTTCTTTATGTCCCAAGCGTGCAAATTGTTAAAACCTGAAACCTAACCAGTACTAATGCTGGCCATACACTATACGAAAAATCGGTCAAACCCATTTTTCGAATAAACGAACATTCGGCCGTGAGCGCAAACGATAGTGCCATCATGTAATGACTAATAAATTGTTCAGTGGACATAAAAAAAAAAAAAAATATTTTTAACATATACATAGTGCAGATAGGACGGAAACACATTAACCTTTTAAATTTTCCAAACTTGTCCTTAGTTTTTCGGCTCAAAAACGTCCCAACGTTTATCGATTTTGTGCCCATTAACTGTTCAAAAAACAAAGCAACAGTCTAAAAAACCGAATTTCAGCAGATTTTTCGTATAGTGTATGGCCACTAGGGATGAGCTCCGGCGTGTTCGCACAGTCCACACGCCGCTGCGGTAACAGGCAGGGAGACATTAAAAAAAAAAAATGTGTGTGTGTGTATATATATATATATATATATATATATATATATATATATATATATATATATATATATATATATATATATATATATATATATATATATATATATATATATATATATATATATATATATATATATATATATATTTTTTTTACACACACATAGGCCAAGATGTAGATGTATCTGGGCTCAGCACAGCATCAATGACCATCAGTATTCTTTGTGATCCACAAGAACACCAGCTTACTTATTAGGGTTCCAATATGGAAACCAGACATTTTGGAACACACAGTTAATTTAGATCCCATTATCCTATTCTCTTAAAATGATACTTCATCAAAAACCACTTTATCACATAAGTGTACAATACTTATCCAACATCAAGACTAATACAATTACAAGCTGCAGATCTGATGAAACCCATGTATAGTTTAGAACAGTAAACTTTAATCCAGGAGTGCCACATCTTTGGTATTAGGAGGAGGAGGAATAGTGGCCCGTCATTGGTAGCAGCGGAAGGAATAGTGGCCCGTCATTGGTGGCAGCGGAAGGAATAGTGGCCCGTCATTGGTGGCAGCGGAAGGAATAGTGGCCCGTCATTGGTGGCAGCGGAAGGAATAGTGGCCCGTCATTGGTGGCAGCGGAAGGAATAGTGGCCCGTCATTGGTGGCAGCGGAAGGAATAGTGGCCCGTCATTGGTGGCAGCGGAAGGAATAGTGGCCCGTCATTGGTGGCAGCGGAAGGAATAGTGGCCCGTCATTGGTGGCAGCGGAAGGAATAGTGGCCCGTCATTGGTGGCAGCGGAAGGAATAGTGGCCCGTCATTGGTGGCAGCGGAAGGAATAGTGGCCCGTCATTGGTGGCAGTGGAAGGAATAGTGGCCCGTCATTGGTGGCAGTGGAAGGAATAGTGGCCTGTCATTGGTGGCAGTGGAAGGAATAGTGGCCTGTCATTGGTGGCAGCGGAAGGAATAGTGGCCCAAGGGCCAGATAAAAGGCAAGCAAAGGCCTGCATCCAGCCCCCGGGCCACAGTTGAGTCCTCGTTTACATATCACTGCTTATTAACAAGAGATCATAGCATGTTTTTATATTGAACCAAAAAGTCGAAATTTTGGGCTATTTATTGTCAGGTTTACAATTGGACGGTACAATAGATAGATTGTAAAGGTTACCAAACTAAAGCTGGCCACAGATAGAATTTCATATGAACATTCGTTTGTCCTTCGAAAGATGTTTGCATTAAAACATTATATTTTGGCAGTAAATGGACTTTACCAAACAACACTGTTAGAAAGTTTCCATCCATCCTGCGCCTTCCAATTTTTTCATCACTACTGTCTAAAATAAAATGTCAATTTGACCGCCACTAACGGTTAGAAAAACAACCAAACTTTCTTAGAACCCCCCCCCCTGAGAATTTTTGTTTAAAAACTCTACTAATCTATGGCCAGTTTAAGGTGGTTGTACTGGCATTGTACAGTATGGGGGAGGGGGTCACCAATCCATAAACTGAATAAGGCTGCACAGGACCGGCTCAATAACAGCGCCCGATTTCCAGCCTGTGATGATTAGGTCAAATCTGCTCTCCTTCTAGATGGATATCACCCAAAGGAGATATTCTAAATGGAAAAGCCAGGTGAAGACATCTGCCCGCCAGAAACGTAGAATTTGCCATGCGTCATTAGATTTATACTTGTATTGCGGTGTGATTGTACAATTCAATGCAGTGTTATCAATAGCAGGCAGTTGCAGTGTACAGTCAGGTCTCAATGCATATTCATCACCTTACATTATTTTTATTTATTTTTACAGCTAAAAGTTTGTTATGGTGAAATGGCATCAATGTTTTCTGCAAGGCATAAAAACTGAGCTGTAAAGAGGATTGTAATGTGTGTGGTCAGCTTTATCTCTACACACAGAAGAGTGAATCATCTTGCCTTTTAACTCTACTGTCCAATGAAAATGAGCATTTATAATGGCAAAACTACTATGGATAATGAGCAATTAAGTAATGGATTACAAGTTTACTAACCTAAGTCGTGATAATTAGCTGCAATTTGCTAAAAGTTAGGCATAAAAAAAAAAAAAAAAATAATAATAATAGTAAAAAAAAAAAAAAAACACACAACCACACAAACACCCACCCATAGCAAATAAGCACAGACTGATAGCCAATACAAATCATGAACACAAGCCCCATGGCACAGCAAACAAGCCCATGGCACAGCACAAACCTTGCTACAATATATGCTATAACATAAACATCCTACTATAACAAACAAATACAAAGCATAACTACACAAACAGCCAAAAGAGTCCCCCCCCCCCCCCCCAGCAAAGATAAGCCGATCACCTGGGGCTTCCACTGACTTCCATTGCCATCTGGCCAACACTTCCAGCCATAGAATACAAACTCCAAGTGTGCAAAGTTGTCCCAATATGTGACCCCCCCACCTGTACTATAGGAACTATTAAAGGAGAGGAATCCCCCTTTGCTATACATAGGACTGGGGGTCCTGATCTATGACCATGGTCAGTGAAAGGACCATCAGAAGACAGTGGTCGGTATATAAGGGATGGCCATGATTGGGATCTATGAGAAGATTACCTGTTGGGGTTCAGGGTGGGACCCCCCGATCCTCCTGTACAATCCGGTGGGTGAGTGTGGCAAAGGAGCTAACAATCAGCCCGTCAATTCCAGGTTCAGCTCTCCCGGATCCTCCACTCAGCCAAGACTCAGGGAGAGCTCTCCAGGTGGGGGCGTGTCCGGCGAGGAGGAGGGGGAGGGGACTTCTTAAAGCATCTGTGTAAGAGTGTAAACATGGGGTCTCCTGTACAGGGGGATCAATGATCGGAAACACACGATCTGAGATCACACTATCCTCACCATTAACTTCAGCAGGCACGATTTCATTAGGAAACATTTTTACTTATTTCAGGATAGGCTAAAGTTTGCGGTACTAAAAACATGTCCGATTCGTTTTTTTTTTTTGTTTTTTTTAACGATTTATGCTGACATTGGTACATTTTACATGACCCGGTGTGTTGTATGTTGTCACATTTTAGCTGATCATTCCTGTGTTTGGATCTGCATGTATTGGAGTCAAGTTGGGGCCATCGGACATCTATAAAAGAGCGCCACCTTGTGGTCATAAATGTGAGCACACATTCTGAGTTATCCAGAAGTTTGGGATTTGACATGCCTTCTGCTCCATATTTTCAGGACTGTAATGTAAATACACATGTGTAGAGGATCCCTGTAAAATAATCTGTAATTCCTAAGATCCTCTGCTCAGATTGTAGGGTAGCCTATATAAAACATAAATATGATTATTGTCTAAACAGGACTAAAGCATATGTGAACTCTCACCTAGTAAAACAGGGGTGCCCAACCAGTGGCCCGGGGAGCCCTCTGATGTGGCCCGCGACCTCCTGCTCTGGGTTGGAATAGAATAGAATACTGTTATTTAAGGTCAGTTTATTACAAAAATCAGTGTATATATGGGCATATCTTTTCTGCAGTGGTTGCTGGGCTGCTTTAACCACTTGCTTACTGGGCACATATACCCCCCTCCTGCCCAGGTGAAATTTCAGCTTCCGGCACTGCGTCGTTTTAACTGACAATTGCGCGGTCGTGCGACGTGGCTCCCAAACAAAATTGACGTCCTTTTTTCCCCACAAGTAGAGCTTTCTTTTGGTGGTATTTGATCGCCTGTGCGGTTTTTATTTTTTGCGCTATAAACCAAAAAGTGCGACAATTTTGAAAAAAAATACAATATTTTTTACTTGTTGCTATAATAAATATGCCAATTAAAAAAAAAAACACATTTTTTTTCTCAGTTTAGGCCGATACGTATTCTTCTACATATTTTTGGTAAAAAAAAAATCGCAATAAGCGCAAAAGTTATAGCGCCTACAAAATAGGGGACAGAATTATTTTTTTTTATTATTTTTTTTTACTAGAAATGGTGGCGATCTGCGATTTTTATTTGGACTGCGACGTTATGGCGGACACATCGGACATTTTTGACACATTTTTGGCGCCATTCACATTTATACTGCGATCAGTGCTATGAATATGCACTAATTACTGTATAAATGTGACTGGCATTGAAGGGGTTAACACTCGGGGGTGAGGAAGGGGTTAAATATGTTCGCTATATAGTGTTCTAACTGTAGGTGGGGGGGTGACCGATCTGTGTCCCTATGTACAAGAGACACAGATCGGTCTCCTCTCCAGAGACAGGACGCTGTCTCTGTGCGAGCCGGCAATGAGAGATGATCTCATATATTTACATATGAGATCATCTCTCATTGGCCGCACAGATCGCATCGCAAACGGCCACTCTGATTGGCCGTTCACGGCGATCTGTAATTGGCTGTGTCCAAGGGACACGGCCAACACAGAAGTTCCCTGCTGCGCGCTCTGGAGCGCGCGCGGGAAACGCCCAAAGGGGCGGACGTCAATTGACGTCCAGTTGGATATTCAGATCCGCGCTGTAGCCGTCATTCGGCTATAGCGCGGGTCTCAGGAGGTTAAAGTGGTTGTAAACCCCCCCCCCAAAAAAAACCCTGCAAGACAAAGACATAATGAACTAGTATGACTAGCATACTAGCTCATTATGCATTACTTACCCTAGATCGAAGCCCCCGAAGCCGTCCTCGTCTTCCCCTCTGGCCGCAGACATCTCTGCTGGAGGTTACTTCTGGGTATCGCAGCTCCGGCGCTCTGATTGGCTGGAGCGGCGATGACGTCACTCCACGCATGCGCGAGAGCCGTCAAAGCCGGCATTATCCATTCAGAAAACCAGCATTCTCAGTGCGCCTGTGCCATTGTCTATGGCGCGCATGCGCCGTAGACAACGGTGCATTGTTTGTGGCAAATATCTCCTAAACCGTGTAGGTTTAGGAGATATTGCAAACGCCTACAGGTAAGCCTTAATCTAGGCTTACCTGTAGGTAAAACATGTCAGAGAGGGTTTACAACCACTTTAAAGAGGAAGTAAACCCTCTTAAAGCGGTGGTTCACCCTCCATAACAACATTTTAGCATAAAATTCGGCATAGTAGCGCGAGCTACAGTATGCCTGTATTTATTTTTTTAGCCCGGTACTCACTGTGCAATCGTATATTGAAGATTCCGACTCCCCGCGGGGAATGGGCGTTCCTATCCAGAGGGAAGATGATTGACGGCCGGCTCTGGCACTTCACGCTCCCCGAAGACAGCCGGAGTAGGTCTCGGCGCTATACGGCGCCTGTGCACAGACTATGCGCAGGCGCCGTGAACAGCCAAGTCCTATTTCGGCTATTTCCGGAGAAGCGTGACGTGCCAGAGCGGGCCGACAATCACCTTCCCTCTGGATAGGAACGCCCATTCCCAGCGGGGAGTCGGAATCTTCAATATACGATTGCACAGTGAGTACCGGGCTAAAAAATTAAATACAGGCATATTGTAGCTCGCGCTACTATGCCTAATTTTATGCTAGAGGAATTATTTATTTTTTTTTTTTTTTATAGGGTGAACCCCCGCTTTAATAAAATTCTGAAAAAAAAAACCTGCAAGAGAAAGGCATAATGAGCTAGTATGCATAGCATACTAGCTCATTATGTATTACTTACCTGAGATCGAAGCCCCCACAGCGATACTCGTTCCTCTCCTCCATCGCCGCCATCTTTCCCTGAGTGTCTTCCTCGTATCACGTTATGACGTTAATCCCGTGCCGCCACTAACGGCATGATCGCCATTAGTAACGCCACGCTCAGTGCGCCATTGTCTACGGCACATGCGCCGTAGACATCGGTGCATGTCTTTTGCAAATAGCTCTTAAACTGTGTAGGTTTAGGAGATATTTGTTGCACCTACAGGTAACCATTAATCTAGGCTTACCTGTAGGTCTAAGTGGTCTGTAAGGGTTTACAACCACTTTAAAACTGATCCGCAGGTGCAGATTAGTTTACCTGCGGGTTACCTGCACTGAACCATAGACTTCTGTTATTACCTGCGAGTTTGGTGAGCTTTCTGAAAGTGCACCAAACCTACAGAATATAATAGAAGTCTATTGCAAAGTGCAGGAAAGCCAAAGGTACACTGTGTTGCACCCGCAGTGCAGGTAAACCACAGCGCATTAGTGTGAAAGCAGCCTTGGGCCCCTTTCACGCGGTCAGTCCGACATTCCGACCAATTGGACCCTCCATTCACCTCTATGTAGTGGAAGACGTAAACAAACTTGTGTCCTACCTCCTATACGATCTGCTAAAAAAGTATAGTGGGCTGTGTCAGTGTCCACTCTGCATACGCGGTCATATAATCTTTGTTCTCTGCTGCATTAAAGTGGAGTTGCACCCAAAAATGGAACTTCTGCTTTAAGGGAAGGTGACACCCTGACATGCCACATTTGGCATGTCACTTTTTGGAGGGGGACCCTCTTTTTAGAGGCTCCCACTTCCTCCCAGGGCTCTGCAGCACCGGAAGGAAGTTCACCTCTCCACCCTCCCTCTTGGAACTCATCTGTGACACATCACAGGTCCCAGATGATTGCCCGGCCAATCACTGAGTGCAGCACGGCTCGCGCATGCACAGTGCGTGCCCGGCTGTGCAGCCACGATGCCGGCACCGCAGAGAGGAGAAGAGCAGTTCTTTGTACGCCCAAATCGTTGGAACCTGGGACAGGTGAGTGTCCGATTATTAAAAGTCAGCAGCTACACTTTTTGCTTTCCATTTTCAGATGATGGATTGAACAGTGCTTCATGCGATGTTCAAAGCTTGGCATATTTTTTATAACCTAACCCTGCTTTAAACTTCTCCCCAACTTTATCCCTGTCCTGTCTGGTCTGCTAGATTTTAGTTAGGGGTATCAGAGTAAAGGGGGCCGAATACAAATGCACGCCACACTTTACACATATTTATTTATAAAAAATGTTGAAAACCATAAATTTAGCCCCCGGCGCGGCGGCCTGTAGCGTGGCACCTGCGCTAGCAACATACATGGGCGTACTTGGCCAGGGGGAGGGAGGGAGCGACTGACACCCGTATTAAACGGCCGGTGATTGGCCATACCGGGTGCATGTCATACCAGAGGCGGGTACAGAGAGAACAGATATTGGGGGAGGGGTCCAGAGGGGGAACACAGATGTGTGTGTGTGTGTGTGTGGGGGGGAGTGGTGGGAACAGAGGTGCAGGGGGGGGTACAGAGATAAACAGAGGTGCGAGAGGAAGGGGTACAGACATAAACAGAGGTGTGGGGGGGGGGGTACAGAGATAAACAGAGGTACGGGGAGGGTACATCGGTACGGGGAGGGTACAGACATAAACAGAGGTGCGGGGAGAGTACAGAGGTACGGGGAGGGTACAGAGGTGCGGGGAGGGTACAGAGGTATGGGGAGGGTACAGACTTGCAGGGAGGGTACAGAGGTGCGGGGAGGGTACAGAGATGCGGGGAGGGTACAGAGGTATAAGGAGGGTACAGAGGTGCGGGGAGGGTACAGAGGTACGGGGAGGGTACAGAGGTGCGAGGAGGGTACAGAGGTACGGGGAGGGTACAGAGGTCACATCAGTCCCTGCCCTTTAAGGAGCTTACAAGCTAAAGTCCCTAACTCGCATTCATACATACACATGGTAAGGGCAACAATTTAGACAGGAGCCAACTGGATTGATTGATGTACGTATGGAGTGAATGGTGCGTGAGTGTGCTAATGTACAGAGAGGAAGAGGCGGAGCTCTAACAGGAAAAGGTGGAGCCTAAAGTCGAAGGGGTGTGGTTTACAGATGATAGGGCGTGTCTTAAACAGGAAGAGGTGGGTCATATTTAAATTAGGGGGCGCACGAGTTTAGTCAGGCCTAGGGCAGCACAAAATCTAAATACACCTCTGCTTTGCGGTAATATCGCGTGACATAAAAAATTGGAACTACCGTTATTTTATTCTCTAGGGCAGTGGTAATCAACCCTGTCCTCAGGGCCCACTAACAGGCCAGATTTGCAAGATAACTGAAATGCATCACAGGTTATATCATTTGCTGCTCAGTGATTGCAGCATTCTAGTCTGCAACCTCCCAAGGTAATACATAAAACCTGGCCTGTTAGTGGGCCCTGAGGACAGGGTTGATGACCACTGCTCTAGGGTGTCTGCTTTCAAAAAATATATAATGTTTGGGGTTTTGTGTAATCTTCAGGCCTAAAATGATTTTTTAGGCATGTATGCAAAAAACGCAAAAATGGCTCTGGCAGCGAAAGGGTTCATTAAGGGAAGTGTACGAATACAAAAAAATAAACATACATACTTACTTATCTGCTGCATCTGTCCCCCAGTGGCTCTAAGCCTGACAACTAAGGGATAGCTCGCTGATCACTTAATTCTCGGGTGTGCTCTGAGCTGAGAGCAGTGACTGTCTGTCACCGCTCTCTTCTCTGCCCCTCCAATCACTGGAGGACTGGGCTGGGAAGGGACGTGCTGAGAGGGCCCTTTCACATGATTTGGATCCCATGCTAAATTGGAGCTGAACAGGATGGATGTCAGTTTATTGACATCTGTGCCCATTCAGTTGTGTCTGCATCTACGCAACAGACAGGGGTGGACCTGTTATTGCTCTATGGGAGACTGAAAGTAAGCAGAGTTGTGTCCTTCGATCCATCACATTTAGGTCTGGGAAAAAAGGAAATGGATGCAGACCATTACTTATTGAAATTTTTTTCTGGGCATGGATGGACTCAGAGGTAGGTGGGTGGCCATAAATCCCAAACCTTATGTATTCTAGAAACACGTAACCTTCTCAACTCCATAGCCTGGATATCAGATTTAGACAACCTTGGTAACACTGCATGGCAAGTGTAATCGCTAATATGTTTCGAGGAAGAGGGCATATCCCTCGAAACGCATTAGCTCTTGCATTTGTCTTGCAGTGCTGCCAAGGTTCTCTACATCTGATATACAGGCTTTTGGTCTTTGTGACTATTTCTACACACATTTTATCAATAAGGTCTTATGTAGACTATGCTCTTCTAAAGGCTTTTCTCCTGAAAAGAGTTTTTAAGCACATTAAGGGCCAGATCCTCAGAGGAGATACGACGACGTATCTCCAGATACGCCGTCGTATCTTTGAGTTGCGCCGTCGTATCTATGCGCCTGATTCTTAGAATCAGTTACGCATAGATTTCCCTTAGATCCGACAGGCGTAAGTCTCTTACGCCGTCGGATCGTAACTGCATATTTACGCTGGCCGCTAGGGGCGTGTAAGCTGCTTTACGCATCGAAATATGTAAATCAGCTAGATATGCAAATTCACAAACGTACGCCCAGCCGACACAGTACAGTTACGCCGTTTACGTTAGGCTTTTCCTGGCGTATAGTTACCCCTGCTATATGGTGGCGTAAGTGCGGCGTACCAATGTTAAGTATGGCCGTTGTTCCCGCGACAAAATTTGAAAATTTTACGTTGTTTGCGTAACTGTCCGTGAATGGGGCTGGACGTAATTTACGTTCACGTCAAAACCAATACGTCCTTTCGGCTTATTAGGAGCAATGCACACTGGGAGATTTCCACGGACGGCGCATGCGCCGTTCGTGAAAAACGTCAATCACGTCGGGTCACAGAACATTTACATAAAACACGCCCTCCTGTTCCAAATTTGAATTAGGTGGGCTTACGCCGGCCGATTTACGCTACGCCGCCGCAACTTACCAAGCAAGTGCTTTGAGAATACAGCACTTGCCCGTCTAAGTTGCGGAGGCGTAACGTAAATCGGATACGTTACGCCGCCGCAAAGATACGCCGCTGTACGAGAATCTGGCCCTCTGTGTTTGGGTGTTCATTCATTTCAATAGGCAGAATAGTAATTTATTCTGGCCATTGTAATAAATGAAAACTAAAATGCGTTTAGGTATGTTTAGACACTTTTACACATGTTTAGATGCAGCAGGTATTTTTTTTCTGCCCACAAATGCCTCTCCTAAACACAATGTGGGTTTTCAGTTTCTGCTACTAAACACCCCATATAAAATCAAACACCCGTAAAACAGGAGTTTGACACTTGCAGTCTACATGAGGCCTACATAGTGTTTGAGTTCATGTACGAGGCTGATGTAACCTTCTTGTTGTTATGTCGTTATTAAACATTACTCCAATCTGAAGAGGGCTGCAAATATATTCAGTGTATTGAGACACTGAACTGAATGAACTGGCAATCAAGTACTTCTTATTTCAAGATTGTTTGTGGTGTCTTGCATCTTCTGGACAATTAGCAAATACTGATGTACAGTGCCTTGCGAAAGTATTCGGCCCTCTTGAAATTTGTGATCTTTTGCCACATTTCAGGCTTCAAACATAAGATATAACATTTTTTTTGAAGAATCAACAACAAGTGGGACACAATCATGAAGTGGAACGAAATGTATCGGATATTTCAAACTTTTGTAACAAATAAAAAACTGAAAAATTGGGCGTGCAAAATTATTCAGCCCCTTTACTTTCAGTGCAGCAAACTCTCTCCAGAAGTTCAGTGAAGATCTCTGAATGATCCAATGTTGACCTAAATGACTAATGATAAATAGAATCCACCTGTGTGTAATCAAGTCTCCGTATAAATGCACCTGCACTGTGATAGTCTCAGAGGTCCGTTTAAAGCGCAGAGAGCATCATGAAGAACAAGGAACACACCAGGCAGGTCCGAGATACTGTTGTGGAGAAGTTTAAAGCCGGATTTGGATACAAAAAGATTTCCCAAGCTTTAAACATCCCAAGGAGCACTGTGCAAGCGATAATATTGAAATGGAAGGAGTATCAGACCACAGCAAATCTACGTAGACCTGGCTGTCCCTCTAAACTTTCAGCTCATACAAGGAGAAGACTGATCAGAGATGCAGCCAAGAGGCCCATGATCACTCTGGATGAACTGCAGAGATCTACAGCTGAGGTGGGAGACTCTGTCCATAGGACAACAATCAGTCGTATACTGCACAAATCTGGCCTTTATGGAAGAGTGGCAAGAAAAAAGCCATTTCTTAAAGATATCCATAAAAAGTGTAGTTTAAAGTTTGCCACAAGCCACCTGGGAGACACACCAAACATGTGGAAGAAGGTGCTCTGGTCAGATGAAACCAAAATCAAACTTTTTGGCAACAATGCAAAACTTTATGTTTGGTGTAAAAGCAACACAGCTCATCACCCTGAACACACCATCCCCACTGTCAAACATGGTGGTGGCAGCATCATGGTTTGGGCCTGCTTTTCTTCAGCAGGGACAGGGAAGATGGTTAAAATTGATGGGAAGATGGATGGAGCCAAATACAGGACCATTCTGGAAGAAAACCTGATGGAGTCTGCAAAAGACCTGAGACTGGGATGGAGATTTGTGTTCCAACAAGACAAATATTCCAAAACATAAAGCAAAATCTACAATGGAATGGCTCACTGCCTGTGATTAGCGCTGTGCAGTGTGGGCTTCCTGGCGGGCTCTGGCATGTGAAATTTTGAACATGCCCTGCCCATCTCTAACACAGTGGCTGTGCGTCCATAGAGGGCGCAGGAGTGCCGCCCCTCTCGCTCCTGCACCGCCACTGAATACAATACATGGATTCATGCATTGCATGAATCCATGTATTGTCGCTGCCGCCCACTATTCAGACTATGCCCTCAGGCTGTAATCGGCTTCCAAATAGTTAGCCAGGGTACGCACGGGGGGTGCGTTCCCTGGCTAACACTGACAGACTTCTCAGCCAATTGGGTTCACCGGTTCTGGTTACCGGTAACCTGATTGGCTGAAGCGTCATTGAGGGCGGGAGAAGACATCGCGGGACGGTGGAAGCAGGATGGCTGACCCCAGAAAGGCAAGTTACGGGCGGGGGGGAGCGGGCATTTACCAGGGCACAGTGGCGCTAATTTATGGGCACAGTGGTGACAATTGATGGGCACGGTGGTGACAATTGATGGGCACAGTGGTGACAATTGATGGGCACGGTGGTGACAATTGATGGGCACAGTGGTGACAATTGATGGCACAGTGGTAACAATTGATGGCACAGTGGCTGCGTTTGGCATGGCACAGTGGTGACAATTGATGGGCACAGTGGTGACAATTGATGGGCACAGTGGTGACAATTGATGGGCACAGTGGCGATAAATGATGGCACAGTGGCTGCGTTTGAGGGCATGGCACAGTGGCTGCGTTTGATAGCATGGCACAGTGGCTGCGTTTGATGGCAAAGTGGCGACAATTAATAGCATGGCACAGTGGTGACAATTGATGGGCACAGTGGCGGCCTTTGATGGGCACAGTGGCTGCGTTTGATGGGCACAGTAGCTGCGTTTGATGGGCACAGTAGCTGTGTTTGATGGGCACAGTGAGGCTGCAATTGTTTTTTTTTTCGTTTGTTTGCGCCCCCCCCAAAAAATTTTGAGCACCAGCCGCCACTGCTCTAACAAATTGTGCTGGCCCTCCTGTACATCAGCCCCATAAAGTAACCAGCACTGGGTTCCAATGTGCTGCCGCCGCTGCCATGGAGACAGAGACCAACGCTGTGAATAGCCGGGACAGGACAGCATCTATGGTTGTTCCAGCATTGGTCCACACTGGTAGGATTCCCCCATCCACCTATAATGTGTAGATGAGGAAATTGGATAATTTCTTTTTTTTTTTTCATTCAACCTAATAGTTGAACCTAAAGTGATCAATGTATGGGCTGCCTAAGAGCTAAGACCAGCCATAGACAGTTTAAATCTCAGGTGGTTCAGCAGGAACTGGCTGAGATTTGAACCATTAATAAGCAGATTCTCTTATGATTATCACTAGTGGTTGCTATAGCCACTAGTGATAATCACTGTTTGTCGGGAGAATACAATTGCTGGGCAGGAGGGATATTCCCCTGTCAGCACTGTCTGTGTTAATGGGGGAATCATGCAAGTTTCTTTCCTGCAATCTGTGGATGCAGGAAAGAAATTTGCACCATATATTACCTGCCTAACTGAAAGTGAAAGTAAATTGTGAATGTCTTTAAAGAACAAGAGAGGGGGGGAGGCAGATGGGGGAGAAAAGGGAGGAAGATAATGCAGTTCAGTGATTACAGTGTACTGCAGTCTGCAGTGCCCACACTTACCAGGGCCGCCAGGCTAGAATCTCAGGCATCATTCACACACAGCCAGGAATGCTGCTGATTTTCACATTTCCCGCCCACACATCCCCTCTTTTCAGATAGAGCACGCCGGGACTGGAAGGAGGAGAGGAGCTGTATTCCTCCCTGCTCGTATGCCCACCAGGAGAGACTGTTAATCCAGCGGCGGCCCAAGCAAAATACAAAAAATTCTATTTTTTTTGGGGGGGGGGGGGTCAAATGGTGGGGCACATCATAATGTTGGGGGGGGGGGTCAGGGCCCCTCTGCCCCCCCCTAGGGATGCCATTGACTGAGCAGCAGTTGAATATAAGGCCACAAGGCCCAACCGTACATTGCCATAATGCATATACCACTTACACTGACAGAAGCAACAATGCAGCATAAAAAATTAGATCTAGCACTCTTAAGCCTCATACACACGATTGGATTTTCAGCAGGCAAAGCGTAGGATTTTTGTCCAAAGGACGTTGGTCAGGAACTTGTCTTGCTTACAAATGGCAAAGAATTGTTGGCCAACAAACACAAAACAACATGGTTTTTCAGCTCTTAAGCACCACCTTTTGGGCAGCTTAATTTCGGATAATTTGACAACACACAGTTGTTGGCAGACAATTTTAAAGCATGCTATCCCACATTTGTCCGTGGAAAATCCGACAACAATTGTCCAATGGAGCATACAAACAGTCAGATTTTCCGACAACAGCCTGTTATCACACAATTCCCATCCGATAATCCGATCGTGTGTACAAGGCTTTACATGGGGCACAGAACAATAGCTGGTAAATCATCTACCCAACTGTCTAACAACAAGAAGTGAGACGGAAATGGTCAAAAGCATTTCAACTTGACGTATAAGACCAAACTTTTGCATACTTCCAAGGAACAACTCCGACTGATATATGCAAATCTATACATAGGTAAAGCAGCATCCACCATCGCTCCCCAGGAGGACAACACAGGGGGAATGGAGGAGGTCCACTTTTGTTGCTTAGTATAGGAGGTACGAGATTAGCAATTTAGTATGATAAGGCCTCTGCTCATCCTCCATGAATCCCTAGAAGTGCCAACTCCGGGGAAGGTGAAAGTGTCAACTGTAACCTAAGATGAATCACTTCAAAAAGTCTTGGATCCTTCTTACTGTACATACATTCTGGAAGGTTTTCCAAATAGTTCTAATTTTGAATGTTGTATTAGAAAATACTAACTTGCCCTTTTCAGTATTAAATATACAGATAAGACTGTGTATAGTTTTATAGATGGAAATTTAGGGTCAAAATAACTATATAAAACAGTATTGCAAGACCCATGAGTACTCTGCTTTGTTTTTTTTTTTAAATACATGTGGACCTATATCTATTTTTTTTTTTTTTTTTAATGCAACAGATTTTCGTATGTAAGTAGGAATCTAAATTTTAAAATTCTAAAGTTCATGCACAGTGTGTTGAAATAAAATAGCCAAGCAAACCTAATTGCTCAGCATAACCCTACACAGAATCGTAAATATATACCGCGGTTGGAATTGTGGGAACCCATTTGTAATGAAAAGAAAGTGAAAAGAATGAAATAGGGCTGATGCTGTAAAATGTAAACTCAGGGCGAGTAGAGTGTATGACCCCTAATCCTAAGAACAGTTACAATGCAGCTCTCACCCTTGAACTCTGCGCTCGTATACCAGGACAAAAGGGTCATCTACGGCAATGTTTTGATCACAAGCTTTGTCAGCCCTGGAATGTGTTTTCTTATCTGTAGCAATCCACACCTGACAAACCAGAAGCTCTGTTTTCCCAGGACTCACACACATTTCAAGGCATTATTCGCCAACATAAACAGATAAAGCATGTAAATCCCTTCCAGATACATATACTGTATAACACAAGCCTTCTACTGTGTCATAAAGGCTTCAATGTTATGTTGTGTAATAATGCATAGAAACTTTAGATGATTGTGAATTCATCCTTCATATACCAGTAGACCATGCCCAACAATAAGAATGTCTATGGGCACCGACAGAGTTTAGGAAAAACGCGCAGCTGACAAATTTCAAGTAAAGCCATCCAAGCCCAAACTAGGAGCATTGCCAAAGGTTACATAGTTTCAAGTTAGTTCAACCACCACATTTAACTGATACAAATGTGCGTCTCCGTAAAATACTATGTGGACGATTTACTAAGAGCCAGTTCACACCCCATGCAGTCCAATGCATTTTTTTCTGCATCAAAAACACATAGATAGTAGTAGGTTATATGGTTTTCAATGGCATAGTTCACACCAGTGAGGTCAATTCCAGTGCATTCCAGTTCCAGAAAACAAAGTAGAACATGCTGTATTTTTTTATGCACTGGACTGTACTGGAACGTGGTCAAATGCATCAAAAACGCACTGGATCGCACCTAAAAGCACCAAAAACGCACTGGAACACATGTCCTTATTTAGGGTTAAAGAAGAGTTCCGCCTGGGGATTTTTTGTTTTTTTTTTTAAAGTCAACAGCTACAAATACTGTAGCTGCTGACTTTTAATACAGTAAAACCTTGGTTTGTGAGCATAATTTGTTCCAGAAACATGCTTGTAATCCAAAGCACTTGTATATCAAAGCATTTTTTTTACAGGGTATAAAAGAGAAGAGAGGCACCTCTAAGTGTAGCAATAAGTTGCTAAATGTTGTACCTTCATTAAATGTAACCATATTGCTACACTTAGAGGCTCCTCTATTCTTTTTTAAACTCAGTTGTGACATGACGCTACTCTTATATCAAGACATCGCTTGTATATTAACCACTTAAGGACCGCCTCATGTACATATACGTCAGCAGAATGGCACAGGCAGGCACATGTACGTATATATACGTGCCCTGCTTGACGTGGGTCGGGGGTCCGATCGGGACCCCCCCCCCCCGTACATGCGGCGGTCCCCGTGGCTTCAGGAGCGATCCGGGACGACGGCGCGGCTATTCGTTTATAGCCACTCCGTCGCGATCGCTCCCCGGAGCTGAAGAACGGGGAGAGCCGTGTGTAAACACGGCTTCCCCGTGCTTCACTGTGTCGGCGCATCGATCGCGTCATTCCCTTTATAGGGAAGACACGATCGATGACGTCATTCCTACAGCCACACCCCCCTACACTAGTAAACACACACAAAGTAAACCCTAACTCCTACAGCGCCCCCTGTGGTTAACTCCCAAACTGCAAACTGTCATTTTCACAATAAAGAATGCAATTTAAATGCATTTTTTGCTGTAAAAATGACAATTGTCCCAAAAATGTGTTAAAATTGTCCGAAGTGTCCGCCATAATGTCGCAGTCATGAAAAAAATCGCTGATCGCCGCCATTAGTAGTAAAAAAAAAAAAAAAATCTATCCCCTATTTTGTAAACACTATAAATTTTGCGCAAACCAACCGATAAACGATTATTGCGATTTTTTTTAACCAAAAATAGGTAGAAGAATACGTATCGGCCTAAACTGAGGAAAAAAAATGTTATATATGTTTTTGGGGGATATTTATTATAGCAAAAAGTAAAAAATATAGCATTTTTTTCAAAATTGTCGCTCTATTTTTTGTTTATAGCGCAAAAAATAAAAACCGCAGAGGTGATCAAATACCACCAAAAGAAAGCTCTATTTGTGGGGAAAAAAAGACGCCAATTTTGTTTGGGAGCCACGTCGCACGACCGCGCAATTGTCTGTTAAAGCGACGCAGTCCCGAACTGTAAAAACCCCTTGGGTCTTTAGGCAGCATTTTGGTCCGGGGCTTAAGTGGTTAAGGAAAAATGTATTAAAACATTTTGCAAGTCTTACTGTATATGGACACTTACCTGTCCAGGGAGCCTGCAATGTCGGCACCTCAGACGATTTTCGTATCGACACCCGGGTGCTGCCGCCGCCATTCCTAGAAAGGGAAACCAGCAGTGAAGCCTTTCGGTTTCACAGCCGGATCCCTACTGCGCATGCACGAATCACGCTGCACTTTCAAACTGGCCTGGTGGCGGAGGAAGGAGGAGGGGGCCAAACTTCAGAGGAATGGCGCCGATGTGCTGTCTCCTGGAAGTGGGGAAGGGTACCTGTCAAAAACATGTATCGGTTCCCGGCAGATAAGCAGACGTTCCACTTTTGGGTGGAACTCCGCTTTAAAAAAAATTGGGCTGTTACTGATTTCAAATTTTCGTGTTTTAATTAATCAATTTTTTTTTATCGATTAATCGTCCAATTTCGATTAATTATAACGCACATACATTTTTCGGATCACCACCATATATAGCCCCAACTGTAATATCCACAGGCATCTTGCCCACTGTAATATCCACAGGCATCTTGCCCACTGTAATATCCACAGACATCTCCCCCACTGTAATATCCACAGACATCTCCCCCACTGTAATATCCACAGACATCTCCCCCCACTGTACTATCCACAGACCTCTCCCCACTGTAATATCCACAGACATCTCCCCCACTGTAATATCCACAGACATCTCCCCCACTGTAATATCCACAGACATCTCCCCCACTGTAATATCCACAGACATCTCCCCCACTGTAATATCCACAGACATCTCCGCCACTGTAATATCCACAGACATCTCCGCCACTGTAATATCCACAGACATCTCCGCCACTGTAATATCCACAGACATCTCCGCCACTGTAATATCCACAGACATCTCCGCCACTGTAATATCCACAGACATCTCCACCACTGTAATATCCACAGACATCTCCGCCACTGTAATATCCACAGACATCTCCGCCACTGTAATATACACAGACATCTCCGCCACTGTAATATCCACAGACATCTCCCCCACTGTAATATCCACAGACATCTCCCCCACTGTAATATCCACAGACATCTCCCCCACTGTAATATCCACAATCTCCCCCACTGTAATTTTCACAGACATCTCCGCCACTGTAATATCCACAGACATCTCCGCCACTGTAATATCCACAGACATCTCCGCCACTGTAATATCCACAGACATCTCCCCCACTGTAATATCCACAGACATCTCCCCCACTGTAATATCCACAATCTCCCCCACTGTAGAAATTCATTGTGTGGTGAACCCATCCAAGGGGTCACACACCCCGCTACCGGGCTAACCCCTCACAATATATATATATATATATATATATATATATATATATATATATTTTCACATATTGGCCAGTTATTTGGGTGATGCCGTGACTGGCCTTATTATAGGCACTTTATAAGTTATATTAATGTTGAAATTCATTTTTTGTATAAAGTACTGTATGGTTATATGTTCACCATTGGCACATCAGTATAAGCAGTGGGTTTTAATCTAATTTTTTTTTTTTTTTTTGGCATCGGGTTTGGATGTCCTAGCCCACGGATAGAGTATGATACTCTGTATGAGGTAACTAATAAATAAAAAAAATATATAAAAAAAAAAAAAGAAATCCACTAGGGGTCGCTATATGTAAGCACAGTATCTGGCAAGTTTTGCTGTGGCTTAGAAATAAAAAAAAATTTGGTCGTATAATTCACCTGGAAAGATCCTGGTCAGGATTCTGCCCGGTTTTACTTTTATTTTTACTTTTTAATACTGCCCCACCGGATGTATTGGGTATGAATACCAACATTTGATGGTGAGCTGTCCTGGCGCTGTTATGGACTGGATCGGCTTTTTCTTTTTCCCATAGTTAATATGGCGTTTCTTGTTGCCACTTCCTTGCATGTCAGAACGAGGTTTGGCTATTTAATGCAGTGAATCAGTGTATTGCCCATCCCCATTGAAAACGGCTGCGTATGACGAAACGCGTCTGGGACAGCATACACTGACGTCACCGCACTCGATGTGAAGGAGGCCGGCATTTCTTTTACATGCTTTTTAACGAACTACATTTGTAAGTACATTTCTCTTGATTTTATTAAATTGTTATACGGAATTATGCTATGGTCTGTTTCTTCTTTATACCCATGACCCTGGATTGCATGTACATATCATCGGAAGTAATATTGCTGGGGTTCCTGTAATCCAACGTTCCAACCTGTGGACGGAGACTGCATTGCTTAATGCTGTATAAGCTTGTCTTTTGGGTAAGCAGCTTTCCATGTGGTGGTGGTCTTCTCACAGAAGTCAAGTTCACAGTGGTGTTGTTCGTCTTGATTGTGGACACCAATGTGATTCAATCCGCACATTTGGGACATTAATCAATTTATTAATTTGAATATATTTATGTTTGAAGTTATATAAGAAATTTATTTTTTACATTTACCTAGTTTTCGGTTGCTAGTTAATATTTGCTGGCGCAGTTTTTTTCTGTTTATCCCCATTATGATGTATAAAACTTTTATGTACAAAATGACTTAAACATTGTTCAATAAAAAGTCTTTATTTAAAAAAATGCATACTATGAGAGTTTCATGTGAGATGGAGGTCAATAGTTCATCAGCTACTTTGTGGCTTGCAGTCAGCGATCAGGAAAGAGAACAGTATAAAGAGGTTTCATACTTGCTATTATATAAAATGTAACCTTTTAAAGAGCTATTTCAAGCAACAAATGAAGCAAGTGATGCGCTATTGACGACAGCAAACACTACAATTATGTTAAAATTTGTTTACTCAATTTACCTATTTATTTATCTGGGTCACCAAGAGTGTGCTTCCTAGATCACATCAGAGACAAAAAGAAACATAGATAGATTGGTGCACTACATCAGGGCCTGGGAGAGTAACTGGACTATGAGTATGTAGGCTGTAATACCTCTCTATACAACTTAATATTTAAAGTAGATCTAAACTCTGGCTGACATTCAGTTTGTGTAAGATAAGTCATGTCCGGCTGAACCTGGAAGAAAGCTGGCAGTGCCAGCCCAAACAGCTTCAGTCGGGGCATTTTCTTGCCCTGCTGTTGCACATACACAGAGGGGCAGGGTTGCTTATTACATCATTGACTTTGACTACACAAGACCATGACTGAATTACATAGCCATTGCTGTGAAGTCTAGGGGCCCTTTCACATAGGGGGACCGATTGGGTCCGCCTGTTAGTTTTTCAGGTGGACCTGATCAGACCCTCCAGCCTCTTATATGGAGGGGGTTGTCAACATGTATGTGTCCGTTAAATCCCGCTGACATCCAATCCGATCCTGTCTGCAAAAAACAGACAGACAGTAATCTGTTCCCAATCTGTCTGGTGAATGGTGAATCGTATCGGATTGCAGTCGGGTGTAAATTAATAGGCAGTCCGTTTTACATCTGATCAGTGGACTAATTCCCAGCTGAGCAGGTGGACTGCAACAGAGCCCACCTTGTGGGTAGGGGCCTAGGTTTATGCAGCTTTCATCTGTTTGTGTAGCTTCTATTATTCTACGGTGTATGTTTTTGCCATCCTGAACCAGTTTTGCTTCTAATGCCGCATACACGATCGGAAATTCCGACAAGAAAACCGTAGATCTTTTTCCGACGGAATTTTGGCTCAAACTTATCTTGCATACACACGGTCACACCAAATTACGACCGTCAAGAATGCAGTGACGTACAACACTACGACGAGCCGAGAAAATTTAAGTTCAATGCTTCCGAGCATGCGTCGACTTGATTCTGAGCATGCGTAGGATTTTTCTCTGCCGGAATTGCATACAGACAATCGGAATTTCCGACAAGAACTTTTCCCGCCGGAAAATTTGAGAACAAGCTCTCAAATTTATCTTGACGGAAATTCTGACAGAAAAATTCTGTTGGAGCCTACACATGGTAGGAAATTCTGACCAAAAGCTCACATCAGACATTTCTTGTCGGGATTTTCGATGGTGTGTACCCGCGTATTCCGACAAGAAAAGTAACTGTGCACCTTTTTATTATACTGCAAATTACAGTTACTCCCTGTCTGATTTTTCAGCTGATTACCTAAGTATCCAAACGGGATCATGTAGACAATGATGATAGCAGTGGCACAACAGTGACGCCCTTTAGTACACAGGGCTAGGTCAGGACTTGGGTGATTGGCTTGAGATATTGGAAGCTTGATTCGATCATATAGGATTCCACCTATTCAGTAAGCAGTACTGGCCATTAATGTCCTAGAGGGAGAAGCAAGAAGGCTAAAGCGTTTGTTAACCCCCCCCCCCAAAAAAAATTAATCCTGCTTCTTTAACCACTTCCCTACCGCCCATTGTCATATGACGTCCAAAGATGGGATCTCCCATCCTGGGTGGACGTCATATGATGTCCTGGGCTTCCCAGCCGTCTAGGGGGCACACGCGCCCGCGGCATCGCGCGGGAACCGGTGCGGGTGCCCGGTGGCCACGATGTCCGCCGGGCACCCGCGATTCCCCGCAATCACGGCAAGACCTGTCAGGTGAGGAGACCAATGTGTGTGTTCCCAGTACAGAGGAACACTCATCGGTATCCTCCCCTTGTGAGTCCCCTCCCCCTACAGTTAGAATCACACACTAGGGAAAAAAATTAACCGCCTTCAGCGCCCCCTAGTGTTAACCCCTTTCCTGCCAGTCACATTTATACAGTAATCTGTGCAGTTTTATAGCACTAATCGCTGTAGAAATGTGAATGGTCCCAAAAATTTGTCAAAAGTGTCCGATATGTCTGTCGCAATGTCACGGTCACATTCAAAATTGCAGATCGCCACCATTATTAGTAAAAAAATAAAAAAAAAGTAAAAATGCAATAAAACTATCCCCTATTTTTTAGATGCTATAACTTTTGCGCAAACCAATCAATATACGCTTATTGTGATTTTTTTTTTTTACCAAAAATATGTAGAAGAATACGTATCGGCCTAAACTGAGGAAAAATTTGTTTTTTTTTATAGATTTTTTTTGGGGATATTTATTATAGCAAAAAGTAAAACATTGCATTTTTTTCAAAATTGTCGCTGTATTTTTGTTTATAGCGCAAAAAATAAAAACTGCAGAGGTGATCAAATACCACCAAAAGAAAGCTCTATTTGTGGCACGACCGCACAATTATCAGTTAAATCAACGCAGTGCCGAATCGCAAAAAGTGCTCTGGTAAGGGAGGGGGTAAATTCTTCCGGGACTGAAGTGGTTAAAGCATGTTATATGACTCAGTGCTTGTCCTGTGTGATTTGGCCCCCTGTAACACCTAAAAAACCTGGCTGAGCCTGCCAGTTTCTCCCTACTTCTCTGTAAACTGACCATGGTGTATCATGGCTGCTGAGACCAGACACCGTGGTCAGTTTACATGCCTCCATCATCAGCAGCAGCCTGCTATTTGCTCTCCTCTGTGCTCCTGTGTCCTCCTCCCCCTCCCCTCTCTGCCTGTGTGTGAGCCGCCCCTCCCCCTCCTGCTGCACTCATAACACTAACCTGTATACACCATCAGCCTCCTATTGTAGTGTCCCCCTCTGTGAATGATTTATAAATATAAATGCTGTAAATACCTAATTTAAGAGCCGAGATTGCGATCACATGACCAGTCAGCTTTTTCCTCCTCCTCCCCTCCAGACTGACATCAGAAGAGAAATCTTAGCCCTGCCCACTGCATCTCTCAGAGGAGGAAAGGAGAAATCTGGCCAGTCATGTGACCGCAATCTCGGCAGTGAAATTAGGTATTTGCAACATGTCTCTGGCTGCTTTGAAATTACTGAAGTGGATGTCTGTTACTATTGGGCATGTGAGTTGGGGTAGCACATCGTTGGACCACAGTGACTGATGCATCTCATAGAGTAACAAACAGGGGGATTTTAGGATCCCAGAGAAACAACTCTAGTGCAAACCTAGCTAGGCTGGGATAGGTAAGTGGTAGACATAGGAAGGGGTATCCCTCTTGTGGTGGGGAGTTGAACATCTCTATGTAGCATGCGGTAAGTGACCTTGGCCCCCATGTCGCATAGGCCTCATGTGTTCTGTAGACGGTCTGATCTCTATTCTGAAACCACATGGCCTGATGCTAGAAGTTTCCCCAGCTGTGGAGGGTCATTGTTATGATTGACCAGGAGTATGGTGAGTGATGTATCTAGGACACACCATGTGTACACACATGTTGCAGAAATGGAGATATTCTGGTCTCAGTGGTTCCAGTGCTAAGCCCAGGAACTGAAAAGATCACATCGTAGGCTTGGGATCTTGATAAACAGTGCTGCAACGAAGTGCCTGTAACAGTCTATCAGTAACACAATGCTTCCACATCATGTATGTAACCCCTCCTCTAGCTTCTGTATATAACCCTTCCTCTAGGTTTTTTAGTGCCTCAGTGGTTTGCCTGTGTGCCATGTACCTGGTTATTGATGCTCTGATCCCAATGCTGCTCTTGACCTTGATTCCAACCATAATCCTCTTCCTATTCCATTTCCAGTACCTGCATCCCATATCTGCTCCCCTTGCTCTTGATCTCAGTTTTCGTCGCCTTACTGATCCATCTCCCTGTTTGTCCATCATACCTTATGTCTTGCCTTGTTTTCCCATGTTCCCCCTTTGTTTGTATATATTGTATTATAGTTATGGTGCTCGTTATTTATTCTGTCACTTGGCTCACTGTTCACCTATATCAACTTGAAGACAGGTAGAGTGTAATGCTTCTCCAGCTGGGAAGGCTAGTGTTAATTATGTTCCCGTTTTTTTCTTGGTGGGTTTTCTTGGGTCTGACCCTCTGGTCCTGTGTGCTATAAAAAGGGACAGGGGCCCGGACCTAGAGAGAGAAATGTGTGAGAATTGCTCATTGATGTTGCCGGAGTCTGGATCGCCAGTACCATGCCGATTTCTGAGTTCCCGCTATTAAGGGAGATTTCTGGGACTTGTAATCTTCCCTGAAGATACCGTCCATGGCTAGTAGTTAGGGACTAGGCATGTCAGGAAAAGACTGCACTTTATGTTGAACTGTTTGTAGCGCTACCCCCGCAGGAGCCGCTGTTTTTTTGTTGTCCAGTACATGAAGGAAAGTTTTCAAATGCTTTATTTCAGGCCCAACATAGCCAACATCAACATGCAGTAGGAAGGAAAAGGTTGATGAAGCGATAAAGAACTTGCGGTATCAGGCCTGGATTTAGAGAGCAATCCTGCTCTCAGCAGCACAATAATAGTAGTCACCGTTCCTCGCCACTCTAGCCAGAGTGGGTGAAGTGCCCCCGGACAGACTGCTGCCACAAGCCTGGCAGCCAAAGTGTCACTTTAGATTGCTGGGAGGGACAGGCCTCTGCCACAGACCTGGCTCTAGGGCCTCTGCCACAGGCCTACTACTTGAATGAGCTAAGTGGATGAATTGAGCGAATCCTCCCAGTAGATTGAACATAGGTCACCGGATGACAGCAAAGAGTACCTGTCAGCATTCCAGTCACCAGATCCCCGATGGTTCATTCAAGCTCTGTTGGACAACCTGCCTCCGGGTTCTCCTCAAGCCGACCCCCCAATCGAGCAGCACCCAGCCTGGGATCTTCTCAGTAAAGCAGGGACCCAGTAAGTCACTGGGGCCCCTCTCAGCAATATGGAGCTCCGCGTAGCATGCGACCCCGGCCTGGAAGGCCATCGCTGGGGTCCATTGGATGCGCGCACCGTAAGGGTGGATGCCGCACCTGGAACCCACAGGAAGAACCACACAAAATGGCGTCCGCCACAGATATACTCTCCCCCAGCATGCCCCGCGAGGGAAAACTCCTTCAATTGGCTGCTGGGGAAAAGCGGCTCTGCCAGAACCCCTCTAGCGCCAACTGTCGCCCAGGGATGGGATTGCATCCCTGGAGCGCAGACTGACCTACAGGACAGTTCCGGAATGACAGCAGCCCACAATTTAACATATTGTGAATGGGAGCAAAATAACTCTCCCATTCCCCACTAACTTTAGCCTAGTACCCGTACTCAAAGTAAGGGGGCGCTACATGTTGTATTAAATTCTTCAGTAAAGCTTTGAAACTTTTTCTTTGCCTAGTCTGAAGTTACTAAAGGGGCGTAATGCGAGTACCTGGCATGCAGTCTACAGTTCGGGTCAGTCAGTGTGAGATTAAACACAGTGTAAAGTTCAAGCAACTGGTTACCAAGGGTAAGAAAGGTTTTTCAGACAGCTTGCCATAAGCGTTTACATGTGGCAGATAGGGTGACCACGCGTCCCGGGTTGCAAATGCCATTGCCATTTTGCAGGTCTGTCCTGGGCACATTCATTCCAGGACAATACATCACCACTTTACTCACTAACAATACTTGTCCTGGCTGGGAATGCCTGGAGGAGCCCCCTCCTTGTGATTGGAGAAATCATAAATCCCACCTCGTGTCCAATCACTGTGCTGTGATTCGTTACAGCACAAGCTGATTTTTGGGAAGGGAGGGTGTCCCTGAATGGTAGTTTGGAAATGTGGTCACCCTAGTGGAAGGTGGGGTAGCTTCTAACAGGAAGAGTTGTTTTCGGCACACTCTCCATGAGCAGGTCCATTTCCCATATCAATGGGAGCAAATCAGCACCGCAGAGGTCTCCAACCTGTACACAGGTATGGAAGAAGAAGAGTTAAGTGAAGTGCACGCATGGAATCAGCGCTAGCATAGTTGCCAAAAGTCACGGATTAGCCAAAACACTCATGGATTTTAGTCAAATGTCCAGGCATGTCCTTGTCCCTGCCAGAGTCACAGAAATCAAACCTGCTCACGGACACCAGTCACCACCTCTGCCCAGACATCGGGGCATTTCATTGTTGCCGCAGCTGGGTGCCTGTCCAGTGCACATCGGTGTATATTCAGGACCCCTTGAACTCGCACTGCCCATAAATTGCCATGCTGCTTGTACGTTGGGAATCGGAAGGCTACGGGGTAGGAGCCGATGTTGAAGTGAGAGCCAGCAACACTGGTGGACCCGTGGATGGTGAGCAGAGCTCAGCTGGCCAGGACCAGGTAGATCTTTCTCCTCATTATAGGCAGTAGACTTCCAAGGTAGTAGAGAAACCCTGAAATGGGCACTGATGAGACTGCACTGATGAGGCTGCACTGATGAGGCTGCACTGATGAGGCTGCACTGATGAGGCACAGATGAGGCTGCATTGATGTCGTACTGATAGACTGCACTGATGGCCACTGAGACTGCACTGCACTGATAAGGCTGCACTGATGAGACTGTACTGATGGTAAAGGGGGGCTCTGATGGTAAAGAAGGGCTCTAATGTTACAGGGGGACTTTGAAGATAAATGTTTTTTTTCCAGCAGTCTCTGAACTGTGAGAAGTTGAGTTTAAAGTGGTTGTAAACCCGCCCTTTCACCTTGCACCTACAGGTAAGCCTAGAAATATCTCCTTAAAGCGGGGGTTCACCCTTAGAGGGCACTTTTCCCCCTTCGCTTCCTGCTCGTTATTACTAGGGGAATCGGCTATTTATTTTAAAATATGTGCAGTACTTACCCGTTTACGAGACGCATCCTCTCCGTCGCTTCCGGGTATGGGCTTCGGGAATGGGCGTTCCTTCTTGATTGACAGGTTTCCGAGAGGCTTCCGACGGTCGCATCCATCGCGTCACGATTTTCCGAAAGAAGCCGAACGTCGGTGCGCAGGCGCAGTATAGAGCCGCACCGACGTTCGGCTTCTTTCGGCTACGAGTGACGCGATGGATGCGACCGTCGGAAGCCTCTCGGAAGAATGTCAATCAAGAAGGAACGCCCGCTCCCGAAGACCATACCCGGAAGCGACGGAAGAAGATGCAGCTCGAAAACGGGTAAGTACTGCACCTATTTTAATACAAATAGCCGATTCCCCTAGACCGAACGAGCAGGAATCTAGGGGAAGAAAAAAAAAAAATTTAGAAATGGGTGAACTCCCGCTTTAACCTACATCCTTAGACAGCCGCGCATGTGTTTGCGTGTTAAATAAAAGTTTGGCAAGAGACGATTTGCACTTTTCAGTCTGTTACAGCTTTAAAAATGTGTTATCTCCATTACAAATGCAACTTTTACTCCCGTCTCATACTTTAATCTGAGCAAGCGCGGGTTTCCTAGCATACAGACGTTCGAGTTTCTCGTCGAAAACCAACCCGTCGAGGATCTCGGCGAGCTAAATAAGACTCCCGTCGAGGAAATAGAGAACTTGCTCTCTTTTTGGCTCGACGAGGTTCTCGACAGTTTCCTCGACAAAAATGTACACACGACCGGTTTCCTCTGCAAAAAAATATCTCCCAGCAAGGTTCTTGCTGGTTTTTGCCAAGAAACCCGGTCGTGTGTACGAGGCCTGACTCCTTGCTGACACCATCACTAAGGCCCCTTTATACAGCAGGTCCGATCAGGTCTGTCTGTCAGTTTTTCAGGCAGACCTGATGGGAAGGTCCATGCATGCAAAACAGAACCAAAGAAATTTCCAAACTCAACTCGCCAGCCAGCCTGCTACCAGCTGAATTATCCTATCTAACAGTTTGCGTGTCACGTACCTTAAGGATGAGCCCGACGTGCAGGAAGCGGCAGCTGTTACTCCTCTGATCCCGGGACCCCTGGTAGAGTAGACAGGGGGAGCGGGAATGCAGAGTCGCACAAGCGCCAGGGATGACGCTGGTGCAGGGGCCAGATGGAGCTTCTGCGGAGTCTGAGGAAGTCTCTGAAAGGCAGGTGCAGGCCGGTAGGTAGCAGCCTGGATGCAGCAGCACTGGAACAGCAGGTAAGCCGGAAAGGAAGGTATTCGGAGAGACTGGCCGCAGCAGGTCCCAGAAGACTGAACCGGGTCCCAGAAGACCGGAGAAGCAGGAGCAGCTGGACTGGCACAGGAGAGGCCAAGGTAATAGAGGAGTCGTCTAGCCGGGTCAGCAACAGGCGGACAGCGGAGTACCAGGGATCAGGCAGAGGGATGGTCAGAGCAAGCCGAGGTCAGGGCAGGCGGAAGACAGGAACAACGAAGACAAGCCGGGTATCAGGATCTGGATCAAGCAGGAGTAGTCGGTACAGGTACAGGTACAGGTGGTCTCAGGAAACGCTGCAGACCGGACAGCAAGAGGCCAGGCTCCCAGGACACTTTAAATAGGCTTGTTTTGGCGCCAGATGGACACCTGCACGTGCCCGCGCGCCGTTACCGCCGATGCGCGCTCCCGAACGCCGTTACCGCCGTTGCTCCACCTACACTGGCTTTATGCAAAAAAGTGTCCTTAAAAATATTTTGGAAATGTTAGCAACTATGCGCTAGGTGCACAGCAGGGCTCTGTCAGTGGCGGATCAAGGGGGGCAACAGGGCAATTGGTTCCCCCTGAGAAAATAATGAGCGGGTGAGCCAGCGGGTGACTGAGCAGACCGGCAGGTGAGCAGGGAAGGCTGGAGAGCAGGCCATGAGTGAGAAAATAATGCTGGCGGGCTAGTGTGTGACTGAACGAGCAGGCAGGTGTTATGTGTCAAGAAGCTGCCCCCATTTGAATATGCAACTGAAGTGACGTTGCGTCGTGGTCATCTTGGTACACCCGCACTCATCCACAGTAAGTCTAGAGTTAGAAGTCGGCAAGCGGACATCTTTATACACCCACCAGAGTCTTGCTTTTCACAGTTATTTTTAACAGTAAATCCAACTTATATTTTACTATAGAAGCTGAGTTTACTGTTAAAAATAACTGTGAAAAGCAAGACTCCGGATGGGTTTATAATAATGTCTGCTTGCCGACTTCTAACTCTAGGCTTACTGTGGACAAGTGCGGGTGTACCAAGATGGCCGCAATGCAACATCACTTTGGTTGCATATTCTGATGGGAAGCAGCTTTCACCGCCCGCCCTGCATCACCACAGCTCAGCTTCTGACAGAACACTGCCATCACTGTGCAGGCACGGCAGCAGAGAGTTTACATCATCTCTCACTGCCTGCCCTCACTCTGGGACACTGGCAAGTGACAATCCGCATCTTGTGGCAGGAGACATTGGCATATGACAATCCACATCTGGTGGCAGGGGATGTGGCAAGTGACTTGGCAAGTGGCAATCTGCATCTGGTGACAGGCGACGGTAGCAAGTGACACACTCGGGGCTCCCACTGATTCTGCATTAACCATTTAATTATATATTACAATGTAATAATAGAAATAATGCGCTTTAATCATCCTGACACCATATCAACCATGGAGCCATGATGATTGAAGTGCCAACACCAGCCATTGCCCCGACAATTTGCCCGCAAAACTTTATGGCAGTGCCCCCCTGAAGACTAGACTCTGGATCTGCCCCATGGCTCCATACAGTTACTAGGAGTGAGATGGGGGTGATACGCTGGACAGGTAGAGAGGGCAAGGGCTCTGTGCGTCCCTCCTAAATGCATTAGTTACAGTGGTGGTGTATATAGCATCAAGAGAGTTCAGTCATCTGTCCAAGTAAAGATACCCTATGTGTAAGACAGTGATCCTGTACAATATGGCTAGTGTAGCCCAGATGAACCCACCCCGGGGTTGGCCTCACATGTGACCCTTGCTTGGCGTCCAACGTTGGAGGAAACATGGGGGATGTGACGACCACCCCATCACATTACGCTTTCATCAAACTTTTGCCTTGTATACTGTTTGGTGACGTCGGATGGGTTTTTGCTTCTTTAATAATCCTACCTGAAGCATTATACATGCAATTTTTTGGGGGGGCGGGGGCAGATACTTAGTTTTGAGAGGTACCCGCTCCCACTTGCCTAGGTGATATGAGTGGAAGTTCTCCTCTCCTCCTTCATCCCTGTAGTCTTCTGGGACTTGTTACAGGTCCCAGAAGACTGTCAGACCATTCAGGAGGTGCAGAGCAACTCGTGCAGGTGCAGTGGGCACCCGGCTGTAAAGCTGCAGGCTGTCACAGCCGGGTGCCCACAGTTGAGATGCCAGCACCAGGGAGAGAAAAGTGGAAGAAGGAATGGCTAGGGTGAGCACATCACTGGATCCTGGGACAGGTGGGTGTGTGTTTATTAAAAGTTAGCAGCTACAGTTTGTGATGGATATGCAGTAATGTTTGTCTGCCAGCTTACCTCTCCTCCATGTGTTCACCTTTAGAGGCCAGCCACTCTCACCTGGCTGCTTAAGTAATCTCTCCTCCAAGCATGACTCCACCCCAGCCCCTATCAGAGAACTCTATATTAACCTGTGCACTGCAAGCCAGCCCTGCTCATCAACATTGTGCGTTAGCTTTCGTGTGTGACTTGCTGTGTCTTCTACATCTGATTCCAGATACCGATCTTGGCTTGTCCCGACTATACCTGCTTGCTTGTGACCCTGAACTTTGGCGTGTTCTATGTTTATTCTTGTCAGCTAGTCGCCCCGACCTTTGGCTTATCCCCTTACTATCCTCCTGTAGCCTACTGTGAGGGTGAGCCTGGAGACTCTGGGGGTCGCGACCTGGAGCCAGTTGCAGCCCAGTCCATCCTCACCACTAGAGGCTCTGGTGTACACCTGCTCCGCGCCCTGGGGAATCTTATACTCTAGCTCCCTGTGGGATCCGTGTTGGTTTTCCAGTAGACCTGCTTTCCTTAACCACCCAGAGCTCCATCCGCAGCAGTCAGCCTTATGGTCCACTACCGTGGCGGTGCACTCCTGACCCCATTGGTGTGCATCCGTCATTTGGCCTCAGGTGACCTGACACAATTTTTGTAGCTGCTGACTTTTAATAAACACAAAAACGACCGGAGCTCCTTTTTAAATGCAGCAGACAGACCTGGACACCCCTGCTGTTGCCTGATACCAGCACTCAGTATCTTGGCACAGGTACATACTGTATCTGTCTCAGCTCTGTCCAGCTTCGTTCTCTCTCCAAATTAATCCCCATGTTTTAACAATGTTGTTGGGTGAGTTTTATGATGTTTATATTCACTGTGTAAGCATCAAATGCTTATGAAATTGAAAAGAATGTCATAAAAAATGTTTGTGATAGCAAACCTGTCGTGCAAATTTTTGCCCTCCTCACCCAACTTGATCATTATTGTGGGGGGCAAAAGGATTAGTGCACATTGTTTGCTGTATTCTTTCTGTATCTTCTGAAAGCTAGAAATAAATCCATATTGCCAGAAAGGAGCAGTGATGTTAACTGCACTGGAGAACGGTGATACAAAGAGTGTTTATGGATAAAGCATCTTACTAATTGTTTACTGACCCAAGGTCTCTAGCGAGAAACAGGGGCATAACGTTAGGTCAAGGGCAATTACCACCATTAAAGCGGATGCAAAAAAATAACTCAATGTAATCTGACAACACAAAGGATTTTCTTTGTTGCCATGTTACTTTTTTAACTCTAAAGATTCCACTTTGGAAAGACTGCATTTTATTTGTCCACCTAACTTCTAGGCAGGGCCACGGTTCTTTCTGTCCACTTATATTTAGAACAAAGCGTTTCCTCTTGGTGTTTCACACTACAATGCTTAGTAGTATTTATAGGCAAGGCTTCTTTGCTTAGAATGTTGAGGATGAAAAAGACATAGCTCATTCCCAAGGTCACACTAAGCTATCTAAGATTCAGGCAGAAACTCGGTCTTCATAACGCAGAATACTTGTTATTCCAGAATCAGGGTCTTTCCTGAATTAGCCAAATGATTCTTTTGATTTTTGATTATGGCATAAGGATATATAAAATATATGGCACAGAGTTGCCACAATACTGTGTATTACTCACATTATTTAAAGAGGAATTTTGGGAAAAAGCGCTAAATAGACCGTCCAAAGATTTGCAATTCTGTGCAGCCACTTTTTTGACTCGCACTTCATCTAATACTGCATTGCTACCAATATAACTCCGCTATTTCCAAGTTCCTGGGTCACCGTCTTGATTATTGGACAAATGTGATGATGTGATGATACATTGTCCAGTGAGAACAGAAGTGGATGAAATACATAGGAGACTTCAAAGCTAAGTCCACACATTTTGGCATTTTTTCAGAGAGCAGCTACGCCGGTGTATCCATAGAAACGCCGCGTAATTGCTAAGTTGCGCCGGCGTATCTACTTTCTGTATTCAGAAAGCTAGATACGCCGACTGTAGCCTAAGATACGACTGGCATAAGTCTCTTACGCCGTCGTATCTTAGGGTGCATTCTGACGCTGGCCGCTAGGTGGCGCTCCCGTAGTTGTCAGCGTAGAGTATGCAAATTGCATACTTACGGCGATTCACAAACGTACGTGCGCCCGGCGGTCGTTTTTTATGTCGTTTGCGTATGTCGTTTTCGGCGTAAGGCTGTTCCTGCTATTAGGAGGCGCAGCCAATGTTAAGTATAGCCGTCGTTACCTGCGTCGCGATTTGAAAATTTAACGTCGTTTGCGTAAGTCGCCCGTGAATGTCGCTGGACGCCATTTACGTTCACATCGAAACCAATGACGTCCTTGCGACGTCATTTACCGCAATGCACGTCGAGAAATTTTAGGGACGGCGCATGCGCAGTACGTTCAGCGTGGGAACGCGCCTAATTTAAATGATCCACGCCCCCTACGGGATCATTTGAATTACGCGCATTTACGCCGGCCCCTTTTACGCTACGCTGCCGCAAGTTTACAGGCAAGTGCTTTGTGAATCAAGCACTGGCCCGTAAAACTTGCGGCGGCGGCGTAAATGTCATACGTTACGCCGCCACAGTTTTGCGCGCCCCTACCTGAATCCACCCCTTTGTGTGAATCCCACTGGCTGGAGAGAATTACCGACGCAGTGAAGTTACGACGTTTACGCAAGATTTGCGACGCGTAAAGTTGCCCCCGGGTATATGAGGCGCAGTCAATGTTAAGTATGGCCGTCGTTCCCGCGTCGAAATTTTTAAATTTACGCCGTTTGCGTAAGTCGTCTGTGAATGGCGTTGGACGCCATTTACGTTCACGTCGAAACCAATAACGTCCTTGCGACGTCATTTACCGCAATGCTCGTCGAGAAATTTTAGGGACGGCGCATGCGCAGTACGTTCGGCGTGGGAAAGCGCCTAATTTAAATGATCCACGCCCCCTACGGGATCATTTGAATTACGCGCGTTTACGCCGGCCCCTTTTACGATACGCCGCCGCAAGTTTACAGGCAAGTGCTTTGTGAATCAAGCACTTGCCCGTAAAACTTGCGGCGGCGTAACGTAAATGTGATAATGGGCACAGTGAGGTTGTAATGGGCACAGTGAGGATGGGAACAGTGAGGTTGCAATGGGCACAGTGAGGTTGCGCACAGTGAGGCATGCAAATGGGCATTGTTGACCCTCTTTTCCGCTTACAGTAGCTGCTGCATTCTCACCCTAGGCTTATATTCGAGTCAATACGTTTTCCCATTTTTTTGTGGTAAAATTAGGTGCCTCGGCTTGGCTTATACTCAAGTATATACGGTATATATATATATATATACACACACACAGTGTGGAAAAAAAATAACTTGTAAACACCAAATCTCAGAAAGAGGCTCGGTTTTTAAGTGGTTAATAATAACAATGCCATCTATCCCCTATTTTGTAGACGCTATAACTTTTGCAGAAACCAACCAATATACGCTTATTGGGATTTTTTTTTTTTTACCAAAAATATGTCGAAGAATACATATCAAGCTTAAACTGATGAAGACATTTTTTTGGGATATTTATTATAACAAAAAGTAAAAAATATTGTTTTTTTAAAAAATTGTCTGTCTTTTTTTGTTAATAGCGCAAAAAATAAAAACCGCAGAGGTGATTAAATACCACTAAAAGAAAGCTCTATTTGTGGGGGGAGTGTGTAAACGTTGTTGAGGTACAGTGTAGCACGACTGTCCAATTGTCAGTTAAAGCGGCACAGTGCCGTATTGCAAAAAATTACCTGGTCGTTAAAAGAGAAAATCTTCCAATCCTTAAGTGATCTGTTCAGCTATATGCCAGATTGAGTTCCTAAATGATTTTGCTGTTAATCAGAGCACATTGTACCAAAATAGCACCTTTTTATTAGTAGTATTTCCCAAAATGTCTGGCAAACGTTACTGGTAACATTCACAGTCAGTATAGAAAGAATAATGGAGGGCTCAGGATTGCTCTGCAAGGCTAAGTATATTCACTCTAGCACCAACCTCTGGTGGCAGATCGCACAGGAAGTATAGATTGTTTGACATGAATGAGCTCCAGTGGGCATTTTCAAGAAGTGTGTCCTAACTGGCTGATGGGACTATAAGGGACTACTGCACTCAGATACTGTATGTTTGTGATATAACTACAAAGTAGATCAGTCGTTTAGCACACTCTAGTGGTGACTAGGCACAACTACACTGAATGACAGTTTTCATTCCCTGTTTTCTGTTTCAAGAGACCAACCTTTTGGGTGTCCTTATTTCCAGTCCAGGATCAGTAGAGGGAAGCAGGTGTGAATATCTCAGATCTTCATGTTCTCTCTCCTGCACTAACATTAAAGGCTGTCTGTGAACAGAAAATAGGCATTTCTGGTTTGCTGAATTCTGTGAGTGTTCAACTGCTGGTGAAAGTCAAAAAAAGAGTGAAGATCCCATGTAAAAGCACCCATAGGGCTCATTTACACATTGTCCAGTGACCTGCATTTTTCCACACTGGATAGACACAGGTCACTGCATGGGCACAAAGAAAACAATGGCTTTCTATGTGCCTCACTTACATCACGCAGGGCCACTGATAGAAAACACTGGAGCCCCGTACAGCCTACCTGACGGGGCCCCCATCAGCCCCACCCCTGGTCCCTCCTTCAGCCCAACCCCCAGCCCCGCCCCGTCCCCGCCCTAGACCCACTTTGAAATAAAGTGCAGATTTATCTTCAAGTTATATTTATTACTGCACACAGTGCCACCTATTCCTCCAATGCCATAATGTGCTGCAGACAGTTCCACCCATACCGCAAATGCCATAATGTACTGCAGACAGTGCCACCTATGCCGCCAATGGAATAATGCCATTGGCAGCATGGATGGCACTGTCTCTGCAGGCAGCATATGCGTTATGGCATTGGCACTGTCTGCAGCACATTATGGCATTGGCGGCACTGTCTGCAGCACATTATGGCATTGGCGGCACTGTCTGCAGCACATTATGGCATTGGCGGCATGGGTGGCACTGTCTGCAGCACATTATGGCATTGGTGGCACAGACTACACATGCGTTATGGGCCATAACGCATGTGCTGCCTGCAGAGACAGTGCCACCCATACCACCATGCCACCAATGCTGCTGCAGATACAGTGATATAGTAGATCTTGAATCACCCCCCCCCCCAAGCAAGCACACACCTGTGTTAGCTGGGCCCCAGGAGGCACTTCCTCTCTGATCCTGCTGCTGCCTGGAGTGTCAGTCACAAACTATTTTAAATGTCAGTTGCGTATTTCTGCCGCCGCTGCCGCTGTTTCTTCCTCACTGCTTCTACTCCAGTCTCACTGTCTCTGGCCGAGAACAGAGCAGAGAGGAGGGAGAGAAATCACTCCGCCAGGGAAGGCAATGTGCAGGCCAAGACTTGAGCCACATGAGGAGGGGGCGCGGAAGTGATATGCGCCCAAAAAAGAAGAAATAGCCCCTCCCTCCCACACACAAGAACATCATTACGGAGGTAGCAAAACATAGAAAAAAACTGAAAAGTCGGAGGGGGCGGGGGGATGAGGTCGGTCGATGATGGGTCATAGGGTGCTGGCTGAAAGAATATTTTTTTTTATTATTCTGCATAAATTCGGTCTCTGTGTAGAGGTACAACAGGGCCAGTTGTACTGGCCTATCAGCGACCATGACATCACAACACACACAATGCACATAAATGCAAGGCAAGACATATAAAATGGATGTTTGTATTTTTATTAGGGTAATATAATTAAGATAATAGTAAAATAACTATGGGCCAGATTCAGAAACAAAAAAGCCTTACGTAAACTACGTAAATCAATGCGCCGGGCAGACGTACGTTTCTGAATAGGCCTATCTAGCTCATTTGCATATTCTACGCATAAATCTATGGAAGCGCCCCTAGCGGCCAGCATAAATATGCACCCTAAGATGAAACGGCGTAGGAGACTTACGCCGCTCGTATCTAGGCAACAGTGAGGCGTATCTGATTCTATGAATCAGGCCCCGAGATGCGACGGCCCTCATTCGGAGTTACGTTGGCGTATCTGGAGATAGGCCGACGTAACTCCTTTCTGAATCTGGCCCTATACCTTCATTTTCGATAAACATGCTGCTTTTTCTAAAGCCTTATGGTTTTTCAACTTAATGTGGATGGAAACCCTCACATATACACAGTGAACCGCCTCAGATGATACACAGGGATGAAACAAATCTCCCTACATTTTTACATTTATATCTGCTTAAGTCTTCATCTCTATACACTGTTTAGAAAGTTCACGTCTGTTATAATTTTCTCTTCCTGATTCATCTGTGGGTAAGGATTCTTTGCTTACACTGTGAGACAGCTGATTCGAGGAAAGGAACACACCCTCCTCCACACAGGCAGATACTTTCAGAGCTGTGCTGTGAATAGACCAGCTCTCTGCTAATCTATTTATAGCACCCACCCCGACAGATAATTCAGCCTGGTTTTATCACAGTTGTCTGAGAACTTGTCAGACAAACTGAAATATCGGTTAGTGTTTCTGTCAGGTGCCACATCCAAATAATTTAGACAAGAGAAATATATCCCCTGACTGAACTTTTTAGGCACTCAAGTATAAACATATGTAAAGAAAATATATTATTTATTGTAGAAATACATACAAAATAATGAACAATAAGAATAAAAAAGTAGCACATAAATGGAATGTATACGATACTGTGTGTGAGTTTTTTTTATCAAAGAATAAACACAATGATTGACACAATTTCCTGGTAGACCACCCAACGTTTCGGAGAGTTCAATCTCCTTTTTCAGGGGTATGTAGAAAAATGGGTCATGTGTATATTTGAAAAAACTCTTGGGCATAACATTCCATAGAGTATTAAAAACAATAAAAAAAGCGAACAGAGCTGTGTCCTGGATATGCTGATCTGCGATAGTATCTACGAGATCTGTAGTAGTGGCCAAACCCGACCCAGGGAAATTGTCACCTAGCGCTACTAAAGCCGAAATTGCACAACCCTTAGCATAGAGTGAACAATGCTGGTAAGTCTGCGATAAATGTGGTATATTGCGAAATCACTGACCACTTATAAAGAGATGTGTGGGGACACGCCGGAGTGTGTCCCCACATGTCTCTTTATAAGTGGTCAGTGAACTTGGGAGGGTGCGTGTGATTGGCACAGGGCCAATCAGCACTGTCCAGACAGAGGGTCAGGGGTCATGCAGCCTCATAGGACAGTCAGGAGAATACAAATTCCTCCTTCAAGCTTTAACCACTATTCTGCCTGAAACTGATAGAAGTCACAAGACTGCAATAACCATACTTCCCAACGTTTTGAGATGGGAACAAGGGACACCTATTAGCGAAAGTATGTAGGGCATAGGACACACACCCTGCCACACCCCCTTAACTACTCCGGAAAGGTTTTACCCACTTCCTGACCAGGCCATTTTTTGCGAAACGGCACTGCATTGTTTTAACTGACAATTGCGTGGTGCTGCGACTGTGTACGCAAATAAAATAGATGTCCTTATTTTCCCCACAAATAGAGCTTTATTTTGATGGTATTTTATTACCTCTGTGGTTTTTAAATTTTTTCGCTATAAACAAAAAAAGACTGACTATCTTGAAAAAAAACAATATTTTTTACTTTCTGCGATAATAAATTCTTAATAAAAAAAATGTAAAAAAATCCAATTTCATTTATGAATTTAGGCCAATATGTATTCTGCTACACCTTTTTGGTAAAAAAAAAAAAAAATCCCCAAAAGTGCTATTGATTGGTTTGCGAACAAAAGTTATAGCGTCTACAATCTACGGGATAGATTTAGGGGCTTATTATTTTTTATGTTTATACTAGTAATGGCAGCAATCAGTGATTTTTAGCGGGATTGCAACATTGCGACGGACAAATCTGACACTTAGTGACACTTTTTGGGAACCAGTGACACCAATACAGTGATCAGTGCTAAAAAAACATGCAGACACTATAAATGACACTGGCAGGGAAAGAGTTAACATCAGGGGCAATCAAAGGGTTAACTGTGTTCCCTTTGAGTGTTTTCTTACTGTGTGGGGGATGGGCTGACTCGAGGAAGAGAGACATTTGTGTTCCTGATTAGCAGGAATAACAGATGTCTCTCTTCCTGTCTGACAGAAGGATGATCTGCCTTGTTTACATAGGTAGACTGTCCTTTCTCTCCAGCGAGCGATCACTAGCGGCCAGCGGCCACGGGACCCACTGATTGGCTCCCGCAGCATCCAAAAACAGCAGAAGCGCTGCTCAGACGGCATGCGCCCTCAGAGCCGTGCACGAGAATGGTGTACAGGTACGTCCTTTTTGTGTAATTAAAGGTATTTATCATGTATTGAATTCAGAGCTTTTTTTCTCAGAAAATAGGTGCAGGGACTCAAATACGACCCGTTCAGATTTCACAAACAGTAGAAGGGTCTTAAAGGGGCATTAAATACCAGGATTGCATTACATACAGAGTGCAGAGTTCAGGGGGGTTACACACAGAGTGCAGAGCTGTCACTTGTAAACACAGAAACCAGACTTCTGTGTTTACAAGTGATTGTGGTGAGCAGGCACCAAAGGGTCTGAGCCAGAGGTGGTGGAACTGAGTTCCCCCAAGTTCCCCCTGAAAAAAAGCCCTGATTGAATTTAATTTATTTCTTTGTTTATTTCTCTTGTTTTCCTTTTTCTCTTCTGTCCAGGGCTATCCGATGTAGCTCCTCCATATACCTCTTCTGCAACAGAAAACCGATAATAGTGATCTATAGTTTGCTGGTATCAGCAGTATTAAATTACCATTGCTGTGATCTGCTGTTTCAGGGGAAGACTGACCCAGCTCTGCCCTGCCTAAATATTCTGGAGTATCAGGAAGTGCTGATCAGGGCAGCCACCAGAAAGTTTTGGGCCACTTACACAGCTTTAGGCCTGGGCCCCCCATGCCTGATCACTAACATTCCCACTGAATCCGCCCACTGGTCATCCCGTCGAGTCCTTCAATGCACCCACTTTTGTTTTAACACTCTTACTACTTATTATTTGAAAATAAATCCAATACATTAAAAGAGACATCCCTATATATTCAGAAAATAGATGGATCAACCCAGCAAAGAGACAGACCCATATATTCAGCAGAGACAGTCCAATCCAGCAAAGAGACATCCCCATATATGCAGCAAAGAGACGCCCCAATCCAACAAAGAGAGAGCCTCTTTTATTTAGCAAGAGACATTCCCATATATTCAGTAAATAGACATCCCCATCCAGCAAAGAGTCATCCCCATATTTTCAGAAATGAGACATCCCCATCCAGCAAAGAGACATCCTCATATTTTCAAAGGGACATCCCAATCCAGCAAAAAGATGGCCAATCCAACAGGGGCATCCCCATATAGCAAGGAGACTCCCCATATAGCAAAGAGACAGCACAAACCAACAAAGAGATAGCCACAGCACAGGCCCACATCCACAAACATTGTCAATCAATTTACCATTGTAATGTCTAACAACTTATCTCCAGACCAGTCCACAGTGAGCACTGATCAGTCCTGCAGGCTACACACAGTGCAGCTCTGCAAAATGGCTGAAGTGCAACTGGCATGGCACCCAAACCAGCATCTGGTCTGCAGGGAGAGGCGGAGTGCAGATGATATCAGTCCACCTTTCCCCTGCATCTGGACCTAAGTGAGCTGCATCGGCTCACTTGGTGGCCACCTTGCTTTAGCAATTGCTAGTACCTCTAGAAGTAACAAATCATTGTTTGGGTCATCCAGACCCCCTGCATGTTTATGCCCCCCCTGATGTCACACTTCACCTTAAACATAATGCTCGAGCAATAGAGAGCTCTATTGTATAGCAAGTTAACAAGTCCAGAAGATGAATGCTGAAAGCTTTAGCTTTATGGCTTCCTGCTGGACCGCAACTGTCACAGACAGCCTCTGTTTCCAGCACTGCAGCCTGCAGGAGATGCTGGTACTCAGTGCACAGTCCAGAACTGAAATGACCCATACTCGAATTAAGGTCTGGAGCTTAGCAGGCCCCCTGACGGGCAACATCGATTTATAGCATGAAGAAAAAATAAGCTCTGCGTGTGAGAGAAAAAAGTCTTTACACAAAAGAGAGAGCAACTAATAACATACCATAGTATATTTATAGCATGTTGCTATTCTATGTTGTAATGTAAAATGTTGTCACTATAGAGCAAAACTACATACTGTACTATTTTTTCAAGCAAGATTGGTCCATGTGATGTTGAGAAATATGTTACATTTACAACATTTACTTGACTATGTGCATGGCCCAAGTTAGCTTCTGGTATCATTTACTGAATGTGATTTTTATTTCCCAACAGGCACTGAAATTGAAATGTTTTTAGTTCTCTTTATGTCCCCATTCACTAGATATAGAATCTTAGTGGCTTGTGACAGGTCTGCTCTTCACCATTTTTATGCCAACATTCATTGTCCAGGATAGATAGATAGATAGATAGATAGATAGATAGATAGATACAGGGCCGTCTTTAATATGGTTTGGGCCCTGGGCAAACATTTTTTTTGGGCCCCCCTCCAGCTTATTTTGGGCCTGGCTGGTTCACATGTATGTTTTGGCGGTCCTCATTTTTGCAGGCACAGCAGCCCATTGATTTGAATGGGCTGCCATGCCTTTGTTTCCTGCAGAAAAAAGGTGCATTCAGCATTTTAAAAATACAGTTGCCTTGAAATCCATTTTGCTTTTGCACCATGCTACTTACCTGCAGTTCTTGCACACACAAACGCATGGTGTTTTTAAAAGCGTGACCTAAACGTCTAAAAATGCAGCAAGTTTGACAGTGCGGGAACTGAAGATAAGTCACAGCAGACAGCAGAATGGACAGACAGTGCTGTATTTCAGTGCTTGATGGGCATAGGCTTGCCGTGTTACATGAGGCATGCGCTTTTCTTTGCAGGAAACGCAGGCATGGCGGCCCATTCAAATGAATGGGCTGCTATGCCTGCGCAAATGTGGGCCGCCAAAACACATACATGTGAACCAGCAGTAAAATACAGACAGTAATGCCATGTGCTCTGAGGCCTTACTCAGCCTGGACTGCAGGTCTGGTCTGTGATTCAAAGAGTTCCTCTATTTTACACATGGCATGGCATGGGGTCCCATGGTGCTAAAGCAGAATGGACAGACGGTGCTGTGACCCCATGCCATGCCATGTGTAAAATAGAGGAACTTTTTAAAACACTGACCAGACCCTGCAGTGAATCATCAAATATTATAAAGACTTTGGGCACACTCTACAGAAAACTTCTATTTACAATATAGATTAGCAAACAGTGACATACCTTGAGGAGCAGGACACGAAGAAGTCAGCCTCGGGAAGAGCAAACTGGGGATGTTATAAAATCACATTCTAATTCACTTTTATATACAAGCAGCACCCAGTGGCAGGAAGGGAGAAGTGCACGTCTAAAGGGAAGCCAGGGGTGCTGTACATTTTAAAAAGGTAAGCAGTACTGTCACTGGCTGCGTGCCGCTGATGATTTTCAGCCTGATTTGTGTGCAGCACAGGGGCTTAACGGGCGGCAGGGCCGCCATCAGGAATTATGGGGCCACTTACACAGCTTCAGGCATGGGCCCCCTGGAGCAGAGAACTGGGATGGGGGGGTGCTGCCGCCTGAAATTGAGAAGCAGGGGGGGGGGCTGCCGCAAATTTAGAAGCGGGGGGCCCTTTACAAAAAAAGAAATAAACAAAAATATATATAAAAAAAGGGGTGTAGCCATCCTCTGGGCCCTTTAATAAAAAGAAAAAAAGAAATAAAAAATATATTTAAAAAATATATTTTAAAAAGGGGGTTGCAATCTGGGGCCCTGGGCCCTTCAATAAAAAAAAAAAATTACAAAAAAAGGGGGTTGCCATCCGGGACCTCTGGGCCCTTCAATAAAAAAAATATATAAACAAAAATAAAAAAATAAACATTTATAAAAAAAATAAAGGGTGTTTGCCACATGGGGCCCTGGGGACCTCTGAGCCCTTTAATAAATATATATTTATATATATAAAAAGAAAAAAAAGAAATACAAATTAAAAAAAATGTTTTTTATAAAAAAAGGGGGGTTGCCATCCGGGGGCCCTGGGGACCTCTGGGTCCTTTAATAATAATAATAACATTTATATTATATTATATAATATATATATATATATATATATATATATATATATATATATATATATATATATATATATATATATATATAAAATAAAGAAATATATAAAAAAATATTTTTTTTATACAAAAAGGGGGGGTTGTCATCTGGGGCCCTGGGGAACTACGGCCCCTGGGGACCCCCAGACCTCTAAAAAAAAAATGGCCCTTTAATAAAAAATAAAATAAAAATATATTAAAAAAAATATTTTTTTTAATTTAAAAATAAATAAAAAAATGGGGGGTTGCCATCTGGGGCCCTGGGGGCCTCCGGACCCCTAAAAAAAAAAAAATATATATATTTTTTTTTTTAAAGAGGGTTGCTTTGGGCCCCCAACAGTGACAGGGCCCAGGGCACCTGCCCCATTTGCCCTGCGGTAAAGACGGCCCTGGATAGATAGATAGATAGATAGATAGATAGATAGATAGATAGATAGATAGATAGATAGATAGATAGATAGATAGATAGATGTGTGTAAGTGGGTGAAGACAGAAGGAAAATCTATTACACATGTTTTGCAAAAAAAAATGTTTTACATTGGTAGTTAAGCGTTGTGACCTTATTTCCCATGTAAATTCTGCAAAGGGAAATCGACATGCATTATACCACTCAAGCCCGAAATACTGATTAATTACACTCTTATCGCGCACACGATCGGATTTTCTGTCGGAAAAACCTTGGATGGTTTCCGCTCAAACTTAAAGTGGTTCTAAAGCTAAAACATTTATTTTATTTTATTATATTTCCTGCATTAAGGTAAAAAACATCTTGCTGTGCCCCTCTAAAACACTTACCTGAGCCCTATATCGATCCAGCGCTGTGCCTGGCTGTCAGTTTTCCTTCCTCTCTCTCTGCTCTCGCTGCACTACACTGAGAGCAATGGGGGCCATTGGTTTCTGCTGCTGCCAGTCAAATCTTGTGGGAAGGGAACAGGGCGGGGTCGAGCCATACTGTGTGTGTCTATGGCTGCACAGAGCCCAGCTACGGAGCGCGCCAACATGTTTGTACATATTGAAATTACATTGTCATGTTAACGTTTATATGATATTTTAGTTATTCAATTTACTTTTAGAGAGAAAAAAAAATTCTAAATAAAAGGAGAGAAAGCCACATTAACAAGGGAATGCATGTGGCAGCCAAAAAAGTTGTGGACATCAGCGTTCTTCATGGTAAGTTAATTTCAGCTTTGCAAGTATTTAATTTTTTTTTTAACAGAGATAAACAATGGCAACCTTTACATTGCTTTATAATGTATATACATTCTACCTGTACCTTAAAACATTGTTTCATTAGCCTGGGCCTAGCCCCTAGGGACATATTATGCTGCACTGGGCCCACAGTGCTCCTGTATTGAACATCGCTTACACGTCATTACACGAGTGCTGTTTAGTACAGAACTAAGGAATACCCACCACCAGAGGGAAGATTAGGAGAAGAGGACCTCATGCATCATGCATCAACGGAGCAGACACCTGGAAATAAAGTACATTATCTAGTAAAAAATTGGAGTTGGGCTAAAAGAAAGATCCCAAATACGTGGTCATATGACATGCAGCGTGGAAGGGTTCTTCTGTCCTACTGACATAGGCACTGCTTATTTGTTACTGAAGTTGTCCATCATCTGGGTCAACAGAGGCTCCTTTAGGACTGGCATCAAGACATTACCAGGGGAAGATAACCAGACTGGTCAGGAGAACAGTGGAGACAAGCAGAAAGCAGAAGCAGAAAGCAGCCAGAAATCACTGGTCCGTACCACTGAAAGGGGCATCATAGAGAAAATTAGCTAATTATACATCAGACAGGAGGCTCATATCTTATGCATTATCTTTCTTTAATAATGCCCATAGCAGAAATACAGTAAACATTTATTGTAACTTAAAAAATTCAAAGAACTACCCTTCCCAGCAGTCCCTGGGCCAGTGTAGCCCCTCCCAGACCGTAGCCTATATAAGGGACTGTCTGAGGTAACCTATTCCTCTTTCTTTCTGCTCATAGCCAGAACTCAGATAAGTACATTACTCTATGTTTATAATTTTTATGTAGGCTTGCTTGTTATTTGGTTATCAGCAGCATTTTTAATTTGTGTAGATCCTAATGTCACATCGTCTTTCCACAGGGTGCTGGGGATCCCCCCCCCTCCCACCCCGGCTTTTATTACAGCTACGGAGGTTTTTCCCTCCTCCGCTATTCCCTTCAACTTCCACCTGTATCTGTATATACCCTCTGATCCCCTCAGACCTTCATCTGTGTGTTGTTCTATCAACCTTCTGTCTTATGAAGCACAACTGATATTTCTAAAAATGATAAACGTTTAGTTTTTGCTGTATGCTTTTCCCACTTTGCTATCTGTGCACCCGTTTTGTAGAGAACGCGGTTTCCTCTGATCTTACAGTCATTGGGCTTCTTTATTTGTTTATTTTACAATATACTGATGCTTTGCTTCTTTTGTTTCCCCCCCGGTGCGCTCTGCACACGGCTCGTTTTCTGACTGGAGGTAGGACGGCGCCATTTTTACATCTCGGCGCCTTTTTTACTACCTCCCTTCTTCTCCTTCTCCTCAGAGCGTCTCATCTCTGAGGGGGGCGTGGCGGTGAGGATCTCCCTGCACCAATCACGCTATTGTCGCGAATCGACGGCGCCATTGCTGCGGACCTGTCCTGGGGACCCCATCCTCCGTGTTCTAGGCCGTCTCTCCCCATCGCCGCCACGCCAGGGTGCGGGCGGCTGTATGGTTGGAACTCTGTGTAGATCTCACTGATCTATGCGAATCACGTTAGGCCGTAGTCTCGCGAGACTACGGCCCCGAGCCTCACGTCTAGCTCCCCTTGTGGTGGGGAATATCTCCCCTCATCTAACTTCTGTCACTCACACCTAGCTGGTGGGGAATTCCTCCCCTCCCCTGCTTCTGTCACTCCTTCACCTTCAGTTACATTAAACATCAGTTCTTGTTCTGGGAATTTATTCCCCTGTAGTCTATTCTACATATAATGAATATATTAATACATGTAAATAAATAATAAATTTAAATAATTATACGAATGAATAAATTATTGACTTATTAAATAAATATAAATGAATCAATGAACATAAATGTCTATAAATAAATAATTCATACAATCTATATGATTGAATAAATAAATAAATATATAAATATATATAATAAACAAATTTTAAAATATAAATTATTAAACTATACTTTATATATAATTGAATAAATATATATATATATATATATATATATATATATATATATATATATATATATATATATATATATATATATATATATAAATAAATAAACAAATTATAACAATAATTGAATGAATTATAGAAATTACTATACAAGTTATAGTACATACTTCCGTATCTTCCTGTGCTGCACGGCCGTGCTGTCCGCAGACAGCTGACTCCTCTCCTGTGGCTGGCGACAGATCCTTTACTCCCTACTGGTGCCACTGAAGTGGTGGACGCAGCCCTGGAAGGCCCTACCTACCTCAGTGCTGCACTGGTTCCTGAGCTGGTCGGTAGGTCCGTCCAGACTACCAGGGCATCGGTTGTTCCAACCCACATGCACCCCTATGTCCGGATCTCCCGGCAAGGATATAACGCCTCTGAGTAGGGCATGGCGTCCCGTATGCGCCGTCACATTAATGTGGCCTCCGTCTCCCCGGCAAGGTAAGTAATTAACATGCCCCAGGCATTACCCTCCCAGGACTGCCGACCCATTGACTCCCCGACAGGGGAAGTAAATAACATGCCCCAGGCAGTACCCTCCCAGGACTGCCGACCCTCTGACTCCCCGGCAGGGGAAGTAATTAACATGCCCCAGGCAGTACCCTCCCAGGACTGCCGACCCATTGACTCCCCGACAGGGGAAGTAAATAACATGCCCCAGGCAGTACCCTCCCAGGACTGCCGACCCTCTGACTCCCCGGCAGGGGAAGTACATAACATGCCCCAGGCAGTACCCTCCCAGGACTGCCGACCCACGGACTCCCCGGCAGGGGAAGTAAATAACATGCCCCAGGCAGTACCCTCCCGGGCCTGCCGACCCACTGCCTTCCCAGACTCCAATCGACCCCCGAGCCTCGGGGAGATGCACATGCAGAGGCAGCGATCCGCTAGACGGACTGAGCCAGACTCCTCGTGGACTCTTCCAGAGTCGTCCGCGGAGTACGAGGCGGCTAACACCTTTGAGTCTGAGGATGAAAATGATGATGATAATGATGATGATTGTGTGAGCAGTGGGCACATGGCGCTCCATGACGACGCCAACCCTAGGTCCCAGGGTAAAACCTTATTGGACTCTTGTGGAGTACCATTTTTCGATCAGGAGGTGATTGGCCACCCACACTCCGGTGACTGGGCACCTCTACCTGAGGTGATCCAATAGATCGAATGCTGGACCCGGAGATCGATCGGTAAGCTAACCGGACAAGTTGAGGGTGGAATACTCACCCTTCCATTACCAAATACGGTGGTGCTCACTCCAGAGGTGGATCCCATAATCATTCAGTATTCCAGGAAGGGAATAGAGAGGGCCTTTGGGACCTCACAGTACTGGGTCTTAGATCTCCGGACCTATCACCTAACCCTACGCCTTAGTGAGCAGGCTACCGCCTCTGTAAGCCGCTTGACCTAGCACAATGGGATCACGCTAATTGATGATATCTTTAAGACGGTAGGACAAATGGAGGTATATTACCAGGCGTATACCTGGTTCACCATCCCATTCGGTTTTTCAAACCTAAACACCGTCCTAATGGACAACAGGTTGCTAGACCTTGGACCAAACAGCTGATAGTAGAGATGGACCCGCTCTCTTTGAACTTCCTCAACAACATCTTCCCGATCAGGAAGAAGAAAGGCGGTTTTTCGTCCAGTGGGAGCTTGAGAAATCTCACCAACTTACTGCCCTGTGGACAGGGCTGGTGCAAGGATTTTTGACATCCTAGGCGAAAATAATTTTGCCGCCCCCCTTGGCTCCACCCCTGACCCCACCCCCTTTTCCCTGCCCTGCTCATGTATACCCAACATTTTTATTGAAGCGCCCATCAAATGCAGCCTCACCAGCGCCCATCAAATGCAGCCTCACCAGCGCCCATCAAATGCAGCCTCACCAGTGCCCATCAAATGCAGCCTCACCCTTGCCCATCAATGACTGTTTGGCTGCTTTCATTCATTCGGGAGTCGGGACACAGACACAGTCCCCCGCCGCCTCTGACACTATGTGCAAATGGAGTGGTGGTTGCCTGCTGATGCTGAGACTTAGTTGCAGAGAGAAGAGAGCAGTAACACCAGTGGTCGGGCGCCCCCTAGGCAGCAGTGCACCCTAGGCGGCTTCCTAGTTTGCCTAGTGGTAGCACCGGCCCTGCCTGTGGAACAAGGGTGAGGTTGAACATCTACTTGAACGACCTACTTCTAATGGCTGGTTCCCCTCGCCTAGCGAGCGAACACGCCTCCTGGATGGTCGGATCGCTTCGCGATCTGGGACTCCTCATAGATCACGAACACCTATTATCTCCCCATTTCAGGAGATAGAGTTTTTGGGGTTCCAAAAAGCAGCGGGTGTCCTTGCGCGGACTGACTCGCTTAGTCGGCCTGTTCCCGGTGTCAATCCAGGCCACTCTCCAGCCCCTCTTCACTGTCGAACCCTCCAGAGACTCGAGACTCTACATCTTCGCTAGGGGCTTCGCTATACAAACTAAGTGAAGCCATGGTGGACCTACGGTAGTGGTTACGTCATGCCGTCAAACGGAACGGCGAGACATTTTCAAATCCTCACCGGATTTCGTCATAGGGTCGGATACCAGCCGCCTCGGCTGGGGTGCTCGGTGCAGTCCCTCGTCCTCCGGTAGGACGTGGTCCGCAGAGAACCCTCGGCTGCACATCAACACGTACACCCCTGACGGCCTTTTTTGCCATCGGAAGTCTGTTGCCACGCACGTCCATCTGCTGTGTGCTATTGCGTTCGGACAACGTACCCGCAGTCCGGTACGTCGATCGCTTGGTGGGCCCCTGATCCAGAATCCTAGCGGAGCTAGTAAGACTTTGGGCACTTCTGCCTGGAATGCAACATCGTCCCGATTGCGGGATATGCCACGGACTATCCCTATAGGGTGGCAGATTGGATTCTCGTTACCTGACCGATTCCAACGATTGGCGACCGCACCGGTCAGGGTCCCTGATCCTCGCTCACTTCGCGGATCCTTCTCTATGGACCTGTTCGTTCCCCGTATCAACCACCAGTTTCCGCGCTCTTACAACCGGAGGCCGGATCCGGAGGCGCACCATGTGGACGCCCTCCACCAAATGTGGTCACAGGGGACACATTACGCGTTCCCCTGTTCCCGGTGACCCTCAGGGTCCTCCTTCACTTAGCGAGCCGGAGGGCATCAGTCGTGCGGTTCACTCCGTGGTGGCCGACGCAGCCATGGTTTCCCCTCCTTCTGAGGATGACGGTGGAACTCCCCAGGTTGTTTCCTCATTCCCCCCACCTCCTCGCTGGTCCGAACGGGGATCTGCACCCTCTACTCACGAAGCACATCCTACCTCACATGGTTAGTATCGGGGTTCCGGTCGCAGACTACGACCTTTCGGGAACAGCTAGGGATTCCCTACCTTGGACTGGGCCCCGGGACTAGATCGGCATCTCGATCTACCTGGGGACTCTGGGTTACTTGGTGTGATCAACGACGGGTCGACCCCGTTCAAGCGCCAGGGTCTGTAATAGCCAATTATCTGGCGGACTCTTTGGATCCGTTGGTGTGTCAATTTTGAAGGCGTTAAGTTTAAATCGCCCAATGTACCAGCACACTTGGGATTTTTCCAAGGTCATGATCATGTTCTCGGCTGGGGGACGTTGACACTCTGTTTTGAGGTTACTGTCTTTCGAGCTTACTGTCTTCTTGTCTGATTTCCATCATCGTGGGTCAGACGTCAAGGCTTTGGACATATCCAGGCGTCATTCCTTCTCTTCAGAGACTCAAGTCTTTTTCCGTCGTGCGTTGGACCAGACGGTACTTCGATCGGTTTTCTACCCGTTCTTCCCCGCACATCCACAACTGTATGTGGTCCGCTGTCTACAGACTTATATGTCCTTGACAGCCTCACTGCGATCTTCGCAAGTCTTTCAACTCCTCGTTTCCTACGTTAATCCTCTCTTCCCGGTTTCCTCTGTGACTTACTATAGCGGCGGACTGTTGTCAGCGACCGCTTTTCCGCCAATCCCGCTTTGAACAGGAGGTACACATATCTATGTCAGTGTTGTAGATTATTTTGATTGTTATTGGTCATATGCATTGTTATAGCTTTGAACTTGCATAAGATATGAGCCTCCTGTCTGATGTATAATTCGAGATTTTCCTAGCTTGTGACGGAAAATATTAATTATATGAAGACAGGAGGCGAGTATCTTCCCTCCCAACCCAACCCTGTCACGAGGTTGTCTCTCTCTCGTTCTAGACTGATGAACCACGCACCCTGCAAGTCGGAGGCTGGTACGCCCCGGGAGTTCGTTTTCACTATCCCCGTTGGGATTGCTGTCCGTTTCGATCCATGGGTTTAGTTCACCGCAGATGGAGGTTCCTACTGCGTTCCAGATCCGGAGTCGGGATGCTGTTGACTGAATCCGTTGGTCCATGTTCCTGAGGACAACTGACCGGTCGGCTCCGAATGGTTTGGGTTTCCTATAGTCCCCGTTGGGATGAAGTTGGTCCGGATGAAGTTGGTCCGTGTTGGCCTTGTCCTTTCGTTTCCTCCAGATTCGGATGTTGTGTTCCGGTCGGAAGGTTCCCGGCAGCCGCGGAGATGTCTAATTGGACTTTCGGTTCCTGTTTACACTAATTCGCATGAAGAAAGAGGAATAGGTTACCTCAGACAGTCCCTTATATAGGCTACGGTCTGGGAGGGGCTACACTGGCCCAGGGACTGCTGGGAAGGGTAGTTCTTTGATTTTTTTAAGTTACAATAAATGTTTACTGTATTTCTGCTATGGGCATTATTAAAGAAAGATAATGCATAAGATACTCGCCTCCTGTCTTCATATAATTAATATTTTCCGTCACAAGCTAGGAAAATCTCGAATTATAGCGTAGAATATTTTTTTTAAAGATTAGCTCAGTGCTTTGGGGTAAAAGGTGAGACCTTTTTTTATTTGATTGAAAATTGGATTTAAACATACTGTACATGGTCAATGGTCATTTATACATGAAATAGCTGTTACACATTGGGGTTTACTATAGACAAAACATGTCATTTTTTTTCCGATAGAGTAAGGGAGGGTTATAACCCCTGGCAATTTTTTTCTGTCCCATTGCGGAGATTTCCCTTCACTTCCTGTGCCATCGCCAAACAGGAAGTAAGAGGAAATCCCTGAAAATTAAGGGAATTCCTTGGGGACCCCCAGGTTTCCAGAACTAGTGTCCCCATTGGAAGATTTCCCCTCTTCCTTTCTTCTCTGGGGACTGCCCAAAATGTTGGATTTTCTTTTACTTTAATTTTCAATGATAATGGTAAACAGGACAAATAGAGATGGTGAAGCTCCTTAAAGCAGTGGTTCACCCTAAAAACGACTTTCCACTATTACACTGCCCCCCGCATTACAATACGATTATGCCTTTAATTTTTTTTTTGCTGCTGTACATACCTGGGTACAGCTATTCACCCGTGTCCTCCGGATTGCGAGTCCCGCGGGAGTGGGCGTTCCTACCATGGCGGTGATTGACGTTTTGACTAAAAAACGAGCTCCCCCCGTCGCGTAAGCAGCGTCACGATTGGCGGAAGGAGCCCAACGGCGAGTCGGCGCTATACTGCGCCTGCGCATCGCCGTTCAGCTCCTTTCGCCAGTCGTGACGCGGCTTACGCGACGGGGGGGAGCTCATTTTTTAGTCAAAACGTCAATCACCGCCATGTTAGGAACGCCCACTCCCGCGGGACTCGCAACCCGGAGGACACGGGTGAATAGCTGTACCCAGGTATGTACAGCAGCAAAAAAAAAATTAAAGGCATAATCGTATTGTAATGCGGGGGGGGCAGTGTAATAGGGGAAAGTCGTTTTTAGGGTGAACCACCGCTTTAATGGGGTCACAGTCAGCAATAAAAACGTACAGATGTTCTAATCCCTATCGACTCTATCCAAAACAAAAAAAAGTTTTGCGATTAATTATATTTTAAGTGTAGTGGGATTACAAAAAAAGTTTTTTGCCTAGCTCATGTTGGTACTAAGGGCCAGATTCAGGTACATTAGCGCCGGTGTAACGTAAGCCGTTTACGTTACACCGCTGCAAGTTTTCAGTTTTAGTGCCCGATCCACAAAGCACTTACCTGGAAACTTGCGGCGGTGTATCGTAAATACGTCCGGCGCAAGGCGGTCCAAATCGAATGGGCGGCTAACATTTAAATTAGGCGTGCTCCCGCACCGGACCTACTGCGCATGCTCCGTTTCTTAACTCCCGCCGTGCTTTGCACGAAGTGATGTAATTTTTTCGAACGGCGACGCGCGTAGCGTACTTCCGTATTCCCGGACGTGTTACGCAAACGACGTAAAATTTTAAATTTCGACGCGGGAACGACGGCCATACTTTAGACAGCAATACGATTGCTGACTAAAGTTAAGGCACCCAAAACGACGACTAACTTTGCGACGGGAAACTAGACTAGCGGCGACGTAGCGAACACGAAAAACCGTTGTGGATCGCCGTAACTCCTAATTTGCATACCCAACGCTGGTTTACGACGCAAACTCCCCCCAGCGGCGGCCGCGGTACTGCATCCTAAGATCCGACAGTGTAAAACAATTACACCTGTCGGATCTTAGGGATATCTATGCGTAACTGATTCTATGAATCAGTCGCATAGATACGACGGAGTATCTGAGATACTCCGTCGTATCTCCTTTGTGAATCTGGGCCATAGATATTTCTTTACGACGGTAAATAAATATTTACTTTGCTAAATGAACATTCTCTACTCCTTTAGTAAATCAATGCCACTGTCTCTGCTATAAAACATTGAAAGAAATGTTATATAAAAATCAATCAATTCAGGCAGCTAAACATTGTTTTCTTTTATTTTGTTGGTTGGCAGTACAAAAATTGGCAGTAATTATGAGTCGATTTAATATTTGATCTAGGAAAATCAGTCTTTCCGGGACACTTCGCTTTGCTATTTAGGGAGGACTTTTTTTTTTACATAGTGATAGATATATATATATATATATATATATATATATATATATATATATATATATATATATATATATATATATATATAGATTACACACACACATTTTATTCTGTACTACTTTGGCAGCAATTGTTAGGCAAAGCATTTTCAAAACCACATAAACTGAATCACAGGAAATGCGACTTCTGCAATCTCAACCACATTATACAGCCATATGTTTAGTCACAACCATTCAGGAGATACACTGCACTACGACAAAACAAAGCCATCTTTGTGGAAACAGAATACTAAGATTAAAATTAATACCAAAGCCACATGTTATGTCTTATGCACCGTACACATGATCGGAATTTCTGATGAAAAAAGTCAGATGGACTTTTTCCATCTGATTTTCCGATCGTGTGTAGCCCCATCGCAGTTTTTTCATCGGAAATTCCGATGAATTCCATCAGAGTTTAGACATCGAACATGTTCTATTTTTTTCCAATGGAATTCTGTCGAAATTTCGATGTGATTTGACCAGGCAAAAGCCTGATCGTGTTTACGCGGCATTAAAAAATATGAAGGCCAATTCACGAAGCTGCATGACTTCTTTTAACTGCTTTTGTTTTTATATCTTATGATAATTTTCTCTTTAAACCGCTCCAAATTATTGCGTAATAATGGAATATCTATTTTGCCCAGAAAATTATACAATCCAATGAAAACCCTTTATTTTAAATCAGCATTTTAACCCATTCATTATTATTTTATCACAAACATAGTTAAAGTGGTTCTAAAATCAGAACATTTTAACCTTAAAGTGGCACTAAAGCCTTTTTTTTTTTTTTTTTTATAACAAACATGTTATATTTACATGCTCTGTGCAGTGGTTTTGCACAGAGCAGCACAGGTCTTCCTCTTCTTAGTTCCCACCCTGGCGCTCCTGTCTCCTCCCTCTTGCCGGGTGCCCCCGCAGCAAGCAGCTTGTTCTAGGGGCACCCAAGCAGACATGCTCCTGACCCACGGGTCTGTGTGTTCATTCACACACAGAGCCGCAGTTTACCCCTGCCCTTTCTGTCTTCTGATTGGCTCACTGGCTGTGATTGATAGCAAAGCCATTTAGGAGTGCGAGTCCCTGGAGAGGCAAGGCGCTCGTGGACATCACTGGATTAAGAGGGTGTTAAGGTAAGTATTAGGGGGGGCTGGGGGATCTACTGAACACAGAGGGTTTTTTACCTTCATGCATAGAATGCATGAAGGTAAAAGACCTAGTGCCTTTACATCCACTTAAAGTCATTCCTTGTTTAAAGGTAACACATGTTCTACTGCTTATTCTAACTGCCTCTGCCCCCCTAAATGCTTAACTGACTTCTCTCATGATCCAGCGCTGCCCTGTCTGCAGCAGTGCTGCTCCCTTTTCCTGGTCTCACAGAAGATTCTGAGAGCAGCAGGAGCCATTGGCTATTGCTGGTGTCAGTTAAATCCTGTAAGGATAGAGCGGGAAGCAGGGACCTGGCTGCACTGTGTGTGTCTAAGGATGCACAAAGCCCACCTCCCGAGTGTGCCTGCCCCTTCAGCACACAGTTGGAGGAAAAGAGGAGCGGAGACCTCTCGCTGACAGGGGACTCCACAAGAGGAAGTAACAGACCCCTTATAGCAGAGGTGCCACATGTGGCCCACGGAGCACTCTGATGTGGCCAGTGACCTCCTGTTTTGGGATGGCGGGTTGTCAAGCCCAGGTCGAGTTGCCAACGCTCCATCCCAGAGCATCAGTGTTGTGAATGAAGCTGCCGATAGAGGAAGCAAGGGGCTACAGAGGGAGCAGAGCCACATAAGCTGTTGAATTCTGTATAGCGCTGTTTCCTGTCACAGGCGGAATGATACCAAATGCACTCTCCCTGGGACAGCAACAGCCGATGATACCTAAATGGAAGACTGTTATTAAAGGCAAGTTTATTACTGAAATCACAGTATATATATATATATATAGAATATCCGTTCTGTAGTGGTTACTGGGCTGTTTTCAAACTGATCCGCAGTGCACCTGCGGGTTACCTGCACTGAGCCATAGACTTCTGTTATTACCTGCGGGTTTTGTGCGTTTTCAGAAAGTGCACTACACCTGCAGGATATAATTAGAAGTCTATGGCAAAGTACAACTAACCCACAGGAAAGCCACAGGTTGGTAAACCATAGCACATTAGTATGAAAGGTGGCCTTTTGCCCCTTTGATACGACCAGTCCAACCCAATTGGACCCTCCATTCACCTCTATGATGTGGCAGATGTAAACAGACTATTTATACCCACCTACTTCCAATTCGATTTGTTGAAAAAAACTGAAATGGATCCGTCACCTTCCATCTGGGCGGATCGGATCTAAGGGCCCATAGAGTAGAGTGGGCTGTGTCCTTGTTTGCTCTGCATATGCAGTGTAGACATGGGCCTGTCATCCTCCCGCTCTGCTCATTGCGGGCTTGCGACCGCTTGGAAAGTGGCTTAAGAGCCTCGCTCTTCAAAAGGTTGGGCACCCCTGCCTTATAGTGTAAGTCCAGCCTATTCCTAACTAAGTTGTAATCTACTACCACATCCCTTCTAAACCCTATTCTGTCTACCCTGTGAAAGAAAAATGTGTTTACTTACCTATTCTGAGAGAGATCAATTCTAGTCACATGATTAGTTGTGAACCAAGGCTTCTGTACAGATGAGGGACAGCTAACAACGGATGCCCCATAGGAATTCTATGGGTGACATCAGCGCCCAGGCTCTGCACCTGTTGTAAACTCTCTTCTTCACTGAAGCCAGCTGCTGGGGGGATCTTGTGATTGGACTGGATTGATCTCAGAATAGGTAATTGTACATATCTTCCTTTCATGGGCTAGATAAAATAGAATTTAGAAGGGGGTGTGGGAGCAGGTTTAAGCTTATTTAGCTAGTTGGCAATAAACAAAATCTACCAAAAATAACCTCCAGGTAAATAGTGGCGCTGAACACACAATATTGGGGACAATACACATATATATATTACACACCCAGTGAATAGTAGTGCGTGGAAAATGTCAGTTAATTGGATGTACACTCACCAACGCTATTTGCCTCACACTCTCATGTTCGGCAAAAAAAGCATTGCACCCCTGAGGGTTGTGGATATCCTGTCAATCGATCCAAAGACCAATAGGAATTCATAATATGTAAAGGAAAAAGAACCCCAAATAGTGCAATAACATCAAGAAAACATAATTTATTAAAACCACAGAGGCCTAATGGTAATACACTTACAAGAAGGTAAAATAAAAAGTGCATTGGTATGATAAACAGATGCTAAGCATATTCCAGTCACAGCTGTCATAAGGATGGGCACCATATCTCACCCGACCAACAAGCCAGTACACAAGCCAGTACACACGGAGCTTCACTTCTGGTGATATGTAAACGTGACTTCCGGTTGCCGTACAGCCACGTCCCAATGCGTTTCGTCATTACGACTTCGTCCTGGGTTAGCAATGGCCTGGATTTCCATTTTAACACTAAGCTCTTTAAGTGGGCTTCAATGCCTGCAAAGCAGTGTGGCTTCTGAATCATGAGACTTCTGTGATTGGCTTTCACAGTGGCCACATTATCAGGAGCCCATTCCGCTGGATCCTGATCAATAGCCTTGACCTAAAGCTGTTAGTGATATAGACCATCTGCTATCGACTTCATCTCTTCCATGGTGCGCTCCACGAGTGCTTCAAGCCTCGCTTTTTCATGACCGGGTAGTCTTCCCGGTCATGATTTCAGACTGATAGCAGTGAGAGCTGGCGGTGCAGAGGATGGTCTATGTGGACAGCTTTACTCCGAATATCTGCATAATTAGATGTGCCTCATTTATCATCAACCATGTGAGTTGCTAAACATTGTACCTTCATTAAATGTAACCATATTGCTTCACTTAGAGGCGCCTCTCTTCTCTTTTATACTCTGTAGCTCCTGCTGGATTTTGCTTCTAATCCCCTTGTGGAGGCTTCCATTTGTGGGTTGACATTTAAATGTTAATAACAACAAAAACCTGGTGAATGCCCAGGGAAAAACCAAGCCTACTTACCGACCAGCTTGCAGAAAACCAATTAACCTGTCTACAGTATGCGTTAAAAACAGGGGTTCGGTCCACACGCATTTGCAAACGCATGCGTGAGCCACAGAGCCGCGCCAAGGCACCCTGTAATATCTGTGGTCCTAACACTAAACAATGAGCGTCCCCACAGTGGAGGCACATGCATTTTAATGGATAGACGAGGGCAAGTGAACTGAAGGGAAGCCACCCCTCCTTTAAAGGTACAAGAGCACACCAAGCACCCAGCATATAGCACAATGGCTGCAAAGGTGTTGGTGCACTGATGCACTTAATTGTTACACAACCTATTACATTGCTATAATCTTTTTATATGGACTATAAACTGAAAGACCTATGAATAAATGGTTGTGGAACTAATTATTTGAGTTTTTATATACAAGTGCTTTGGATTAATAGCATGGTCCTGGAATGAATTATGCTCGCAATCTAAGTATTTTACTGTATATGATTTACTAACAGTAATCTGGATTTAATCATGTAGATCTACTTGCCTCCTATAAATTTCTGGATCCAATATACAGTATATTAAAAAAAAAGGTCCTGAGGAGTCTTACATTTTTACCAATTTGAGTTAGCCAATAAATGGTATCACACAAACTACTAACTTTCTGCATTGATCGATGGCTAACTTGGTACAAAACTCTTCTACAAGTAGACTGCTTTTTCATGGTTTGCCCAGCAGGTGTCACCACAATAACAGAGCAGTTAGTGATGATCACCTAAATTGCTTTGCAACAACCCTATACTGTACCGCAGTACAGAGGCAGACATGCAGTCCAGCTGAGTTACTCAGGCAGGGAAATGCAGGGCATATTTCAGTCTTGGGAAACTTTATCAAAGAACTAGACTGTGGAAGATAAATACATGATCCATACAGTAAAGTGCACCTAACCTACACAGGCAGAGCTCCGCCGCCCTGTCAGCGGGAATGTGATGGATTCTCTTTCCCTGCGAATCAGGGAATCAAATCCATCACATCCCTTGTTAAAAATAGCAAGCACTGGTTAGACACACATATAACCGTTTGATCACCCTAGATGTTTAAACCCTTGGCAGCCAGTGTCATTACTACGGTGATAGTGCATATACATACCTCCCAACTGTCCCTGATTTTCAGGGACTGTCTCTGATTTGGAACAATGTCCCTCTGTCCCTCTTTCCTCCTCATTTTGGTCTGATCCATATAGTTGTATATAAAATTGTATATAAAATTGACTTTTTATCTTTCAAAAATCTTTCATCCAATTTCTAAATTGCTACACTTGTATATTTCAAAAGCCAATATAAAGGTATAGTAGTGGCAAAAAAAAAAGCACTTGTGGGTTTAACTATTTTTTTTTGTATATGTTGCCTTTAAAGGGGCGTCGCATGAGGCGTGTCCTATGCCTACATACTTTTGCTAATAGGTTACATTCAATCCCATCTCAAAAAGTTGGGAGGTATGCATATATTTAGCACCGATCACTGTATTAGTGTCGCTGGTTCCCACAAAGTGTCAGTCAGCCTACGTTCACATTGGGCCACTTTGAAAAGTCAAATCGCATGCCAAATCGGAGCCTATTGCCGGCAACGGCACTGTCCGATTCGGTGTGACGCCGACTTTGTGGCACCGCACCAATTCCCAAAAGTTGTTCCTGCACTAGTTTTGGCGACTTCGGGGGCATACAGTAAAGTGCACCTAACCTACACAAACCCGCCCTCAGAGTGAATGTGAGCTTAGTGTCTGATTGTTGGCCGCAGTATCACAGTCCTGCTATAAGTCACTGATCGATGCCATTACTAGTATAAAATAAATATAAATTCCAGTATATAGCCCATAGTTTGTAGATGCCATAACTTTTGCGCAAACCAATTAATAACTTATTGGGATTTTTTTTACCAAAACTGTGTAGCGCAATAAAATTGGTGAATGGATGGTGGTCTTATGCGCTGGTCAAAATGAATAGGACAAATAAAACTGATAAGTGTAAGTGAATGCTGCTCAATCTATAGTGAAAACAACTCACTGTGTAAGATATAAATGAAAAAAAGGGTGATGAGCGCAAAAAATAGGTAAATTAAGCTAAACTAATTAGAGAGTGATCAATACCATCTAAATATATAATAAAATATAAAGTGTACTGGAACCGTGATAAGTGCTAAATACGTAATCAAGAATCAAAAATACTGACAGCAAGTCAAAGAATAGAAAAACACAAAATCAATAATAAATGCAGTGACAGTCAGCAAAATAAATGTGCTGAATAAGCAATGGTGCCCAATAAGTGCTGGTGAGCACAGTGTTAATGAAGTGCTAATGCAACAATAAAGATCAAATTCTTAATGAATAGGAATGATGCTTATGGGATCCACTGGGATACGTGCATGAAACAGTTCATAGAGATAAAGTTCATAAGCCAATGTAGTTCATATGCTCAAATGATTTAATTCATATGCTTGAATAATTCCTATAATAGAAGATCTTCCTCCTTCCTGATTCTGGGCTCACAGAGCGCTTACCTTAGCCCAGCAGGGCAGTAGCTCAGAGTGGTGTAAAGTTGTCCTCACTCGAACAGCGTGTCAGCTTGTGAGGAGATGTATTGGGGACCAAGCTGGTCTTCACAAAGATGGTTACCTCCAAACGAGTCCCCAGTGTCCACAGGTCCAGACCAGGAAAGAAAATAGGGAATCCAGATCGTGAAGTACGTTTGCCAAAAAAAGCGTTTATTTTAAATGCTTAACATGAGCAAGAAAAGTAAAAAAATATATAAAATCCTAAGCGCTGGTGTAGCTGTAGCACGGAAGGACGTCACTTCCGGTCACGTGGGTATCTAATTCCTAACATGTATCGTCACGTCACGTGACTTCATCAGAGGATATACTCCTCTGATGAAGTCATGTGACGTGACGATACATGTTAGGAATTAGGGGCCAGATTCACGTAGCTCAGCGGATCTATAGATCCGCTCGATCTACGTGAATTAAGATCCGCTCCTGCAAGTTTAGGAGGCAAGTGGCTAATTCACAAACCACTTACCTCCAAACTTGCGACGGCGGATCCTAAATCCCCCAGCGGAATTCAAATTCCGCGGCTAGGGGAGTGTCATATTTAAATCAGGCGCGTTCCCGCGCCGATTTAAATGCGCAGGCGCCGTCCACGAAATTTCCCGGCGTGCATTGCTCCCACTGACGTCGCTAGGACGTCAGTGGTTGCGACGCTTACGTAAACAACGTCTGTCCGTATTCGAGAACGACTTACGCAAACGACGTTAAATTTTAATTCGACGCGGGAACGTCGGCTATACTTAACATTGGCTGCGCCTGATAAAAGAAAGGGTAAGTATACGACGGAAAACAGATACGGAAACGATGTAAGAACACTCCGACGGGTCCGCGTACGTTCGTGAATTTGCGTATCTCGCTGATTTACATATTATTTATCGTAAATCAGCGGGAACGCCCCCGGCGCCATTTTTTAATTGAAAAAAAGATCCGACAGTGTAACACATTGTAACACTGTCGGATCTAGCCCTATCTATGCGTATCTGATTCTATGAATCGGGCGCATAGATAGGACCAGTTTACGTCAGAGATACGATGGTGTATCTGTAGATACACTGTCGTATCTCTTTGTGAATCTGGCCCTAGATGTGTATCTCTCGCGGCGTAAGGGCGTGGAATTCAAATTTATCTAATGGGGGCGTGTTTTATGTTAATACGTCGTGACCCGACGTAAATAACGTTTTTTTGGAACTGCGCATGCGCCGTCCCTGGGGGTATCCCAGTGCGCATGTTTGAAATTAAACCGGAACCCGCCAATGCTTACGACGGTGACGTCATTCTACGCAAATTCCTATTTGCGAACGACTTAGGCAAACAACGTAAAAAATTCAAAATTGTACGCGGGAAGGACAGCCATACTTAACATTGAGTACGCCTCAGTATAGCTGCTTTAACTATACGCCGTAAAAAGCCGAACGCAAACGACGGAAAAAAAGCGACGGGCCGACGTACGTTCGTGGATCGCCGTAAATAGCTCATTTGCATACTCAACGCGGATTACGACGGGAACGCCACCTAGCGTCCGCCGAAAAATTGCATCTTAGATCCGACGGCGTACGAAGACGTACGCCTGTCGGATCTAGCCAAGATGCCGTCGTATCTTGTTTTGAGGATTCAAAACAAAGATACGATGTGGGAATTTTGAAATTACGCCGGCGTATCAATAGATACGCCGGCGTAATTTATTTGTGGATCTACCCCAAAGAGACCAGGATACTTTCTTATACAAGTACATGGTACAGCAGACACATATGAGGAATATGAAGAGTTGGGTTTCCAAAGCTTTAACTTTTCCCAGTGCTGCGCTCTGGCTGGCGTGTGGACCATGGTCTGTGTAGGATAAGCATTAAAGGGGTCTTTTTGGTCAGTTCACAAACTGCATAGTTTAAAATAAACTGAACAACTGTTCAATGAAAATATGCTCATGTGATAAGTAAAAGTTTTTAATTTTACTTTAGGATAAGGGAATCTAAAATCTTTTTAACCACTTGCCCACCGGGTTAATTCTGGCACTTCTCTCCTTCATGTGAAAATCACAATTTTTTTGCTAGAAAATTAATCAGAACCCCCAAACATTATAGATTTTTTTTTAGCAGACATCCTAGGGAATAAAATGGCAGTCATTGCAATACTTTTTGTCACACCGTATTTGCGCAGCGGTCTTACAAGCGCACTTTTTTTGGATAAAAATCATTTTTTTGAATTAAAAAATAAGACAACAATACATTTTGCCCAATTTTTTTATATATTGTGAAAGATAATGTTACGCCGAGTAAAATGATACCCAACATGTCACGCTTAAAAATTGCGCCCGCTCGTGGCATGGTGTCAAACTTTTACCCTTAAAAATCTCGATAGGCGACGTTTAAAAAATTCTACAGGTTGCATTTTTTGAGTTGCAGAGTAGGTCTAGGGCTAGAATTATTGCTCTCACTCTAACGATCGCGGCGATACCTCACTTGTGTGGTTTGAATACCGTTTTCATATGCGGGCGCTACTCGCGTATGCGTTTGCTTCTGGGCGCGAGCTCGTCGGGACGGGGCGCTTTAAAAATTTTTTTTGGGGTTTTCTTATTTATTTTTATTTAGTTTTATAATTTTTTACACTGAAAAAAAAAAAAAAAAAAAATTGATCACTTTTATTCCTATTACAAGGAATGTAAACATCCCATGTTTACATTAAGAGGCTGGGCGGGACTGACGTTTTGACGTCACTTCCGCCCAGCAGAGCTATGAGGACGGGTGAAGGAGATTTCTCCTTCAGTCCCGTCCCCGCTCAGCTGCCGGACACATCCGATCCCCTCCGCCGCTACCGACGGCTCCGGTAAGCGGCGGAGGGCGCGGGAGAGCGGCGGGAGGGGGGGGGCCCTCTCCCGCCACCGATAACGGCGATCTCGCGGCGAATCCGCCGCGGAGACCGCCGTTATCGTGTACACCACCGCCCCCTGAAAAGATGAATATCTCGGTTGTGGCAGCAGCTGCTGCCGTTATCGAGATATTCAACTTTAAAAAGAGGACGTCTTTTTGACATGGGGCGGTGGTCAAGAGGTTAAAGGGGTTGTAAAGGAAAAAAAATGTTTCCCTAAATAGCTTCCTTTACCTTAGTGCAGTCCTCCTTCACTTACCTCATCCTTCAATTTTGCTTTTAAAATGTCCTTATTTCTTCTGAGAAATGCTCACTTTCTGTTCTTCTGTCTGTAACTCACCACCGTAATGCGAGGCTTTCTTCCTGGTGTGGAGAAAGCCTCTTGAGGGGGGAGGGGGCGAGCAGGAGTGTCAGGACGCCCACTAACACACAGCTCCTTTCTCTATCTGCAAAGTAGAGAGTGTCCTGACCCTCCTGCTCGCCCCCTCCTCCCTCAAGAGGCTTTCTCCACACCAGGAAGAAAGCCTTGCATTATGGTGTTGAGTTACAGACAGAAGAACAGGAAGTGAGGATTTTTCAGAAGAAATAAGGACATTTAAAACCTAAATTGAAGGATGAGTTAAGTGAAGGAGGACTGCACTAAGGTAAAGGAAGCTATTTAGGGGGAAAAATTCCTTTACAATCCCTTTAACTTTCTTAGATAAATACATAAATGTGATCAGCTAAATTCCAAACTCTGGGCACAATTGTTTTTGAAAACAAAAGAAACCCCAGACAAATTTTAAAAATAAAAAAAGCAGCTCAGGCTGCAGTACTCATGTGCTCTCTGGTGCTGTCCCCTGCAGTACCTCTTATCCATCACATGATGTCCTCAGTCTTCAGTTTTCCCTATATGTATTTTTTAAACTGTCTTAGATAAATATATGGAGACGTTAGGACAGCTGGCACCAGCACAAGGTTTAATTCTCATTTAATGTAAGTAAGGATCTTGTGCTTATTTTTAAAGAAAAAAAGTAAAACCCCATTCTTTTTTTAGCCTACTATTCTACTGCGTACAGATGCACACAAAACAATATGCTGTTTGCAGTGATCTTGACGCCCATGTGAATAAGCCCTTAAAATAAAGCACAAGGCTAGACAAAAATAGAAATGTTCCCCACCACCCCACCCACAGCACTCTAACCTATCATTTATGGCATTTTCAATCTTAGAAATAAAGATTTATTAGCCTATGTCTGGGTCCCTCGCCAGTGTCATTTCCTGCTGTGGGAACTGCTGATCCAGAAGTGCAGGTTAACCCTTTACCATCCCAGTATGCTATTGTCCCCTACCGATGTCACCACTGTCACCCAGAACCCGCCACTGCACAGCCAATAGGAAGTGTCCGCATCACGCAAGCAGTAATTTGGACACCCAGAGAAAGCCCCTCCAGAAGGAAAGAGAGGTGGAGTAAAGGATCGCGACTCGAAAGTCATGTGGCTGTGGATTTAAAGGATTAGTTCACCATTACCAAAAAAAACTACCTATGCAGGTAAGGTGTGTCTGTACTATAGATAATTAGAATCTGTGCAGCTCTGACTAAAGGTGAATAATGACCTTCCTATACTGTATAGGTGTAAGCCATTTACGGGCCTCATAAACAAAAAAAAGAGGGTGCACCGACCTAGTGCATTACCAAAATGACAAATTATTAAGAATATAAAAGAAAAGTATTCTGCTCACAAAAGCATGACATGTATTGTATGGCCCCGGAAAAGGTCATATAGTGCCGAAACGCGTTAGTAGAGCAGCTTGGTCACGTCATCGCTCTACCAGGAAGTGAAGGTGGACGCCATCTTTTCTTTTTTTTTTTTTTACTTATTTTTATTAAAGTATTTTCAATGCTGTTGAAATACAAAACAGGGCCATAGGGGCATACCCCGGCCAATCATTGCACGTAACGACGTGCACCACAAAAAAAAACAGAAAAAACAGTTAACATCACACTATAACACTAGGCATGTCTAACTAAACAATACCTAAACACCTCTCAGGTTACACATGTCAGGACTACAAAAGGAGCTATTGTATCTTGTAGAACCTCATCTCAAACCTCAGTGACTGAATTGAAAGCTACAGGAGCCCCTGGGAGTAAGTACGATCATCACGTTTATCTATGCTTCACCTCCTTTTACCTGTTCAGAATATGGTTCTCGACTCTAAGGCCGGGTACTAACGAGCAAACATGTACGATGAAACCGGTCCGTCGGACAGTTTTCACCGTACATGTCTGCCAGAGGGCTTCTGTACGATGGCTGTACTAACCATCGTACAGAAGTCCGCGCGTAAACAATACGCGGGGCGTGTCCGCGTCGTCGCCGCGACGATGACGCGGCGACGTGGGCGGGCCTGCCATTTAAAGGCTTCCACGCATGCGTCAAAGTCATTCGATGCATGCGAGGGACGGCGGGCGCTCGGACATGTACGGTAGGTCTGTACTGACGACCGTACATGTCCGAGCGGGCAGGATTCCAGCGGACGGTTTTAAAACACGTCCAGGAATATTTGTCTGCTGGGAAAAGGCCCGGCGGGCAAATGTTTGCTGGAATTCGGCCCGCTCGCGCCTACACACGACCAAACATGTAAGCTGAAACTGGTCAGCGGACCAGTTTCAGCATACATGTTTGGTCGTGTGTACGGGGCCTAAGTGTTGCAGGTGGATACCAATGTAATCTTTCTGAGCTACTCCCCAGGGGGCCGGTCATCTGTTGTGGACTCCGAGTATGTCCACAGGTGCCAGACTTTTTCATATTTTTTGGGGCATCCTCGGGACAGATACGTCGCTTTGTAGAGGGGTATCATTGTATTAACTATCTGCTTCCATGCGTTCAGAGTGGGAGGGGTGGTTGACTTCCACTTCAAGACTATGGCTTTTCTCGCGTAAAAAAGAAGGATACCTATGAGGGTGCGTGTTGCTTTGGCAAGTGCCAGTTGCTCCACCAGGCCGAGGATGCAGACACTAAGTGTTAGGGGAAGAGGGATGGTAGTTAAGCTATGAATAAATTGAGTCACTTCCCTCCAATAGTCCTTAATCTGAGGGCAATCCCAAAATATGTGTGTGAAGTCTGCTGAGGTACCAGAGCATCTCCAGCAGCTGGCCGACAAGGTCGGGTATATGCGATGCAGGTGCTGGGGCGTGTAGTAGATCCTGTGGAGGATTTTGAATTGGATCAGTTTGTCCCAAGTAGCAACCAGCTGCTGAAATGGACAGTCCCATATATCTTCCCAATCCTCACCGTCCAGCTCCCCCGCCACAAATCGTGCAGACCATCCAATCCCACCTGGATGGACGGCAGGAGTGCACGATAAATTTGGGATAGTGGTTTGGAGATATCAGCCTCAGCCAGGAGAATCTCCAAGTCATCAAGTTCCAGCCGAAGCCCCAACTCATCACAGATGTCCCTCAAATACTTGATGCCCCTGCTGGCCCACAAACCAGGGTCCTGCAGAGAGTGGAATTCCCGTAACCTGGGATTACACCAGAGTGGCGTGTTGGGGGACCATCTGGCCTTCACCAAGTTAGGTTTGATCACTACCATGTACCATGCCTTAATAATCGCTTTCATAGCCAGTGTCAAAAGTGCCGGAGAACCCCCCGAACCCCTATAGAGGGCATTGCAAAGGGCCTCAAAGGATCCCAAGTGAGCTGCCTCCAGGACGACTGACGCATTGGTATCGTCCGATACCAGCCAGTTATGTGCATGAGTGAGCATTGCCGCTAAGTAGTAGGTGTGGAAGTCAGGGCAGGCAAGTCCCCCCTGTGTCCACGGCCTACGCAGGATCTTCTTGCTGAATCTAGCCGGTTGTGATTGCCACAGGAAGGAGGCCGCCGAGGAGTCTAGCTGCTGGAAGAGAGATTTTGGAATCCAGACCGGAGAGTGCCGCAAGATATACAACAAGACTGGGAGTAGCTTCATTTTAATTAAATTAATTCTCCCTATAAGACGTAATGGGAGGTTCGACCAAGTCTTCAGTTTTAATTTACAGCACTGCAGCACCGGGGACAAGTTAAGTTTAAGAAAATCCCGGGTATTAGAAGAGATGTATATCCCTAGGTATCTAATAGTGTCAGCCCATTGCAGAGGTAAAGCCGGATCCCTCAGCCTCCCTGCCCCAGGGTCTATGGGCAGGACAACCGATTTGCTCCAGTTCGGAGGCCAGAAAGGGTCGCAAAACTGTCCAGGAGCCAAAGTGCCCCGGCGAGCTAGGGACCGGGGTCCCTGAGAAACAGGATTAAATCATCCGCGTACAATGCCATTTTCTCGACCACCGAACCCACCGGTATGCCAGACACCTCATTCGACCTCCGCAAGGCCTCAGCCAGGGGCTCCATCACCAGGGCAAACAACGCAGGGGACAAAGGACACCCCTGCCTTGTCCCCCTCCTAATCAGGAAGGAGGATGAGAGCCTGCCATTTAATTTAATACCGGCTGTAGGGGCCCTATATTATAAGCCGATCCATTTCCGCAAAGTAGGGCCAAAGCCAAAACCCTCCAGAACCTGCATCATATAGGACCATCTAACTATATCGAAAGCCTTTTCGATGTCTAGGGATTACGCCATCTTTTCTGACTGGGATTGTTTGTTGGAGACATGTGCATGTTATTTTTATACAGTATTTGAAAATAGTACTTGTGTTTTAAAAAAGCTTCTGTCTTAAAGTTTTTACACTATTTAAAGCGGGAGTTCACCCATTTATAAAAAAAAAAAATTTCTCCCCTTAGCTTCCTGCTCGTTCGGTCTAGGGGAATCGGCTATTTGTATTAAAATATGAGCAGTACTTACCCGTTTTCGAGCTGCATCTTCTTCCGTCGCTTCCGGGTATGGGTCTTCGGGAGCGGGCGTTCCTTCTTGATTGACAGCCTTCCGAGAGGCTTCCGACGGTCGCATCCATCGCGTCGCTCGTAGCCGAAAGAAGCCGAACGTCGGTGCGGCTCTATACTGCGCCTGCGCACCGACGTTCGGCTTCTTTCGGAAAATCGTGACGCGATGGATGCGACCGTCGGAAGCCTCTCGGAAGACTGTCAATCAAGAAGGAACGCCCATTCCCGCAGCCCATACCCGGAAGCGACGGAGAGGATGCATCTCGTAAACGGGTAAGTACTGCACATATTTTAAAATAAATAGCCGATTCCCCTAGTAAAAACGAGCAGGAATCTAAGGGGGAAAAGTGCCCTCTAAGGGTGAACCCCCGCTTTAATATTTTTCATCCATATGTATCACATTTTGGGGAGTCTGTGACATCCACTCTTGGATTTTTGCTGAGGTATCGTTCCCGTAGCTGGTGGGATCTGGCTGTAGCATTACTATAGGGGAAAATCTCCATAAGCTTGTTTGACCTGCCTGTTCCAAGGGGGTCCCTAAATTCTGGTAAGAGGACATCTTATCTGGGTGTTAATGACTGGCCTCTATGGTGGAGGGAAGGTGTCATGTACCTTCGGGTAGAGTCTGACGAGCAGAGGAAGGCCTCTCGTACAGCCCCGGTTCAAGGACCACTGAGGTTGCAACAGCATTCGCGAGAGTACCTGCGATGTTCTCCCTTTAGCAGGGGAGCCGGAGAAGCACATGGCAGCAGTAGTAGAAGCTGCTGGTTGCGGATACAGGTACGCAGGGATGCTGTGGATGCAGGTACGTTGCTGGTGCCGGTGTACTGCAGATGCAGGTATCTAGCGGCTGAAGGAAGCTAAGGAGACTGGTGCAGAGTCAGACAAGCCAGGTAATAAACGGAATATCAGATACACCAGAGACATCAACAAGGAATGGTCAAGTTCAGGCAGAGGTTTGGTAACAGAGAATCAGATGCAGATAAATCAAGGTCAGGGCAAGCCGGGGTCAGGATAGGAGAGAATCAGGATAATGAGGAAGCCCGGTCAAAATTAGATCAAGGACTGGCACAGGAACAGGATACAGGGGGAAGCTGCAGATCAGACAGCAAGGCCCTAGTGCATCTGTGTCAGAAACCATGAGTCAGACCTAGACAGAAGTAAAGTTAAATCACACTTATTATTATTATTATTATTATTTTTAAACAATAACAATAAAAAGGTAAACAGTGTAAGCATAGTCAAACAAGCTAGAGTTCAGTACCTGGATCGGGTAGTCAGCCAAGCCAATGTCAGAGAGCCAGAGATAAATGTAGTAGTCCAACAAGCAGGATCAGGAGCCAGAAGGAACGCCAGCCGAGCAAGTCCAACAGGAACGCAGGAGATGTTAGCAAAGGCAAAGATGAAGTGAGCTGGAAGGCTTTAAGTAGGCAGGACTGACGAGCAGATCATCAACAGGTGAGTCACTGTGGAGAGAAAAGAGGCTGGCAATTAGCCGACAGCTGAGCGGCCAGCTCAGAGAAGGAAGTGCTGAGTCCAGCCCTGATGATCTGCCATTCTTATATGTCATTTTGGCGCCAGTGCTAATGGGCGCACATGCTCGTTCACGCACATTCACATAGGCGTTCCCATGATCACGCGGACATGCCAGTTAGGAAAGGTACTTGTGGAATTGTGCACACGCCTCTGCCTTTGCACATCTGCTGCACTATGGTCAGCATGTCCCTGACAGAAGGAGTCTTTATCTTGGTAGTTGGAACCACATATCTTTCACCATTATTTCTGTGGGACTCTTTTTTATGATACAATTTAATTGATCACTTCTGACACATTTTTTATGCGTGTATTGGCATATGAAATGATGCAGACGAGATCGCCTCCAGACAGAGGTGTATTTAGGTTTTGTGCTGCCCTAGGCCTGACTAAACTCATGCACCCCCTAATTTAAATACGACCCACCCTTCCTGTCAAGGACACACCCCTTCCTATGTAAGACCCGCCTGTCATCTGTAAACCACACCCCTTCCTATTTAGGCTCCACCTCTTCCTCTCTGAATTAGCACACACAATCACACACCATTTACTCCATACTTACATCAATCACTCCATAATGAAACTGACATGATGCGGTTTTAAATAACTTAGATAATTTAATTAACTGCGTACATACTGCACGAGATTACCAGAGACTGCAGACATACTGCAAGAGATTACCAGATACTGCAGACATACTGCATTAGATTACCAGAGACTGCGGAGATACTGCAAGAGATTACCAGATGATACTGCGGACATACTGCACGAGATTACCAGATACTGCAATAGATTACCAGATACTGCAGATATACTGCATTAGATTACCAGATACTGTGGACCTACTGCATTAGATTACCAGAGACTGCAGAATACTGCATTAGATTACCAGAAGACTGCAGACATACTGCATTAGATTACCAGAAGACTGCAGACATACTGCATTAGATTACCAGATACTGCGCACATACTGCATTAGATTACCAGAGACTGCGGACATACTGCACAAGATTACCAGAGACTGCATTAGATTACCAGATACTGCAAACATACTGCATTAGATTACCAGATGATACTGCGGACATACTGCACGAGATTACCAGAGACTGCGGACATACTGCACGAGATTACCAGAGACTGTGACTTACTGCATGAAATTACCAGATAATTTAGATAACAAGGTGACTTAAATATAAAAAATAATTGTTAATAAGCGAGGGTTGGGGGGGGCCTTGCGGCCGCTATTTTCGCCGAACAGTTAAATTTAAAAAAAATCTTAATGAGGGGGGGGCGGAGACATTCAATATTTGTGAACACTCACACTCACAGGCTGAGAATCACTAGTCCAGTAAAACAGTTCAGAACTCAGGCTGGGTTCACATTTAAAAAAAAAAGTAGGTAGTAGGGGAGTCTGGCCGGCCTTGCGGCTGCTATTTTCGCCGAACAGTAAATCGGTCCTGTTTTGATTTCAAATACATCATCATCCCTCGCTCAGCCTCTCATCAATTTGTACCTGCTAAGTTCCGAGTTCTGCCTGATCTGTTTGTTTTTCTCCACGGTCCACCATCGTTCAACTTCTCCCCTCTCTCGCTCCTCCTCCTCTTCTCCCGTCCCGAACAGATGCTATGATGCCGCGCGGAGGCTGGTAGGCAAAGCATTAGGCTCTGCCTCCACCAGCTAAACAGATGGCCCATTGATCGTTCCATTTAAGGGGGGCGGCACTGGCAGTCGCTCCCCACAGTATGCGCCGTGCTTCCGTGACAAACAGAAAGGCAGCCAGCCACGGGAGGTGGCAGCCGTCCGCTCCGAGGGAAGCAGTCTGAGTGGGCGGGTGGCTGCCTCTGAGTTAGGAAGACGGGTGGGGGGGGGGGTTTCGTGCGGGGGGCGACGAAACGCCGCCCCCCGCAAAGGGCCGGCCTAGGCCAGTGTTTCTAAATTCCAGTCCTCAGGCCCCCCCAACAGGTCAGGTTTTCAGGATTTCCCTCAGATAAAAAGGCTGTGGTGATTACTAAGGCAGTGAAACTGATCAAATCACCTGTGCAAAATAATGGAAATCCTGACCTGTTGGGGGGGCCTGAGGACTGGAATTGAGAAACACTGGCCTAGGCCAAGATACATCTCTGCCTCCAGGTCCACAGAACTCAGCCAGTGGTGTGGGAAGACCTCATAGCATCCTAAGGCTTACGCATTTTGAGGGTCAAGCCCTCTTCTTCCGAGCCAAAAAGATTACCTTGAGAACCCTATGAAGACTTTCCACACCACTGAGTACCGTGGACCTGGAGGCGGTCTTGTCTTCATCCTTTTATATGACAATGCATGTCATGCGTTTGTGAGTAGAATACTTTTCTATAATATTCCTAATAAATTGTTATTTTTATAAAGCACTAGGTCGGTGCGCCCTCTTTTTATTGTTGTTTGCAGTACATACGAGGACACCCAGTCCTGTGAGGCCAGCAAGACCTTCTGCATCATATCTACTAGCCAGCCAAACAGAAAAGTGTTACATATCCTAAGCGCAGGAGGTTATTACTAAGTACCTCATAAAGCCAGACTGGAATGAATACTCCAGGACTCTGCTAAGGACATTGCTAAGAGACCCTTACCTGTTAGGCCGGGTACAGACGAGCAAACATGTACGATGAAACCGGTCCGTCGGACCGTTTTCACCGTACATGTCTGCCCGGGGATTTCTGTATGGTGGCTGTACTCACCATCATACAGAAATCCGCGCGTAAACAATACGCGGGGCGTGTCCGCGCCGTCGCCGCGACGACGTGGGCGGCCCTGCCAGCTCAATGCTTCCACACATGCGTCAAAGTCATTCGACGCATGCGAGGGATGGCGGGCGCTCGGACATGTACGGTAGGTCTGTACAGACGACCGAACATGTCCGAGCGGGCAGGATTTCAGCGGGCTGTTTTAAAACAAGTCCAGAAATATTTGCCCGCTGGAAAAAGGCCCGGCGGGCAAATGTTTGCTGGAATCCTGCCCGCTCGGGCCTACACACGACCGAACATGTCTGCTAAAACTGGTCCGCGGACCAGTTTCAGCAGACATGTTCGGTCGTGTGTACGGCCCATTATTGTTCACCATCACAGAAGTGAGCTCTCAAACACTGAGCTCAAAACTACATCAGTAGAGAGAAAAAGCATGTGAGAGATTGAATCTGAGAAAGAGCTTTCTTCTGTGATGGTGAACAGCTAGGCTTCTCTTCCTAGTTTTCCAGTCAGGCTTTGTGAGGTACATAAATGGCCTACACTTAAAACAAGGTTGTTAATTAAAGGGGTGGTTCACCCTAAAAACTACTTTTTTATTACACTGCCCCCCCACATTACAATACGATTGGCTATTAATTTTTTTTTTATGCTGTACATACCTTTGTACAGCATATTCACCCGTGGCATTCGGCTTGCGAGTCCCGCGGGAGTGGGCGTTCCTAACATGTCTGTGATTGACGTTTGACCAAAAACGAGCTCCCCCCCGTCGCGTAAGCCGCGTCACGATTGGCAAAAGGAGCCGAACGGCGATGCGCATGCGCAGTATAGCGCCGACTCGCCTCCTTTCGCCAACCGTGATGCGGCTTACGCGACGGGGGGAGCTCGTTTTTGGTCAAACGTCAATCACAGACATGTTAGGAACGCCCACTCCCGCGGGACTCGCAAGCCGGATGCCACGGGTGAATATGCTGTACAAAGGTATGTACAGCATAAAAAAAAAATTAATAGCCTTAATCGTATTGTAATGTGGGGGGGGCAGTGTAATAAAAAAAAGTTGTTTTTAGGGTGAACCACCCCTTAAACTTTGGTCAAAGCTGCACAGTTTGTTATTATTCACATATGTCCCTTATCTACATAGGCAGTTTCTTTGTGAAGGTGAACTGTCTGTAGCTGCCCATAATTTACTAAATCCTAGTGACAGACAAGTCTCTGTTCTATTGGTATTATCTCACATGCACAGTGCCAGATAGCTAGGTCTGTTCTACTGTATGTGTATAGCAGTCACTGTCCCGTATATAAGGTGAACCTGTAGTTTATATACAGCTCCTATTTTAGATAACCCTGTCCCTTCTGATCTGTGATTCTATAGCTAGTTTTAGCTCAGGACTTGATAACCAGCATAGGCTGGAGACAGATTAGGCATCCGATGGCCACATCTGGTAGTTAGAGGTCCAGTTGCATGACAGATTAAATGCTACTAGGGCAGGACTAAAGTACAGAACAGATAGGAAACCCTAATGCCGCGTACACACGATCATTTTTTCGGCTTGTAAAAAACTATGTTTTTCAGCATCTAGAAAAAACGTTGTTTTTTCCAACTTCATCATTTTTACGACGTTGCCCACACACGATCGTTTTAAAAAAAATGCTCTAGCAAAGCGAGGTGAAGTACAACACGTACGACGGCACTATAAAGGAGAAGTTCCATTCGGATGGCGCCACCCTTAGGGCTGCTTTAGCTGATTTTGTGTTAGTAAAAGACGATTCGCTCTTTTCTGTCTGTTACAGCGTGATGAATGTGCTTACTCCATTACGAAGTGTAGTTTTACCAGAACGAGCGCTCCCGTCTCATAACTTCCTTCTGAGCATGCGCAAATTTTTCACGTCGTTAAAGCCCACACACGACCATTTTTTACAACCCACAAAAACGACAACGTTAAAAATGTTGTTAAAAAATAGATCGTGTTCGAATTTTTTTTTGCCCATTTTTTTTAGAACCTGAAAAATGCTCTGAAGCCCACACACAATGGTTTTTAATGACATTAAAAAAAAAACATAATTTTTTAGAACCCGAAAAATTATCGTGTGTACGCAGCATAAGTTCTAATGACACTTCACAGTTTCTGCATGTGAGAAGCTCCATTCCAGGCACCTTGGACAACAGTTAGTGGATCTCCCCATCATCACCGCAGGTCTTGTTTTCAGGTCTCTGACAACAATATGTACACTGCATTGTGATTATTCTCGGGCCCCTATAACTGAACTTTCCTGCTACATTCATCTGGAGATATTTTAAAGGGGTAGTAAAGGAAAAAATGTTTCCCCTAAATAGCTTCCTTTACCTTAGTGCAGTCCTCCTTCACTTACCTCATGCTTCAATTTTGCTTTTAAATGTCCTTATTTCTTCTGAAAAATGCTCACTTCCTATTCTTCTGTCTGTAACTCCACACAGTAATGCAAGGCTTTCTCCCTGGTGTGGAGAAAGCCTCTTGAGGGGGCGAGCAGGAGTGTCAGGATGCCCACTAACACACAGCTCCTTTCTCTATCTGCAAAGTAGAGAGTGTCCTGACCCTCCTGCTCGCCCCCTCAAGAGGCTTTCTCCACACCAGGGAGAAAGCCTTGCATTACGGTGGTGAGTTACAGACAGAACAGGAAGTGAGGATTTCTCAGAAGAAATAAGGACATTTAAAAGCAAAATGGAAGGATGAGGTAAGTGAAGGAGGACTGCACTAAGGTAAAGGAAGCCATTTAGGGAAAACATGTTTTTCCTTTACAACCCCTTTAATTAAAACCATATACTGTATATCATTGTATAGGTGCACGGTTCCACTCTTATCGGCCCCTTTGCTGATAATACCTGTTTGAACATTGGATTTATGTTCTATTATTGATCTTTTGTTATATAAACTTGTTTCTAGATTGTAAGCTCTAACGAGCAGGGCCCTCTGATCCCTCCTGTATTGATTTGTATTGTGACTGTACTGTCTTCCCTGATGTAAAGCGCTGCGCAAACTGTTGGCGCTATATAAATCCTGTATAATAATAATATTATTATCTCCTTCCTGGTGTGCATCTATATATTTATAATTAATGTTATATGCTGGTTGCAGTAGTTCTTCTGCTCCCAATTACTTTGTTTAGATTAATGGATAATTTCCCAGGAAGGGAATCCCCTCTGTTCACAGAGGGTCTGTCCTGGGTAAAGGCACTGCCAACTTTATGATCAAACCCACTTCTTCCACTTGGTAAAGGTTCTGGTTCTCTTATTAAGGCTCCTGTCATGGTCTTACCTCTTGCTGGCTTCTTTCATCTGACATGTGCTGGCGGCCATGTTGGTTTCTGGGCTTCTTATAACTTACCACACCCTGCGGCTCCTCCTTCCCACTGGGAGGAGCTGGATGCCTTGCATATATATAGGAGGTCTGTTGCTTCAGTTCCCTGCTTGGTCCTCTTGTATTCACATGCTCCTGAGATTGTGCTGCTGCTTTTGGCTACCGACCCGGCTTCCACGGACTACCCTTCTGGCTCCTGATCCCTGGCTTCGTTCGGACTACCCTTCTGGCTCCTGATCCCTGGCTTCGTTCGGGCTCCTGATCCCTGGCTCCGGTGGAAGACTCTGTACTGTTTGATCATCCGTTTGGACTTTTACCTTGCTGTTTGGTTTTCAATAAAGCCTTCCTATTTCATTTATCTATTGTTGTACGTCTGATTCATGCTTCCGTGACAGCTCCATTCACACCTGATCACAGGCAGACTCGCATTGATATCAAATTGCTGCAAAACGCAGGACACTTTTTACAATGTCATTACTTTTAATGGCACCCCAATTGTTGCGCGGTAAATCATGTTGCAATAGTGACAAATCACAAAGTGCGACGCTGTTGCCCAAAAGGCAGCGTTGCAAGACATTCGCAGCACGAATTGGGGTGCCATACGAAGTAATGGCATCGCAAACGTGTGCCCCTGTTTTGCAGCGATTTGAAATTGTGGCGATTGGTGTGAATGGAGCCTTGGCTACAGGTTTAGCGCAATATCCTGTATGGGGTGGGCCATTTCTCATAACTCCCAAAATTAGGGCTACAGGAAGTTATGGCCGTATTCCATTATTTTGGAGTCGCAGGTCGGTCGGATAACAAAAATGGTTGGAAATTATTGTTTAGTCTCCCCAGTGTGGATGAGCTGGGTAGTTAGTGGTAAAGATTGACGTAGCTGATCCTGCTTGGGGGTACACGTTGTCACCTGTCACCATACAGCCAGCTTCGCCCCCTCCTCAGTGTTGTGCACAGGTCCTCTTCACCCGGCCTGCCCTCGCCCCCTCCCTCAGTGTTGTGCACAGGTCCTCTTCACCCGGCCTGCCCTCGCCCCCTCCCTCAGTGTTGTGCACAGGTCCTCTTCACCCAGCCTGCTTCACCCCTCCCTGTGAGGTGTTGTATACAGATCCTCTTCATCTGGCCAGCTCCGCCCCTCCCTCCTCAGTGTTGTACAGGTCCTCTTCACCTGGCCTGCTCCGCCCCCTCACACCTCTGTGTTGTATACAGGTCCTCTTCACCCGGCCTGCTCCACTCACTCTCCCTCCTCAGCGTTGCACAGGTCCTCTTTACCTGGCCTGCTCTGCTCCCCTCCCTCCTCAGTGTTGTATACAGGTCCTCTTCACCTGGCTTGCTCCGCCCCCTCCCTCCTCTGTGTTGTAAACAGGTCCTCTTCACCTGGTAAGCTCCGCCCCTCCCTCTTCTGTGTTGTATACAGGTCCTCTTCACTCGGCCTGCTCCGCTCCCTCCCTCCTCAGCGTTGCACATATCCTCTTTACCCGGCCTGCTCCGCTCTCCTTCCTCCTCAGTGTCGTTGTGCACAGGTCCTCTTCACCCGGCCTGCCCTCGCCCCCTCCCTCAGTGTTGTGCACAGGTCCTCTTCACCAAGCCTGCTTCACCCCCTCCATGTGAGGTGTTGTATACAGATCCTCTTCACCTGGCCAGCTCCGCCCCTCCCTCCTCAGTGTTGTACAGGTCCTCTTCACCTGGCCAGCTCCGCCCCTCCCTCCTCAGTGTTGTATACAGGTCCTCTTCACCTGGCCAGCTCCGCCCCTCCCTCCTCAGTGTTGTACAGGTCCTCTTCACCTGGCCAGCGCCGCCCCTCCCTCCTCAGTGTTGTATACAGGTCCTCTTCACCTGGCCAGCTCCACCCCTCCCTCCTCAGTGTTGTACAGGTCCTCTTCACCTGGCCAGCTCCGCCCCTCCCTCCTCAGTGTTGTACAGGTCCTCTTCACCTGGCCAGCTCCACCCCTCCCTCCTCAGTGTTGTACAGGTCCTCTTCACCTGGCCAGCTCCGCCCCTCCCTCCTCAGTGTTGTATACAGGTCCTCTTCACCTGGCCAGCTCCGCCCCTCCCTCCTCACTGTTGTATACAGGTCATCTTCACCTGGCCAGCTCCACCCCTCCCTCCTCAGTGTTGTACAGGTCCTCTTCACCTGGCCAGCTCCGCCCCTCCCTCCTCAGTGTTGTATACAGGTCCTCTTCACCTGGCCAGCTCCGCCCCTCCCTCCTCACTGTTGTATACAGGTCATCTTCACCTGGCCTGCTCCGCCCCCTCCCTCCTCTGTGTTGTATACAGGTCCTCTTTGCCTGGTAAGCTCCGCCCCCTCCCTCTTCTGTGTTATATACAGGTCCTCTTCACTCGGCCTGCTCCGCTCCTCCCTCCTCAGCGTTGCACATATCCTCTTTACCCGGCCTGCTCCGCTCCCTCCCTAGCGTTGCACATATCCTCTTTATCCGGCCTGCTCCGCTCCCTTCCTCCTCAGTGTTGTATACAGGTCCTCTTCACCTGGCCTGCTCCGCCCCCTCCCTCCTCTGTGTTGTATACAGGTCCTCTTCGCCTGGTAAGCTCCACCCCTCCCTCTTCTGTGTTGTATACAGGTCCTCTTCACTCGGCCTGCTCCGCTCCCTCCCTCCTCAGCGTTGCACATATCCTCTTTACCTGGCCTGCTCCCCTCCCCTCCCTCCTCAGTGTTGTATACAGGTCCTCTTCACCTGGCCTGCTCCGCCCCCTCCCTCCTCTGTGTTGTATACAGGTGCTCTTCGCCTGGTAAGCTCCGCCCCCTCCCTCTTCTGTGTTGTATACAGGTCTTCTTTACTCGGACTGCTCCGCTCCCTCCCTCCTCAGCGTTGCACAGGTCCTCTTTACCCAGGCCTGCTCCCCTCCCTTCTCAGTGTTGTATACAGGTCCTCTTCACCTGGCCTGCTCGGCCCCCTCAGTGTTGTATACAGGTCCTCTTCACCTGGCCTGCTCCGCCCCCTTCCTCCTCTGTGTTGTATACAGGTCCTCTTTGCCTAGTAAGCTCCGCCCCTCCCTCTTCTGTGTTGTATACAGGTCCTCTTCACCTGGCCAGCTCCGCCCCTCCCTCCTCAGTGTTGTACAGGTCCTCTTCACCTGGCCAGCGCCGCCCCTCCCTCCTCAGTGTTGTATACAGGTCCTCTTCACCTGGCCAGCTCCACCCCTCCCTCCTCAGTGTTGTACAGGTCCTCATCACCTGGCCAGCTCCGCCCCTCCCTCCTCAGTGTTGTACAGGTCCTCTTCACCTGGCCAGCTCCACCCCTTCCTCCTCAGTGTTGTACAGGTCCTCTTCACCTGGCCAGCTCCGCCCCTCCCTCCTCATTGTTGTATACAGGTCCTCTTCACCTGGCCAGCTCCGCCCCTCCCTCCTCACTGTTGTATACAGGTCATCTTCACCTGGCCAGCTCCACCCCTCCCTCCTCAGTGTTGTACAGGTCCTCTTCACCTGGCCAGCTCCGCCCCTCCCTCCTCAGTGTTGTATACAGGCCCTCTTCACCTGGCCAGCTCCGCCCCTCCCTCCTCACTGTTGTATACAGGTCATCTTCACCTGCCCTGCTCCGCCCCCTCCCTCCTCTGTGTTGTATACAGGTCCTCTTTGCCTGGTAAGCTCCGCCCCCTCCCTCTTCTGTGTTATATACAGGTCCTCTTCACTCGGCCTGCTCCGCTCCTCCCTCCTCAGCGTTGCACATATCCTCTTTACCCGGCCTGCTCCGCTCTCCTCAGTGTTGTGCACAGGTCCTTTTCGCCCGGTCAGCTCTGTCCCCTGCTTCTCAGTGTTGTATACAGGTCCTCTTCACCTGGCCTGCTCCGCCCCCTTCCTCCTCTGTGTTGTATACAGGTCCTCTTCACCTGGTAAGCTCCGCCCCCTCCCTCTTCTGTGTTGTATACAGGTCCTCTTCACTCGGCCTGCTCCGCTCCCTCCTCAGCGTTGCACATATCCTCTTTACCCGGCCTGCTCCCCTCCTCAGTGTTGTATACAGGTCCTCTTCACCCGGCCTGCTCCGCCCTCCTCTGTTTTGTATAGAGGTCCTCTTCGCCTGGTAAGCTCCGCCCCCTCCCTCTTCTGTGTTGTATACAGGTCCTCTTCACTCGGCCTGCTCCGCTCCCTCCTGAGCGTTGCACATATCCTCTTTACCCGGCCTGCTCCGCCCCCCTCAGTGTTGTATACACAGGGCCGTCTTTACCACAGGGCAAATAGGGCAGCTGCCCAGGGCCCTGTCACTATTGGGGGCCCAAAGCAACCCCCCTTAAAAAAAAAAAAAAAAAAAACTTTTTTTTTTTTTTTTAGGGGTCCGGATGTCCCCAGGGGCCCGGAGGCCCCCAGGGCCCCAGATGGCAACCCCCCCTTTTTTTATTTATTTTTAAATAAAAAAAATATATTTTTTTAATATATTTTATTTTATTTTTTATTAAAGGGACAATTTTTTTAGAGTTTTTTTTTCAAAGGGACAATTTTTTTTAGGGGTTCCCAGGGGTCCGGAGGCCCCCAGGGCCCCAGATGGCAACCCCCCTTTTTTTATTTATTTTTAAATAAAAAAAATATATATTTTTAATATATTTGTATTTTCTTTTTTATTAAAGAACCAATTTTTTTTAGAGGTTTGGGGGTCCCCAGGGGCCCGTAGTTCCCCAGGGCCCTGGATGACAACCCCCCTTTTTTTATAAAAACAATTTTTTTTTATATATTTCTTTATTTCTTTTATTTTTTATATATATATATATATTATTATATATATATATATATATATATATATAATATATTATTATTATTATTATTATTATTATTAAAGGTTTCAGAGGTCCCCAGGGCCCCGGATGGCAACCCCCCTTTTTGTATAATTTTTTTTCATATTATTTTATTTCTTTTTTTTCTTTTTATTTCTTTTTTATATATTTTATTAAAGGGCTCAGAGGTCCCCAGGGCCCCATGTGGCAAACACCCTTTTTTATTTTTTTTATAAATGCTTATTTTTTTATTTTTGTTTTTATATATATTTTTTTTATTTTTTATTAAAGGGCCCAGAGGTCCCGGATGGCAACCCCCTTTTTTTGTAATTTATTTTTATTAAAAAAAAATTATTAAAGGGCCCAGAGGTCCCCAGGGCCCCAGATGGCAACCCCCTTTTAAAAAAAATATATATATATATATATTTTATATATATTTTTTATTTCTTTTTTTCTTTTTATTAAAGTGCTCAGAGGTCCCCAGGGCCCCGGATGGCTACACCCCTTTTTTTATATATATTTTACTTTTATTTTTTTTGTAAAGGGCCCCCCGCTTCTAAATTCGCGGCAGCCCCCCCCCCCCCCGCTTCTCAATTTCAGGCGGCAGCACCCCCCCATCCCGATTCTCTGCTCCAGGGGGCCCATGCCTGAAGCTGTGTAAGTGGCCCCATAATTCCTGATCCCTGCCGCCCGTTAAGCCCCTGTGCTGCCCACAAATCAGGCTGAAAATCATCAGCGGTACGCAGCCAGTGACAGTACTGCTTCCCTTTCCAGTGTTTTAAAATGTACAGCACGCCATGCCTGCGTTTCCTGCAAAGAAAAGCGCATGCCTCATGTAATAGGCTGCGCACACGGCATGCCTATGCCCATCAAGCACTGAAACACAGCACTGTCTGTCCATTCTGCTGTCTGCTGTGACTTATCTGCAGTTCCCGTACTGTCAAACTTGCTGCATTTTTAGACGTTTAGGTCACGCTTTTAAAAACACAGTGCATTTGTGTGTGTGCAAGAACTGCAGGTAAGTAGCATGGTGCAAAAGCAGAATGGATTTCAAGGCAACTGTATTTTTAAAATGCTGAATGCACCTTCTGCAGGAAACAAAAGCATGGCAGCCCATTCAAATCAATGGGCTGCTGTACCTGCACAAATGAGGACCGCCAAAACATACATGTGAACCAGCCAGGCCCAAAATAAGCTGGAGGGGGGCCCCAAAAAAATGTTTGCCCAGGGCCCAAACCATATTAAAGACGGCCCTGTGTATACAGGTCCTCTTCACCTGGCCTGCTCCGCCCCCTTCCTCCTCTGTTTTGTATACAGGTCCTCTTCGCCTGGTAAGCTCCGCCCCCTCCCTCTTCTGTGTTGTATACAGGTCCTCTTCACTCGGCCTGCTCCACTCCCTCCCTCCTCAGCGTTGCACATATCCTCTTTACCCGGCCTGCTACGCTCTCCCCAGTGTTGTGCACAGGTCCTTTTCGCCCGGTCAGCTCTGTCCCCTGCTTCTCAGTGTTGTATACAGGTCCTCTTCACCTGGCCTGCTCCGCCCCCTCCCTCCTCAGTGTTGCGCACAGGTCCTCTTCACCCGGCCTGACCCCACCCCCTCCCTCAGTGTTGTATACAGGTCCTCTTCACCCGGCCTACTCCGCCCTCTCCTCAGTTTTGTGCACAGGTCCTCTTCACCCGGCCTGCCCCCTCCCGCCTTCAACGGCGCAGGCGCACTGTCTCTCCTCCGTACCGTCCCGCACAGTGTTTGAACAGGAAGGCGGACATGTTTGTTGAGGATTGGTGAGAAGGCAGGAGGAGCCTGAGCTTTCCGTCCGTTTCACCGCCGTGTGTGAACCCGGGAGGAGGAGGGGGAAGAGGGGACAGCGCTGTGTATGTGGAGGAGACATGACGGGGCGGCCCGGCGCTGAGCTGTGAGGTGGAGGAGGAGGACCTGTCATCCGGAGCGCCGCCATCATCACCCCGGGGGCTGGGAGTGGAGGGACGGGCCTGTGTGTGTCTATGTGTCCGGGGGCCCATGGGGAGGATGCCGGGGCCCAATACAGTGCTGTACAGGCGGTGAGGGGAGACGGAGCTCCGCCGCACACCTGAGCCGTCCGCTAGGAGGAGGAGGACGGGAGGAGCCGCTTCTTGTATCCGGGGGGGACATCAACACTCATCATCATGTCTACCGGGGAGAGCTTCGACTCTCGCTACACCAAGATCGACGTCTTGTTACGGGACCCCAAGTCGGAGGTCAACACCGACTGCCTGCTGGTGAGTGTCCTGTCAGCACCATCACACTGCACACCACCCCCATCACAAGGCTTCCCATACACCATACAATCTCCTTGTAGCTGACCATACAATCCCCCCTCAGTTCTGGAACAGAGTGCCATTCAGTGTGATGTGATTTTTCAGCTGGATGACATTGCACTGGATCACACCCATATAGCTCATGCACTACTTTAAAAAAACGCACTGCAACTGGATTGCATGCAACTGTGCTACCATGTGATCTGGTGCAGGTAAGCGCACTGCGTTTGGGGTTTCGTTAGGGATCTATTGACGCCCATCGCAGATCGCACACCCAGTGCATTTGGAATGTGTTTCGGAACATGGGCTTCCCGCATTCTGGTGTAAAGCGGCACTCCAACTATATGTAATGATTGTACTGTCTCTTTAAGGCCCCTTTTACACAATGCATAGTGGAAATTGGCATTCCGGCTTGTGGGCAATTTTCTTGCTATTCTGCATGTCATGCATAGGGCAGTCCATTCGCTTCAATTGGCTGCCCTATGAGCGTTGTTTGCTCAGAGCTCCTGCTCCTTTTTGGGTGAGAAGTGTCACACAATTTTCAAACCTCTTGCCAGCCCCTTTAAAGCGGGAGTTCACCCATTTCTTAAATTTTTTTTTTTTTCCCCTTAGATTCCTGCTAGTTTGGTCTAGGGGAATCGGCTATTTGTTTTAAAATATGAGCAGTACTTACCGTTTTCGAGATGCATCTTCTCCGTCGCTTCCGGGTATGGGTCTTCGGGAGCGGGCGTTCCTTCTTGATTGACAGTCTTCTGAGAGGCTTCCGACGGTCGCATCCATCGCGTCACTCGTAGCCGAAAGAAGCCGAACGTCGGTGCGGCTCTATACTGCGCCAACGTTCGGCTTCTTTCGGAAAATCGTGACGCGATGGATGCGACCGTCGGAAGCCTCTCGGAAGACTGTCAATCAAAATAGGAACGCCCAGTCCCACAGCCCATACCCGGAAGCGACGGAGAGGATGCATCTCGTAAACGGTAAGTACAGCTCATATTTTAAAACAAATAGCCGATTCCCCTAGACTAAACGAGCAGGAATCTAAGGCTAAAAAGTGCTCTCTAAGGGTGAACCACCGCTTTAAGGTGTTTTAGATGCTGGGAGGTGGGGCGGGGCTTAAGGTCATGTGACCACGTGATTAGCTGTCGCATGATCGTAAAGCTCCCATTCGCAAGCAGCAATCGGGAGTTTTCCATTAGCCGCTGTGGGTGCACACTCTCAGCACAGCGCTATTTGCATTAATGCACGCTTATACCCAGCCGTTTGGTGCCAAGGTCCGGCCGCCGAGAGGTTGCATATTTGCGCGTGGCCGGTGCTTTTCTTTAAACCATCAGTAATTGGAGATTTTGATGGATTACTGTTTGGACACAACACCGGCAACCAAGTGCAGTACAGGAAGATTTAGCTGTTTTGACAGCACAGCGGCTAACGAGGACAAAGTTTGTGGCCGCCTTGGGAGCAGCCATTTTGTTGGCTAGTATCAGAGCGGAGTAACAATCTCCGCTCATAATATCATGGACCGGACTGTATTCGGTTGCCGGTGTTGTGTCCAAACAGCAGTTTGTCAAAATCTTCAAATACTAATGTTTTTAAAGCAGTGGTCTCCAAACTGTGGCCCTTTGGTTGCCTTTATCTGGCCCTTGGGGCATATTCCTCCCATTGAAGTATGAAACGCTATTCTGCCAACCTGACACCAACAATGGGGCACCATTTCTCTTACTGACACCAACAATGAGGCACTATTCTTTCTAATATTACCAACAATGGGGAACTGTTTCTCATACTAATGCCAATGGTGGCTTTATTTACTCCCATTGATGCCAGGAATACGTTGCCACTTCCGGTTGTCACAGTTCGGCCCCACCTAAAACCTGAAGGACAATAAACTGGCCCTTTGTTTAGAAGGTTTGGAGACCCCTGGTTTAAAGAAAACGCAAGTGATGTGGTGGTAGTTTCTGACAAGTTAATTTGCCAGAACGTCGGGGCCAAGGAGTTAGTCACGATTGCAGGGTGACAGTCGTGGCAAAATCAAACCATGTTTGGGGTGCCATCTAGAAGCAATGGCACCCAAATGCACATTTTGCACCGCTTGCCACATGATTTGGTATTGCATGAAGTGTTGCAGCGATTTCACTCAGGATTCCAAATGGGAAATTGTGAACGGGACCTAAGGCCTCATACACACAGGATGTCTGTTTAGCTCCTCTGGATACTTTTCTCCAGGGAGGAGAAAAGCAGCTTAAAAAATGCGCCTAAAGCGGAGTATTGCACACGCATTTCGTTGTCTCAAGCGTTTGAGTGTTAATGGATTCCATTGGCCAGATTATTAATCTCTTCTGGTCCTTGGAATGTATTAACACTCACTCCGTTTCCATGCGTTTTAGGTGTGTTACATGTTTGTTTTTTTGTATTTGCTCCTCTGCGCTTTTGATGTTTTTTTCTTCAGCCTTTCCTAATGTGCCTGGACACATAGGCTAGTGTTAGAGGTGTTTTGCAGGCAAACCACAAAATACCTGTAAAAGTGGCCTTTTTTACCCCAGTCTACATGAACCCTAAAGTTAGCCATACATCATACTGTCTGTGCAATCTTCTTTACATCTGCCATCAACTGTGTGGTGCCAAGGCCTGCCTTGGTATAAACTAGATTGATTAGGTCTGCCATCCTACAGTTTTGGATCTAAATATAAAGTAGACTGCAGTCAAATTGTGCAGTGATGGTGAACCTTGGCACCCCAGATGTTTTGCAACAACATTTCCCATGATTCTAAACTACACTGCAGAGTGCATGAGCATCATGGGAAATGTTGTAGTTCCATAACATCTGGGGTGCCAAGGTTCGCCATCAATGTTATAGTGTATGGCTTTGGAAGATTGCATGGTCAGCTTTAAAGGGGAAGTAAACCCTCTGCTTTTCCTTACTTTTTAAAATACACCTGCAAGAGAAAGTCATAATGAGCTAGTATGCACAGCATACTAGCTCGTTATGTGTTGCTTACCTGAGATCGAACCCCTCGAAGTCCGCCTTGGTTCCGTCCACGCTGCCGCCATGTCCCCTCTACTCTATTTCCTGTTATCGCCACTCCAGCGCTGTGATTGGCCGGAGAGGCGATGACGTCACTCCCGGGCATGCGCACAACACGGCATTAACACCGTTAATGTCATTCACAAAAACGTCACGGCTCAGTGCGCCGCTGTGAACGGCGTGTATGGGATTGTACTATGTTTTTTTATTTTGTTTGTTTATTTTTTGTGGTTGAACTGGATGGACTTGTGTCTTTTTTCAGCCTGATGTAACTATGTAAGCCTTAATCTAGGCTTACCTGTAGATTCAAGTTACAAGAGTGGGTTTACAACCACTTTAAGGATATTATTGTACAATCTGATTGTATGATCAGCTTTAAAGTGCTAGGCAACCACCAAAAGAAAGACATGGGTCCTCTGCAGGTTTTTGACATAATGTTCTAGTATGCACTTCATACTAGCACTGTATGACATTTACCTGCAAACGGGGCTCCCCCGGCTTTTCCATCTTCACCCGCTTTTCCTTCTGGGTTCACAGGCACCGGCTGTTTGGCCGGGGCCGTGATGACATCGCTCCTGCGCATATGCGTGGAAGCTGCAGCACAGCCTTCTGCGATCCACAGCATACTGTATGCAGAGCTTCACTGCGCATGCACAGGTGACATAAACAATTACAGATGTGTATATCTCCTAAACGATAGTCATTGTACCTACAGGTAAGCTTGATTGTAAGCTTACCTGTAGATGCGAGTTTAAATACAGACTTTACTACCACTTTAAAGTGGAAGTAAACTCCCTTGCATGATTTTTTTTTTTATTTTTTTTGCCTGTTGGTACAGAAAATATCTTTTAACATGCACAGTTTAGGAGATATGCTCTTTAGATGCAGCTGGTGATGTCACCAGTGCATGCGCTCTGAAGGAACGCCCACCTGCGCGTCTGACGTCACTGTGTTTCAGCCACTCGCACAGCCGGAGTCTGCGACCCCGGAAGGAAGACCGGATGAAGATGAAAGTTCTTTCAGCGGTGACAGCTCGCCGCTGGAGGGCTTCAGTCTAAGGTGATTTTCACACAAATTGCTAGTATGCCAGCAGTCTGCTACCACTTTAAGAAGGTTGTACAATCTCCTTAAAGCTGGCCATTTGCAGTACATTCTCAGTAAAATCTACTTTTAGATTTCCCAAAACGATGTAATAGGACGTCGCACCTAAAAAACCCATTCAATTTATACCATTGCAGGCAGACCATTTCATTACATAGACATAAAGACAATTGTAAAATCCGATTGCATGGTGAGCTTAAAGGAGAAATGAAAGATATTTATTGTTTTGGATAGAGTAAGGGAGGTTTATGACTCTTGTCAGTTTTTTTTGTCTTCTTTGTACAATTGGGAAGATTTCCTGTTTAAAAGCCACAACAGGAAGTAAGAGGGAATCCCTCAAAGGTGAGGGAATCCCCGGTTGTCACCAGAACTAGTGTCCCTATTGGAAATTCTGCCTTCTAGTTACTTCTCTGACAACCCAAAAACTTGGATTCTTTCATGATAATGGTAAACGGGAGAAATGGATCTCCCTGATGGTGGCCATACACATCTGGAAATATCATTGGAACTATAGCTTATTTTTGTAGAAACGCATCAATCAATTTTTTTCTTGGATCAGTCTGGATGGAAAATCCAATGATGGGAAAGAAGATAAGATAATTTGATATAATTGATAACTTGACTTTTTGTAACGGGTTACATCCGTATTCAGGGTGTAAGCCGTTAAATATGCTGATCGCGGGTGCAATGCTTTCCAGGTTCCAAGTAAAAGAAAAAAAATGTGTGTGTATATGTGTATGTATGTATGTATGTATGTATGTATGTATGTATGTATATATATATATAAAAAAAGAAATAATAAAGGGTGAACTGATCCTTAGGGTATCGTGCATCAAACGATCTGTCCGATCGTATTTCTGAACATTCAGGAACTCTATTGATGATAAAATCGTCTATAAAATTGTTCTGTGTATGGCTGCCATTACAGGGACAGAGACGGCGTGTAATAACCCCTCACCGCTCTATAGGACTACAAATACGTTTTCCCTGCAGCTATACTTAAAGAATAAGAATGGCCTCCATCTGCTGAGTGGGTCCCGGCACATGGAGGGCTCCGCGTTCTATGTATTCTGGGCTCATATTATTCTGCTGTACTAAATCTAGTTTATAGTATTTGGGCCAGGTTCACACTTGACTATCGGCTTCTTTGTTGGTTTTCAGTTTATTTTTTACGTATGTTTGTACACCCATTTTTGATGCATTTATGAGACCTAAGCATTTTTGTTTAGGATAAATAAAAAGCAGGTTACTAGAAGACAGCTGTTGGGTTCAACATTTTTTGTGTGCCTCTATTAAAGTGGATGTAAACCCAAATTATTATTATTATTATTTTATTTTTTTTTTGCTGTCACGATGTTGAGTATAAGATTTCCTATCATCTGTGCCCAGTCTTGCAATAAAGTTAATCCGGCTCTAAGCAATCATCATTTTTTTTTTTCTTTGTCCGTTTATCTCACAAAAAAAAAAACAGGAGAAAACTTTTGTGTTCTCCCCCGCCCCCCCCCCCCCCCCCTTTGCTGTGGATGACAGGTTATTTACATATCTCATGCACTAGCAATGTAAACATCCCTTGTAATAGGAATCACTGTGACAGGTCCTCTTTATGGAGAGATGTGGGGTCAATAAGACCCCACATCTCTCCTACAGGCTTACAAGCATGAAATCGGTGAAAAAAATTTCACCGATTACATGCCGACAGCCGCGATAGCGGCTTTGTTTACTTCCGGGTACCGGGTGTGACGTCATAACGTCGCGCCCAGCCCTCCGACGGTCAAAGAGATGACTGTGACAGTCTGGTCACCAGTCATCTCTATGGTTCACCAACGAGCGCCGGCCGATTCGCTCTCCGGGCCCCCGATGGCACGGGAGAGCCCGGAGAAGCACCGGATGGCGGCGGGAGGGGGGGGGACGTCCCCTCCCGCTGCCTAGAAGAACGATCGAGCGGCGGAACCGCCGCTTTGATCGTTCCTCTGGTGCACAGAATCGCCAGCTGAAGACAGCGATATCTGAATGATGCCTGCAGCTGCAGGCATCATTCAGATATCAACGCTCAAAGTCCAGGACGTCCCAGGACGTCCTACGGATCTGAAGTGGTTAATATGTCCACTTTAATTCTGCTAATTTAAGGCTAAGTACATTTGTTTTCATCTTCCATACTACAGCCATTATTATTAGGGTACAGCAAGACAGCACCCTCCAAACCTAAACCCCCCCCTGTACCTGAATTGCTAATTTTTTTTTTTTTATTTTTTTTTTTCATCTGTTTGCAATTTTATAATTTAAATTTGACACTGACGAGCCAGCTCTGCCTACACAGCCACTTAATTCATGGCTGGGGTTGTTTACTCTAAATTAGGGCTGCAACTAACAATTATTTTCATAAGCGATTAGTTGGCCGATTTTATTGTTTCAATTAATCGGATTATAGCCTTAAAAAAAAAAAAATGCATTTAAAATTTTTTTTGGGCCAATTTGTTGAGTAACATAATGGGGTTAAAAAAACAAAAATAAGTACAAAAAGAGCAAATCGCTACTGTAAGGGGTTCATTTTTTTTACTGTGGGACAGTGAAAGTAATATTTATAGTAGCGATTTGCTTTTTTGTACTATAAAGGGCTGATTTTAGTTTTTTTAAACCCCATTATGTTACTGGCCGATTAATCGATTATGAAAATTGTAATCGATTAATTTCATAATTACATAATCGATTAGTTGTTTCGGCCCTACTCTAAATGACTACATGTCATATTTGCCATTGAGACAGATTGGGCATTGCAGAGCATGCCAGTGATCCCTCCTCCGCTCTCTACCTTTTGGAGTCCTCCTGTGCTTCCTCCAGCTGTGGGAAGACCACAAATGAATGGATGCACTGATTGTGGGGGCATCACTCTGTAGGCTTTTTTTTCCCTGAAATGACTGTTTACAGGGTATAGAGACATACTAGTTAACATCCTTTTAAAAAGATTAAAAATAGATAAGAATCAATCATATAATGGTACCTGCAGTTTCAGTTTCGTTTTTGCATGTTTCCTGCTTCTCTGCTGCACAGAGCCAATACAGGGCAGTGATGGTTTGGAAAACGAAACTGATTGGTGTTGAGGGGTTTTAGACACACAGTAATCACACCTCCTTGATTAGAGACCACAGAGAGAAAGCTCCCATGACTTTTTTCATCAGGAAACAGACAACCAGGAAGTGTTTAGAACAGAGAAGGATTAGAGCAAAAACGAACAATGAGGACATGAAACCAGGACTGCAGTAAGGTAAAGGAAGCTATTTAGCTAAAATGTTTTCCTTTAGTGACCCTTTAAATGCAAGAAATAAGTTCATGCATATTGGTCATGAGATCAGTGTCGCTGCATATACTAGTTTTTCTTGGAAAAGAGAGACTGCCTTTAAAAATGTCCTGCTTCTCCCCCAGTGAGATTTGCTGGCGGAAAGTATGTCCCAGAGGTACTTGTAGAGAATAAAGTTAGATTTTATGCTTGCCTTAGCCCTTCTTTTCTATCGCTGGGTGTAATGTCACCATCCTTCTAGGAAAATTCCAGGAGAATGTTTGAGTACCTCAAACCTCATAGGAAGACACTCTAGTCCATTCCATGAGCTGCTTCTTGCAAGATTTCATCTGCTCGGTATTCCCTAGGCTCTTGCCAGAGGCAGTGTGACATCACCTTTGCCTAGGCTCTTTGGGTGTTAGACAATGGTAAGGTAGGTGTATAATCTAAATTTTGTTCTCTAAAGTTTCAGATAAAGTCAGACTGACTTTTTCCATCGGAAATTCCTACCGTGTGTATGCCCCATCGGAGTAATCGCATTGGAAATTCCGATGAATTCCACCTGAGTTTAGATAGAGAACATGTTCTCTTTTACTCCAAAGGAATTCCGATGTGATTTTGGTCAGACAAAAGTTTGATCATTTATACGGGGCTTAAGGGTAGCTTTTGGGCCATCTATCATTCTGCAAGGTCTGCTTTGATATGAATTGGTAGACTGCGATTCATATAAAGGATAATGTCACATTTCAGAACATATGACATGTTGGACCCATATTCAGGGTGCAACTTGTAACATGTTATGAAAGGACCCTCTGATCCCCCTGCTCTGACAGTGAATGGGGATCTTCTTCCCATGCCTGCTGTCTAAATAGAAAGAAAAAGTAGCTGTGCGGGTCTCCACTGGTATCACTCATTCAGTGTTCAGTGAATCGGCTTGTAGTTCTCAATGAACTATCATGGCGCTGTGGTAGTTCATTGATTCTTCCTGTCAGAGTGCATCAGCTTGTCTGTATGAGCAAGCAGATAAGCTGACAGGTCTGCAGGTGTCCTGCATGGTATCAGCAGTCTGCTAATCGCTGTCGTGATGCTTTACAGGCTCCTACAACAAAAATAATAAATGCACATTTTTATATTTTTTTGTAAAAAGTAGAACTTATCCTTTGGGTAAGACCAAAATATATGGTGCGGCTCTTTCCTGAGTCCCCTCTGTAACCGTTTTACCTGTTCCTGCCAGTCTTCTTTTCCACTTCTTTTATCCTTTAAAAATACCAATACAATCTGTATCTGTTAAAAAGAAATTGCTGAAGACTTCATTGAAGGATTACATAAAGCGTTTTTTTTTTTTTTGGAACCTGCACGGTAAATCTTGCAATGAGGGCACTGGTTCTGGTGACATTCAGGAATTCTCACTTTGGAGAAATTTTCTAATCGCTTCCTTCTTTGTGTAAGAAAATGAAGGGGCATCTCCCTAATGGGATTACAGGTGGATGATGGGCGCTATAGCTTTGCCTTACTAAAATGGAAAAAAGTTTACCTTTTAGTTTATTAAGCTGGCCATACACTGGTCAAAATGCATCCAGTTCCTAATGAAATATCCACTATTTGATTCATGGGTGGCTGTGTTGGAACTTTCTCGCCTGACTCTCATTCGATTATAAAAAAAAAATCAAGAGCCATGTGGAAACAGTGGCTGCATCCAATCCAATGTGGTTTGGGTATTCTGACAGCTCTGGCTGTCGCGCTACAATATCTGCAGAGGTAGATTTCTCCTCCCACAGTCTGAATGAAAAATGATGAATGCGTAACTGTATGTCCAGCCTTAGGATGGCAGGAAAGTATATGCTTTTCTTCTTTGTGGGTACAAGTTTTATTGGCCTTTCCAGTTTTTCGTAAGGGTCTTTTTAAAGGCCTATTTACTTGTTTACAGGCTGCTGCAGTATAATAGTCTGCATTGCACTTGAAGCCCTGTTCACACTTGGCGACTTTGAATTGTCGGCAGAAATGCTTAGCTTCTGATTTCAAATCGTGGTAAAGGCATAATTCGTGTTTGGGTGCGATTCACTCTTAATGGCACCCTAAACGGTGCATTTTTGCTAAGATTTTCGTGAAATGAAACCTGCAAAACAAGTTAAACACCTGGCTCAGTGCTAAAACTTGGTACATGGGCTTTTTTGGCGTGTTTTGGGGATTGGAGGGAGGCACATTCCAAATGTTACTTGGGTGTGAACGGAGCCAGCGGATGTATCTACTTGCTGAGAGCCGCAGCAAAAACTGCCGCTATATGGTGCGCCGGCCTTATTCGCCAGTGTGAATGTAGGCTAAGGTGACGGTGTTAGTTTTGCATTGAAATCCCCCAACGGTGGAATTGTTCAATCGTCCAATTGGCGACAGAGTATTCTGATATGTTTCAAATTTACTTAAGTAAAGCTACTTTCACACACAGTGTTGGTGGTAAAGCACCGTTAATTTTGGCGGCGCTTTACCCCTGTAATAGCAGCACTTTTTAGCCGCAAGCAGGCCACTTTTAACCTCTGCTAACAACTGAATAAAGGGTTAAAAGCGCCACTGCCAAAGCTTTATGCAGGCGCTTCGGCAGTGCCGCCCATTGACTTCAATGGCAGGGGTAGTAGAGGAGCGGTGTAAACTCCGCTCCCGCACCGCCCAAAAGATTCTGCTTACAGGACTTTTTCTAACATCCCGCAAGCGCACTGCCCCAGTGCGGTTAAAAGCTGACCAGTGTTAGATGGCTTGTCTTAATTATTCAACTGTCACTTTTGCTAGACCGGTTGGTTTGCATGTAAATATGGCCTTTAAAATAAAAATAATTTCATATACTATTTTTACAGGATTCAGTTACCCGACTATAATTCCTTCTAAGGTGGTCCCTTATTTACAAATCTCATTGTATTAAGCTGAAAATGTTATAAAAAAATAAGGATTGTTCTCCTGGTGTTCTGATTTGTAAGTGAACCTAGTCATTTATATCCTTGACTAGTCCACCCCCCCCCCCCCCCCCACCTGGTTTGTTTTGCATTGCTGCTTCAATCTTATCTATCCTGTGTATGTTTGTAGTTATGGGGCCACTGGCAATGGCAGGGCAGTGATAAGCCAGAAGGTGACAGCAGTGACATGGGGTGGGAGTTTGACATGTACTTAGCGATAAGTAAGCTATAATGGAGGCAGCCACTTGACTTGGCATGGGGTTTGTGCTGGGAACAATGCTGCTAGCTTGACATGTTGCTATTTACACATTGGCGGTTTTTCGGCGTATAACAATTCAATGGTATTCCTGCCAATTGCATGGAGATTAAACATTGTCCTCTTGGAGAAAAATAGGGAAGTATTTCACTATAAGCCTGTGAAGATAATTGTTCTTTCTAAGTAGGATTGCCTGAACAGGTTTAGAACTGGCAGAGAGGACAGTTGGCTATTTGCAACAATTCTGACACTTGGGTAACATGGAAAGTATGTTGTATCTTTATGAACAATGGATAGCCAGATTAATCCTTGTGGTGTTTAGGAGAATGATCATGTATACATACAATGTGCATCTGACAGCAAAGGGTTAAATGAAGCTTGTACTGAGCAAGATTTGGAGACAGTCATGTCTGACCTCTTCTGAAAAGTTCAGCGGTTTGGGTGTCTGACTGATTTATTGGAGACCGTATGTCTGAATCTTTCAGCCAGAAAAGGTTTTCAAAATACTGATGCCAGAGACAACCAGGTAAGTAGCATTTTCTGCAGGGTGTTGGCAGACAGTTTCCATTATTTCTCTGAGCATAGGTTTGTTGAACCAAAAACCCATTGGGGTGGGGGGGGGGGGGGTGTATTTCTACGTAAAGGCGACTGTTGAGTGAATTTTGGATGGTTCCTTCTAATGAACCAGGCAGATTTTGATGTGTTGCGGCCCTATTGGCACTGAAGCTGGGAGTAAAATTGTTGGTCGGTCTATCAACTTGGTACATTCAGCCTTCACCGTTCCTGCTGAACTGGCCGATATTCAAACCGTTTGGCCTGCCTAAAGTTGAATGCCACTAAAATCACATAGGGATGTGGATAACATTGTTTGAGATTTCAGTTCAGTACACAGTTTCATGGATACTGAATTTCTGGCAGGCTCCACAGGATTTTTTTCTTGGTTGCAGTTAAGTAACTTAAAGCGGTGGTTCACCCTCAGTGACACGATTTTACCATCGAGACAGGCATTGTAGCGCGAGCTACAGTATGCCTGTCCCGATTTTTTTACCCCCGTACTCACTGTGTACTCGTACATTATAGTTTTCGGCTCCCGCGGGGAATGGGCGTGCCTATGGAGAGGGAGGATGATTGACGGCCGGCCCTGGCACGTCACTCTCCCCGAAGACAGCCGGAGTAGGTCTCGGCTCTTCACGGCGCCTGCGCACAGGCTATGCGCAGGCGCCGTGAAGAGCCAAGCCTATTTCGGCTATTTCCGGAGAAGCATGACGTGCCAGAGCTGGCCGTCAATCATCCTCCGTCTCCATAGGCACGCCCATTCCCCGAGGGGAGTCGGTATTTTTGATGTACGAGTACAAGGTGAGTACGGGGATAAAAAAATTGGGACAGGCATACTGTAGCTCGCGCTACAATGCCTGATTTTATGGTAGAAGAAATTTTTTTTTTTTTTTTTTGGGTTTATAGGGTGAACCCCCGCTTTAAGGCCTGTACACACGATCGGATTTTCCAATGAGAATTGTGTGATGACAGGCTGTTGTCGGAAAATCCGACCATTTGTATGCTCCATCGGACAATTGTCGGATTTTCCGGCAACAAATGATGGATAGCATGCTTTCAAATTTTCGGCCAACTAATGTGTGTTGTTGGATCATGTGTACAGAAGTCCGTCGGATTAAACTCCAAAGTACAAACACGCATGCTCAGAAGCAAGGCTAACTATAGCACATTAGCAGAAGTTGCCCAAAGGGTGGCGCTAAAGAGCTGGAAAAAACATGTTTCGTGTTTGTGGCCGACAATTCTTTGCCGTTTGTATGCAATAAAAGTTCACGACCAACGCCCTTCAGACAAAAGTCCTACGCTTTGTCTGCCGAAAATCGGATTGGGTGTACCAGGCTTTAGACTGAAAAAAAAAACTAATGCAACCACCACAAAGGAGTGTTAAGCTGCATTATACACTATATTACCAAAAGTATTGCGACACCTGCCTTTTTACATTCACATGAACTTTACCTACCTCCCAGCCGCTGTATAGACAGATTGGATGCTCCATTGTTCTGGGACAACATCTCCCCAGTCTCAGGGCGCTCTCGGGGGCGTGCAGCACGGCAATGCGGGCGCACTGGGACATGGCGCAACCCTGATCTTGGTAAAGAGCCGATAACGTGGCTCTTTACCCATGTGATCAGCTGTGTCCAATTACAGCTAACTACATGTAAACAAGGAAATGACGGTTGTCGGCTCTCCTCGCCTAACACTGACAGTGTAAGTAGAGGAGATCGGCAGCATTCCCTCACAGGGGAGGCGAGACCTGTGCAGATCACTACTCCTATCAGTGCAGCCCCAACAATGCCTTGCAGTGATGCATATCAGTGCCCCCCTCATCAGCGTACATCAGTGAAGGAGAAAAGGTACTTATTTTCAAAATTTTATGACAAACTAAAACAACGTATTTTATTTTTTCAACTTTTTTTTTTTTCAGCAAAAAAATCTAAAACCCTGCAGTGATTGAATTCCACCAAAAGAAAGCACTATTTGTGTTTAAAAAAAAAAAAAAAAAAAAGAAGATAAATGTAATTTTGGGTACAGTGTTGTATGACTGCACAATTTGTTATTCAAAGCGTGACAGCGCTGAAAGCTGGCCTGGGCAGGAAGTGGGTAAAAGTGCCCAGTATTTGGCAGTTAATGGCATTCTAGTCTTGGTCCATAGGGTTCAATATTGAGTTGGCCCACTCTTTGCAGCTAACGGCTTCAACTCTTCTGGGAAGGCTGTTCACAAGGTTTAGCAGTGTGTCTATGGGAATGTTTGACCATTCTTCCAGAAGCGCGTTTGTGAGGTCAGGCACTGAGGAGAAGGCCTGGCTGGCAGTATCCGCTCTAATTCATTTCAAAGGTTTTCTGTTGGGTTGAGGTCAAGGCTCTGTGCAGGCCAGTCAAGTTCTTCTGCCCCCAAACTCACTCATCCATGTCTTTATGGACCTTGCTTTGTGTACTGGTGCTCAGTCATGTTGGAACAGGAAGGGGCCATTCTCAAACGGTTCCCACAAAGTTGAGAGCATGAAATTGTCTAAAATGTCTTGGTATGCTGACACCTTAAGCATTCCCTTCAATGGAACTAAGGGGCCAAGCCCAACTATTGAAAAGCAACCCCACACCATATTCCCCCTCCACCAAATGATTTGGACCGGAGACTGCGAACCAGGCCTTTTTGTCCACATCAGTGCCTGACCTCAAACATTCCCATAGACGCACTCCTAAACCTTGTGGACGGCCTTCCCAGAAGAATTATAGATGCAAAGGGTGGGCCAACTCAATATTGAACCCTCCGGACTAAGACGCCATTAAAGTTCATGTAAAGGCAGGCGTCCCAATACTTTTGGTAATATACAGGTGGTTCTAAAAAAATTAGCATATTGTGATAAAGTTCATTATTTTCTGTAATGTACTGATAAACATTAGCCTTGCATATATTTTAGATTCATTACACACAACTGAAGTAGTTCAAGCATTTTTATTGTTTTAATATTGATAATTTTGGCATACAGCTCATGAAAACCCAAAATTCCTATCTCAAAAAATTAGCATATCATGAAAAGGTTCTCTAAACGAGCTCTTAACCTAATCATCTGAATCAACTAATTAACTCTAAACACCTACAAAAGATTCCTGAGGCTTTTAAAAACTCCCAGCCTGGTTCATTACTCCAAACCGCAATCATGGGTAAGACTGCCGACCTGACTGCTGTCCAGAAGGCCATCATTGACACAAGAGGGTAAGACACAGAAAGAAATTTCTGAACGAATAGGCTGTTCCCAGAGTGCTGTATCAAGGCACCTCAGTGGGAAGTCTGTGGGAAGGAAAAAGTGTGTCAGAAAACGCTGCACAACGAGAAGAGGTGACCGGACCCTGAGGAAGATTGTGGAGAAGGACCGATTCCAGACCTTGGGGGACCTGCGGAAGCAGTGGACTGAGTCTGGAGTAGAAACATCCAGAGCCACCGTGTACAGGCGTGTGCAGGAAATGGGCTACAGGTGCCGCATTCCCCAGGTCAAGCCACTTTTGAACCAGAAACAGCGGCAGAAGCGCCTGACCTGGGCTACAGAGAAGCAACACTGGACTGTTGCTCAGTGGTCCAAAGTACTTTTTTCGGATGAAAGCAAATTTTGCATGTCATTCGGTAATCAAGGTGCCAGAGTCTGGAGGAAGACTGGGGAGAGGGAAATGCCAAAATGCCTGAAGTCCAGTGTCAAGTATCCACAGTCAGTGATGGTCTGGGGTGCCATGTCAGCTGCTGGTGTTGGTCCACTGTGTTTTATCAAGGGCAGGGTGAATGCAGCTAGCTATCAGGAGAGTTTGGAGCACTTCATGCTTCCATCTGCTGAAAAGCTTTATGGAGATGAAGATTTCATTTTTCAGCACGACCTGGCACCTGCTCACAGTGCCAAAACCACTGGTAAATGGTTTACTGACCATGGTATTACTGTGCTCAATTGGCCTGCCAACTCTCCTGACCTGAACCCCATAGAGAATCTGTGGGATATTGGGAAGAGAAAGTTGAGAGACGCAAGACCCAACACTCTGGATGAGCTTAGGGCCGCTACCGAAGCATCCTGGGCCTCCATAACACCTCAGCAGTGCCACAGGCTGATTGCCTCCATGCCACGCTGCATTGAAGCAGTCATTTCTGCAAAAGGATTCCCGACCAAGTATTGAGTGCATAACTGAACAGAATTATTTGAAGGTTGACTTTTTTTTTATTAAAAACACTTTTCTTTTATTAGTCGGATGAAATATGCTAATTTTTTGAGCTAGGAATTTGGGGTTTTCATGAGCTGTATGCCAAAATCATCAATATTAAAACAATAAAAAGGCTTTTACTACTTCAGTTGTGTGTAATGAATCTAAAATATATGAAAGTCCTAATGTTTATCAGTACATTACAGAAAATAATGAACTTTATCACAATATGCTAATTTTTTGAGAACCACCTGTAGTGTATTATGTTTTTTAGTTTAGATGCACTTCGCGGTAGACTATACAGCCATTAGATGACATAGGTTTCAGTGGTCTCCCGTCTATATAATAGCTGGCACTCCTAGAAGCTACTTGTCAGGAAAGCACTGTGTACACAGAAGTACCAGTACAGTGAGAATAATGAAAAGCCCTACCTTCTGATATATGCATCACTGGAGTTTATTCACAATGTTTTGTGCTCTTTTTGTAAGAGATCTTTGTTAGTAAAATGGTCTCTAAGCCCATTGAAGTTCTTCTTCCTGCAGTATGTATCTGTGCCTGCATGACACTGAATGATCTGCTCTGTATCTTCTCTGGGGCTGTACAGTTCATCTGTGTTCATGTGTTGCTCCATGTCTGATCCTGAAACAGGAAGAGTCAGCTGTCGGCCGCCTTACCTCATCGGTAAGTCATTCTTCTCCATTCAAGGAGAAGGTGGTTAGAAATTTGCTGAGCTTCTCAAAATGCAGGTTTGTACCGTTGCCTCAGTTACTTAGTAAATGTTTTTGTGTTGCTTCATCCTTGGCCTTTGGCATGCTGCGTTACATTGTACTCTCCAAAGCGTACGTACAGTGCCTTGAAAAAGTATTCATACCCCTTAATTTTCCATATTTTGTTATGTTACAGTCAATAACATAAATGTATTTTATGTGACGGACCAACACAAAGTAGCACATAATTATGAAGTGGAAGGAAAATGATAAATACTATTAATTTTTTTTTTTTTTTTTTTTACAAATATGTGAAGTGTGTGGTGTGCATTTGTATTCATCCCCTCTGAGTCGATACTTTGTAGAACCCCCCCCCTTTCACTGCAATTACAGCTGCAAGTAATTTTTGGGGATATCTCTACCAGCTTTGCACATTTATTCCCATTCTTCTTTGCAAAAAAGCTCAAGCTCTGTCAGATTGGATGGAGAGCGTCTGTTAAAGCGCTTGTATACTCCGCTCCTACATTTTTACCTACAGGTAAGCCTATAATTTAACCACTTCACCTGGATAACTTTGCCCCTTCATGACCAGAGCATTTTTTGCTGTTCATCGCTGTTCTATTTTACCTGGCAATTGCGCACTCATGCAACACTGTACGCACATTAAATGTGTTTTATTTTTTTTCCCCACACAAATAGGGCTTTCTTTTGGTGGTATTTGATCACCACTGGGTTTATTTTTTGCGATTTAATGAATGAAAAAAAAATGTCTATGCATTTGGGCCACAATGTATTCGGCTACATAGCTTTAGTAAAAAAAAATCCCAAGAAGTGTGTATTTGGTTTGCGTGAATGTTATAGCGTCTGCTATAGATACTGGAGTTTTATTTTTTATACTGGTATGAATGAATGAATAACTTATAAAGCGCGGCGCATGCGAACTGAATCGCTTCTGGGCGCTAGTTGTTCGTGTCTCATGACATGAAAAGAGCAGAGTTTTGATCCGTCTTCTGAAAGTCAGGTGGTTTTCCTCCAACCGAATGCTGGTTGGTAAAGCGTTCCATAGTCTAGGACCCTGAAAAGCAAACCTTCTTGGTAACCGCCTGGTAATGGCGGTTATCAGTGACTTATAGTGGAACTGTTCATGGTATTTCCAAGAGTCTGACACTTGTTGACTCTGGTTAGTCACGTCAGCCCTGACTATGCTGTGATTAGTTAGAGCACAAGCTGATCTGTGTGTGCCGACCAATGAATGACCACCTGCACCCACTCCTCCGTCATTCAGGGAAAGGAGCTCCGAATACTGACAGGCGATCTTGCGTTTTCAGGGGAAAAAAACAGCAAGATCACTACGCAATAGCACACACATTACACATAGGAACACATTTAAAGAGCAACTCTACTTTTGTGAAAGAAAATATAGTCAATAAAAAAATGTGGTATATACAATTGCTATACAAACCATGTTGTAATTATATATTTCCTTTTTGATCTGCAGCGCTCTAACTTTTAAACTTTCTTTAAAATTCAATCATGGCAACCTAGAAGCGTTCTGTATATCATGGGTGCAAAGAAACCCCCGAGAAATGTCACTTCCTTTTTGTGTGATTTGGGCACCTCCTGTAATGGGTATTTCAGCTTTGGTGAGATACTACCCATGGGTTATATATTTCTATATAAAAGATGCTTTGCAGCAGGGTGGATTTGATTGAAATCGCTAGTAAAAAGGCTTGATTTAAATAAAAAATTTAAAGCGGAGGTTCACACACATTCTTAATCTAATGTTATCCACACCATTGCACTGATGTTCAAATGAGCAAAAAATGTTTTAGTGCTGTAATTACTGTATTGTGGCACTTCCTGTCCTCTACTACCGCGGGAGTAGGTGTGTCTATTGCCTTTCCCCGGCACTGCACTGTCTCCTGGGAGCTAAGTTTCAGGCTTCCCAGGAGTCAGTGCAAAACGCCGCCGTGAAATCTTGAGATCGTGGTTTGGTTCATATCACAACGGGGCACTGCATGCACGGGAGCGAGCGGTGAATGCTGCTCCCAGCTTTCACTGCAATAAGCAAATGAGTACTTGTGGCCTTCACCGTGTCCACATATATATATATATATTCGGACAGTGGATGCTTAAAGACACTAGAACAGTGAGTATTCTTTTAGAACAGAAAAAATAAATGAATGACAATAAGAAAAAAACACGATTGGCCGCGGAACCTCCGCTTTAAAGAGCAATGGTCATCTCTGACCTGCCGTTGACTCACCGACAGTCCCATTCAGTTTAATGGGATGGCTGGTGATGCGGCAGTGACACGACAAGGTGAGGGACATGGTGGCAGCAGGTGAGTGGATGCCCGCTAACAGGCACTGCCTTGATGGCTATGAAATGACAGGTGCTCTTTAAATGTAAGGACGACTTCTTGCTGGTAGTTGGAAACGTATTATATTTGCAAACAAAATGAAGGTTTCTAACTTAGAATAATTTGTCAGGCTAGTAAAACGGCGATATCGGAACCGATTTCAATCATACAGTTTGTAGCGTACATAGATGAGATCAAACAAAGTTCAGAAATATTCCTTTATCTCATGGTTACTGTGAAATTGTGTTGCTGCATCAATGCAGTGCATGTTATCCCAGCTTCCAGAACTTGGTTTTATTGAATATACAGCCTCATGCTACATAACTTAGCTAATTTTCATGCTGAATAAACAATTAATGTATCTCAAATGGAAAACTATCTTTTAGATAGATTTTTACTCCAAAAGCATTTTATTAAAGCGGGGGTTCACCCTATCGACGAAAAAAAAAATTTTTTTTTTCTTTTACTTTAAAATCAGGCATTGTAGCGCGAGCTACAGTATGCCTGTCCCGAATTTTTTACCCCCGTACTCACCTTGTAGTCGTCCATCGAAGATACTGGGGAATGGGCGTGCCTATGGAGACGGAGGATGATTGACGGCCGGCTCTGGCGCGTCACGCTTCTCCGGAAATAGCCGAAATAGGCTTGGTCTTCACGACGCGTGCGCATAGCCTGTGCGCAGGTGCCGTGAAGAGCCGAGACCTACTCCGGCTGTCTTCGGGGAGAGTGACGTGCCAGGGCCGGCCGTCAATCATCCTCCCTCTCCATAGGCACGCCCATTCCCCGCGGGAGCCGAAATCTACGATGTCCGAGTACAAGGTGAGTACGGGGTTAAAAAAATCGGGACAGGCATACTGTAGCTCGCGCTACAATGCCTGTCTCAATGGTAAAATGTGTCGGGGGGGGGGGGGGGGTGAACTACCGCTTTAATAAGTTGATTTTAAAAATGTAAACAAAATCAGACTTTTTTTTTATCCACCCTGCAGGGATGAGAAACTGACATATCATTCCCTTCCTACAAAGCTCTGTATTGTTTACTTACACACGAGCTCTGGGCAGTGATTGTACACAGCCAGGTACTGTGCCATGAATCATTGGCCGGGATTTGCTGACAGGCTCCTCCTGTGCACAAACCCGGAAGTAGGCAGTGACTTACTGGTACGTCGTTTTGCCTACAGCGACCACCTGCCCACAGTACATTGCGGGTGGCAAGCAGTTAAAGCGGGAGTTCACCCATTTATTTAATTTTTGCCCTTTTCCCCTTAGATTCCTGCTCGTTTGGTCTAGGGGAATCGGCTATTTGTTTTAAAATATGAGCAGTACTTACCCGTTTTCGAGATGCATCTTCTTCCGTCGCTTCCGGGTATGGGTCTTCGGGAGCGGGCGTTCCTTCTTGATTGACAGTCTTCCGAGAGGCTTCCGACGGTCGCATCCATCGCGTCACTCGTAGCCGAAAGAAGCCGAACGTCGGTGCGGCTCTATACTGCGCACCGACGTTCGGCTTCTTTCGGAAAATCGTGACGCGATGGATGCGACCGTCGGAAGCCTCTCGGAAGACTGTCAATCAAGAAGGAACGCCCATTCCCCCAGCCCATACCCGGAAGCGACGGAGAGGATGCATCTCGTAAACGGTAAGTACAGCTCATATTTTAAAACAACTAGCCGATTCCCCTAGGAAAAACGAGCATTAATCTAAGGGGAAAATGTGCTCTCTAAGGGTGAACCTCCGCTTTAAGCAGCTGCCCCACACAAGTCATTATAGTTTGTTTCTATGGCAAGTTTTGCTGGCTTGCTCCTGACAGTGTTTTCATATAGCTTAGATTGGGATCTTCTCAGAATAGACACCATTATAGCTGAAATCCAGGCAAACGGCCAAATGCACAAATAAAAAACATAAGCGCGTCCCCCCAACTCTGCAATACATTTTTCCTGTGCTTTAAAAATCCTGCAATTAGAAAATACATGTTTATCTGCTGGAAATTCACTCCCCACCTCCTCAAGTCCTCTTGTGGACTGAGCGATGTCATTCATCCCAGTGTCTTTTGCTAAACTACAGAATCACTTCTACTCTAAGATCTCAATGATATAAAAAGGGTCTATTCCAGAAAGAAAACAAAATGCTGCAATGTGTGTAATATGTATATTTCCTGTGATGTCTGCTCCTTCTAGGGAATATAATGCAGTACATTCCCGATTGGGGTATTTCAGGAAAATGGCACATTGTGGCCACTAGACGGAGAGGACAGTCACAGGAAATAAGACTCATTACAGCTATTTGTGAGGGCTGGGTGAATGCTGAAGGCTTATGCATAGCAATTTTCTGCCCCCTATAGGCTAATTATTTTGCAGTACAAAAAACAACCCTTGAGATATTGCATGAATTATGCAGAAGATACAGGACAGCGCTGAATTTTGAGGTGACCTTTAGGTGTGTTTTTTTTGTTTTTTTTACCGGCTTGCTGTCGTTGCCATGTGAACGGCGTGGCAAATCTCAGCGGGTCACATGACAGTTGTACTCATTGGATGGCATGAAAGAAAGCCATCCATTGTGTGCAACTGTGGTGTTGGCTGTGGTTGGTCAATTTTGATCACATGGTATCACATGTACCATGTGATTGGCTTTGACTAATCACAGCTAATCACAACAAAACTGACTGAATGGATCAGCTTGATTCAGTAAAATTGCTTCTAGCAATGTAATGCACTGCTATTAGCCAACATAATGTGTAAAAGAAAAAAAATCCTGATCAGTACTATGGTAACAATATATTGCTGTGTTTTAAAAAAACAAACGGGAAAAAAAACAGAATTGTAAAAAAAATAATCACCGCCAGACCAGTTATGACGCTGTACTGCATTGGTGACAGTATGTTAAAAACAAAAAATAAATATAATAAAGAATTCAATTTTATTTTTACAAAAAATTGAATTTGAAGCATCCAGATGCTAAAAATACACCCAGAATTAAATTTCTGTGCGGAGTGCAGTGCACTTGCTGGGATGGTCGCCACCACCAGCTCCAATACGTGATTGCATGGCGTCAACATGTAGCTTCGCCACCTACGCGTTTTGTGCAAACGCACGTTTTCAGGGGATGCTAGTACAGTTGAGTTATGCAAACCGCAGATAACTCCACAGCAGGTAGTAAGGGTTTTTTGGTTTATTCCCTCCATCTACATAGGAAAATAAAACAGAGCTTTTGTTGCTTTGGACATTGGCTTGATATTTTTGTTCTCCAGCTCTTAGACATTTAAAACCTTTTAGAAAAAGTGATAATGACATGACAAGCTGGTGTATTAACACATTCCTGGGAAAATGACTAGTTTCTGGAATTGTGACTTGAAGAGTGTTGGCTTCAAAGAGTCGTGCTTCTTTCTTGGCGAAGCACACAATATATTTTTTTTTTGAGTGATTTAACCCTTTCACTGCCAGGCCCTGCGCTTCACTTTTTGTGATCAGAACGTTTTTGCAATGAATGTCGCAGTTCGCACTCCCAGCCCATTCGGACTAATTTCTTTTTTTAATAACTGATGCAATCCGTATCATTACCCTTTTTATCATATTGTTTCAATGCAACCTGGACACTTGCACTTGCTTTTATGTTTCTGCCTATGTTTTATTGACAAGACTTTTAAAAGAAGATTCTAGGAATTGCCATAAAGCTCCAGTTATGTTGTCAAACATGGGCCTTATTGTGATTTACACACAAATTAAAATCTTTTTGCATGGTTATGATATGTTAATATAAATCCCACAAGCCCTGCCTGGAAGTGTTTTTCATAATGCTTTTGTTTATTGTCTTTAAGGTACATTAACATGCAGAGTAAAATATCTTGAAGACCTACAACAATGAGGCATCTGTCTCCACTGAAATAGGAAGTAGATTAGTGTGAAAGGGAAAATGCTAAAGTTTGATTTACGCCACCCTCAGTAATCTGAAAAACTTGTTTTTATGCATGGACACTATCACTTCAAATGAGACATTGTGGAAGAGTCACATTCCCATGGTTATTATTATAGAAACAAACGAGTGCTTAAAATTCACCATATGGGGTGTGTGAGAGATTGCTAAGTTACTGCAGAAATATTTTGGAAGTCTTAAAAATGGCTTGTTAAAGTTCAGTTGGAGCATGATTCGGCATTTGCCGGTATTTTTGAGCTGTATTATAGATTAGGATGGGCTTGTTTCTTCTTCTAGTGGTATCTCTCAACAGTTAAACCAAGGAAAATGAGGGAGAAAAAGTTCAGTTTTGATTTGTGAGATATATGTGTATATGTATGTATGTGTGTGTGTGTGTGTGTGTGTGTGTGTGTGTAATTTTTCAAGAAATACAATTCTTACTTTTGGGTAGATCCATATAAAAACGTAACTTTTTTTTTTTTTTTTTTTTTTTTTTTAAAGTACCGGTATGTCTCAAATTCTATTCCAGCAAGTCTCTTAAATCAGAAGTAGCCTCTGTTAGGATCGCTGCTGCCCAGCCCTGTCTGCTCCATTTATAAAGAGAGAATGATATATATATATTACAATTCTAGCCAATACTTGTTTTGGATAAAATGTGGAAGAGTTAGGCTCGCCATATATTATACAGTTTTCCCTTAGATTTTAGATTTACTTAAAGCGGTTCTCCACCCTAAAGTGGAGTCCCGCTGATCAGAACCCTCCCCCCCTCCGGTGTCACATTTGACACCTTTCAGGGGGGAGGGGGGTGCAGATACCTGTCTAAAGACAGGTATTTGCACCCACTTCCGGCCACACGCTACGGGCAAAAGACAGGTTTTTCTGACTTCCCGTCTGTCGCCCATTGTGTGCTGGGAACACTCGGCGATCAGCGCTGGACTCCAGGACAGGTACGTGTCCTAATATTAAAAGTCAGCAGCTGCAGTATTTGTAGCTGCTGGCTTTTAATATTTTTTTCCCCATGGCACATCCGCTTTAAACCATATAATAGGAGTTCAAACCTAAACACGTTAAATTTGTATGTAATCAGGGAGGCCCTTTCACTACATAGAAATACATTTTAATGGAAACTGAATCGCAAAATGTTATAATGTATGCCCAGCTTTTAGGCCTCATTCACACTGCCATGCAGAGCTATACGCCACCATTGATGAGTGTATTTGTGTGTCAGGTAGCACAGGTTGATGTGGACAGCTGCAGTTTCCAAGCCTGTACAAATTTAGTAATGGGGTGACAGATGACCAAGGCAGTGTGGTGGTTCACATGCAAGTGCACATTAAGCGTTTTTATGTGCTTGGAGACCGATAAGTGGCTCTGGAAGCAAACTGTCAGTTTTTTTTTCTTGGCTGTATATAACCATGTGAAGAGGCTGCTGAGTTCACACGTGCGATTCCCCATATCCAATTTGTGTGACCAGCTCTTAATAGAGCTGGTTCACACATCTCCAGGGCGGCCATGGAGTGCACAGCAGAAGGGTCTTGTGCGACTTTGGCTTAGGTTTGCCCTTTATCGCTCTCATTGTTTGCTTTAGTTTTAGAACCCCTATTTTGGGAAACTTTGGAAAAATTTGAACATCAGTAGAATCCAGAGTGGATAGCATCAGCATATGCCAATGATATCTTGTTTAAATATCCTATCCAAATATTACTCTTGCTGGTCTTATTAGCTGAACTATGGCGATTCGGACACCTCTCTAACTTCCAAAGAACTATGCCGTACCGGATATCCTTCGAATTAATCTCTCCTGACTTGACCTCTACTTTAACGCACGCCTTCCTATTTACATGGAAGGAAGGTTCTCTATTTTTTTTTTTTTTTACCTGGGCATACGCATATCACTGGATCTTCAACCTGTATATTCACATAATTAATTATGACTCCTAAATAAAGGAAAAAAATCCCTGTTTGTAGGAAGCCCTTGCTAGAATGGCTGGGCAAGATAAAAAGACAGCTTGGTCTGTTTAAAGTATAACTTTTACCCATAACCTGATAATGCACATTTCACATAAATATACAATCAAAATTAGTGTGTGCTTTAACCACTTAAGGACCTTGCCTGTTTTTCAGATTTAGCGTTTACAAGATTAAAACTTTTTTTTTTTTTTTTTTTTTTGGGCTAGAAATTTACTTAAAACCCCCAAACATATATATATTTATTTCTAACACCCTAGAGAATAAAATGGCAGACATTGCAATACCTTTTGTCACACCTTATTTGTGCAGCGGTCTTACAAGCACACTTTTTTGGGGAAAAAAAAATATATTATGATTTATGATATTATAATATATGACAACAGTAAAGTAACCCAGTAAAGTAACCCCTTTTTTTTTTTTATATATTGTGAAAGATTGTTTCGCCGAGTAAAATGATGCCCAACATGTCACGCTTCAAAATTCTATAGGTTGCATCTTTTGAGCTGCAGAGGAGGTATAGGGCTAGAATTATTGCTCTCGCTCTAACGATCGCTGTAAAATCTCACTTGTGTGGTTTGAACACCATTTTCATATGCGGGCGCTACTCACGTATGCGTTCGCTTCTGCTCGTCGGGACGGGGCGCTTTAAAAATTTATTTTTTTTTTTAATTAATTTTTACACAAAAAAAATAATAAAAAAAAAATGATCACTTTTATTCCTATTACAAGGAATGTAAACATCCCTTGTAATAGAAAAAAGCATGACAGGTCCTCTTAAATATGAGATCTGGGGTGAAAAACACCTCAGATCTCCTATTTAGACTTAAATGCAAAAAAAAAAATGTGCATTTGAAAAAAATTACAACAAGAAAAGAAAATATTGCTTTAAGAAGCATGGGTGGAAGTGACGTTTTGAGGGCCGGGTGGGGGCCATCTTGCCCTCACTCGTATCCCAGCCGAGCAGGAGGAAGCACCCGATCGCCTCCGCCACTGCCGAAGGTTCCAGTAAGCGGCAGAGGGCGCGGGAGGCCCATCTCCCGCCGCCGATAACGGTGATCTCGTGGCGTATCCGCCGCAGACACCACCGTTATCGTTTAAAGGACCGTTCACTGAAAAGATGGATTTCTCGGTTGTGGCAGCAGCTGCTGCCGTTACCGAGCTATCCATCTTTAAAAATTGTGTGTAGATAGATAGATAGATAGATAGATAGATAGATCCTTAAGTGGTTAAATTGCCTCCAACATTGTTTGCTTTTCTTCTTGCTCAAGGCTCCGAACAGCAGTAAATCTTTAGGTTGTCTGCAACGTTTTCGGCACAGCGTTGAAAAATAGAGGTCAAACTGAGCATGTGAGAATACTGTATTTTAACTACTTCAGACCCGGCCATAGTAAAAATACGGCCTCCAGGTGGCTCTATAAATCCGTGAGGCCGTCTTTTTACGGCCTCGGGTCGTCCGGCGGTGTGCGCGTCACCGCAATGCCGATGCGTGTGCCTAGCGGCCGCCAAGTACCCACGATCGGCAGTTTTAGAGCAGGGACGTGGAGCTCTGTGTGTAAACACAGAGCTCCATGTCCTGTCAGGGAGAGGAGACTGATGCTGTGTCCCTTGTACATAGGGACGCAGCATCGGTCACCTCCCCCAGTCAATCCCCTCCCCCCACAGTAAGAATCACTCCCAGGATCCACATTTAACCCCTTCCTCGCCCCCTAGTGTTAACCCCTGCCAGTCACATTTATCAGTGCGTTTTTATAGCGCTGTTCGCTGTATTAATGTGAATGGTCCCAAAAATGTGTCAAGTGTCCGATGTGTCCGCCATAATATCGCAGTCCTGACAAAATTCGCCGATCGCCGTATTACTAGTTAAAAAAAAGTAATAGTCAGAATGCTATCCCCTATTTTGTAGCCACTATAACTTTTGCGCAAACCAATCACTATACGCTTTTTTTTTTTTTTTTTTTTTTTTTTTTTTTAATGGGATATTTTATTATAGCAAAAAGTAAAAAATATTGTGCTCTATTTGTGGGGGAAAAAAGGGACATCGATTTTTTTTTGTTTGGGAGGCAGGTCGCACGACCGCGCAATTTTAATTTAAAGCGACGCAGTGCTGAAAGCTGAAATTTCGCCTGGGCAGGAAGGGGGTATATGTGCCCAGTAAGCAAGTGGTTAAACATTATAGGCACTTATACCTGCAAAAGGGGCCAGTTACTCTTTGGTCTAGGTTCACACTGCTGCAAATTCTATTGTGAATGTGCTGTTGCAGTTCTCAAATTCGCAAGTCATTTAAATTGCATAGTTTACCAGTAGTGCCGTTCACATCAATGCGTTGCGAATATAAGCTGCGGGGGGAAAAAAGGGTCCTGTGCGAGTTTGATCCGTGTGCTATGCGAATTCAGCTCTATAGACTGGCATTCCCTGAAATCACAGCAAAGACGCAGCCGCAAAATCGTGATTTTTTTTTTTTTTACCGCGATTTTGTAATCGCAGCAGTGTAAACCTAGCCTTAAAGAAACTTGGGGAATAAAACAGACTTACTGGCTGAATCTCCAGATGATGATAGCCTACAAAAAGCAAACAAATGCAGCCACTATTTAAGAATTGGCGAGTTTCAATATAATCTTTGTTTTTGTGTTTGTAATGAAATGTAATGTTAGTGCATGGACTGACTGGGTATGATTACTGATAGTGGCCATTTCTGAGATATTGTGCAGTGAACATTTATAGTGTATAAAGTGAAGTTGGAGAAGGCAGGTTTTGAACTTTCTAAGCTGCTTGTTGCTATGCCAACAAAGTGTCTCCTGCATGCTATGCTCAAAATAGCTTCTCTTCATTCCAGTCCGGAGCTGTGTGGCTATCATCCCATATTGCGTTTTTTCCCTATCGGTTTAACGCTGTCTTAGCCGTTTCACTTGCATATTTACCATAAAGCGATGAGGCTGCTGTTGATGCCACCATTGTTGTTTTTTACTTTTTAATAGTCTTCATATTTACATGTCTAAATGAAGAATTGGCTGATTTCCTCATCTAGTAATCCATTTCAAATTGAAGTTTAATTGTTGTTGGACGTGTAACCTAGACACTTCTCCTCCAGACGCTTCACTCGCCACATTGTGGCAAATATCCTGTAACATATTGCTTATAGCAGCTACAAAGTAAATGTGTCAGGTTTTTTTTGCAGTCTAGAACAGTTTCCCAACCATTTTTTTTCATTAAAAGCACCCTTGAATTCTGCACAATGTCAAGGCACCCCATTCCAGAATGAGAAAAGCTAAACGAATAGTTCTATATATCGCAGCAACATCCACACATGTACAGTAGGAGACACAAGGTTGGAGGCGATTGATTTTTCAGAGCAAAACACCTTTTCACCCCGGTACTGACTAGTATTGCAATGTTTCTCTTCCTCGCGGATGCTGTGCAGGCGCCTGATGTCCTTTCTTACCATTGTCATTGGTTGTTGGGAGGCCTGCGAATAAGAGGCAGAAATGGTGCACAATGAAAACCTGTAGCTTTCTGTAACTAGAAGACAGGCTTGATCCATCCTCTAGTTTGTTTACAATTTTTGGTCAATTTTTAGTAATTTTGCCAAATCATCCCTAAAGAGACCTGAAGTCAGCCTGGTCTAGATAAAGGATCACCATATACCAGGGCTCGACAATATTCCGGGCGCCCGGTTGCAATTGTGACCTGGTGCCCGCCGGTAATTGAGGCCGGGGCTTTGCGGCCTGCAAAGCCGTGCACTCAATTACTGGCCGTCGGGGGGCCCGCCACGATCGCGCGGTGGGGGAGGTGGGGGCGCACGTGTCTCCGTGCGTCCCCACCTTCTCGCGTGGTGGGCCCACGACGGCCAGTAATTGAGGCCGCGACATTGCAGACTTGTGAAGGCCCAAGCTTACTTCTGTGACCTCGCGCCATCTGGTGGTGGCCGTTGGCATTACAAGTAAAACAGCAGTTGTAATGTGTTTTCTTCACTGTTTTCACTGCCATCTCCTTCCCTCTAATTAGAACCCCGAAACATTCTATATATTTTTTTATTCTAACACCCTAGAGAATAAAATGGCGATCGTTGCAATACTTTCTGTCAAACCGTATTTGCGCAGCGGTCTTACAAGCGCACTTTTTTGGGAAAAAATACACTTTTTTTAATTAAAAAATAAGACAACAGTAAAGTTATCACAATTTTTTTTTTTTATGTTGTGAAAGATAATGTTACGCCGAAAAAATTGATACCCAACATGTCACGCTTCAAAATTGCGTCCGCTCGTGGAACGCCGTCAAACTTTTACCCTTTAAAATCTCTAAAAAAAAAAATTCTACAGGTTGCATGTTTTGAGTTGCAGAGGAGATCTAGGGATAGAATTATTGCTCTTGCTTTAACGATCGCAGCGATACCTCACGTGTGGTTAGAATACCGTTAACATATGCGGGCGCTACTCAGGTATGTGTTCGCTTCTGCGCACAAGCTTGGCGGGACGGGGTGCGTTTTCTGGCTCCTAACTTTTTTAGATGGCTCTTGGATTCCAAGCAAATTTGTCAAACCCTGCCATATACTATACATTCTGATTATTTTATCTCCTTTTAGATCTTCAACCTGCTATGTAGTAAAGGGGCTCTTCTGATTTAACACAAATTGAATAGATTGCTTAGGAATGTCTGTATATTACATTGTTTTGGAATGTGATCAGCACTGTCCAGACAAAGGGTCAGGAGTCATCCAGCCTCATATGACAGTCAGCAGAATGAAAGCCCCTCCTACAAGGTTTAACCAGACACTGATACAAGTCACAAGACTGCTATATACTGTTGAAGAAATAAGATATTTAGCAGTTTACATTGACTAAAATGATTGCATTTCCATGTTCTGTTGTAGACCCGATATAGTGAAAGAAGGGTTTCCTTGTCATATGGAAGCATTCAGACGGCTGCACTGCATTACATTTAGTAATTTGTTGCACCACTCAAGCACATAAAATCCCCCACCCCCCCCCCCCCCCACATATACTCGTGTACATATGTAAGACGCACACATTGGGCGCCTACGTCCTGAAAACATCAACTATGATACACATGATGCATATCGCCACACATGCTGAAATGTGATCATTGTTTCTAGCACCAGACCACCTCAGTAATACTAAACTGATGACCTATAGGGGGCTTTTGAAGTGCCCCCTTTAGAATGGTTGGGGTACTGATGTTTGTCACCATTTCACAGCAAATTTTAAGGTTTGACATTTTGGTATCTTATTTACTCTGTGTAATCTTTGCTTCTCAATTTTGCCAAACAATTGGGTTATTTTATTGCGTTTCTATTGGTCAGCTTAGCCATTCTTGTCAATGACCCCTCACCATTGTGATTGTTATAACTTTGCAGGTTTCGAGACTTGCTAGTACATGATGCTGGTGTATAATACTAGTGTATAGTGTACAGATCGGATCTGATAGTAAAGGTTGTGTGAAAGGCCCCTATAGTCACATTTGTACTCTTGAAGGGGGAGATCAGCCAATGGGATTTCGCTTGGCTCCCTCCTCTCTCCCTGCTGGCACCCTTTATGATGGGGCGTGTCCCCACAGGTGAGACAGGTGAGCCTGGGGCACATGAAGGAGAGGGTGGTTAGAGTTATGGGTGCCATCTTCTGCAGCATGTCGAAGTGATCATCTAGCTTTACAGCCTCCTGGATCACATCTTAAAAAAAAAAAAAAAAAAAAAAATGACTCAAGCCTAGGGAAAAGGTTAACATCCAGGTGTCCATTTACATGCCGGCGGTGCCACTTCCAACATAATCCTTAGGTTTGCGGCTAAGAGAGGGTCACAGGGATAAAACATGGGGAAATATGCGTGTAACGTAAAGATGCATAGGCTTTTTTTTTGTCTTGGCACAGAGGAAAATGTAACTGAGCTCGCCATAGATGTAGCAATTTTCTTTCCTGCAGCCACAGTTGTGGTTTTGATGTCGATGGGGGAATCCCTCCCGTTAAGCCATTGTCTTCTCCCAAGGGCCCCCCCTGCTGGTTGTACATACCAACTTGGGTACATTTAACCTGCGCATACATGGTTCAAATCTCGGCCAGTCCCTGCTGAACTGGCCGAGATTGAAACTGTCTTAACTTCCAAAAAGGGGAGATTTTTTTTTTCTGGGTCCAAAACAGCTTTCTGTAACAGACATAATGCAGCGTTTTAATGAACTGTAAACGCTGATTGGCTGACATTCAGATTTCAAAAGCAATGTATGTCGTAAACCATTGCATTGATTATAAACTTTTACTTCCGTTTTAGATTTAAGCTTTCTTTTTTTATTTAAAACAAAATAATAATACATATACAAATGGTACAACTGAGCATACAATATACAATAATACAATATACGATCGAGCCTCCCCTTTTAACCTTAGTCATCACAGCCTTACTTCCCACCCCTCCTCCTGGTTATCCGGGAGAGACAACGACACCACCCAAAACAATACATAAAAAAAAAAGGAAAAAAAATTATAAAAAATAAACAAAAAAATTAAATAAAAAGGATAGAAAAAAGGGAGAGAAACACCCCCCCCCCGCCCCAACCACTCCCCGTTGTCCTCTCCCTGCACCCCCCCACCACCACTCTATGTTCACAGTGGTCTCTGTAATATTTGCCCTTACCCTCCTTACATCTCTACCCTGGAGTCCAAAAAGGATTTCCAGGAAGTCCATGTTCTTAAGTATCTTACCTGTTGGTGTCGTGCTGTCAATACTAGTTCTTCTAACTTACTGATTTCCTTCACTTTACTTATCCACATCTCTATAGTTGGTGGGACTGGTGACTTCCACTTCTTTGTTATGCATGCTTTTGCCGCATCTAATAAGTGGCATATGCTTGTCTCCCTATAAGCTTTCTCTGGGATTTGGTTCATATGTAAAAGATAGAACTCTGGATTTTCAGGTATCTCATATTCTGAACAGAACTGGAGGACCCTTTTGATCTCTGACCAGAAGTTCTTTAACAGGGGACAATCCCAGAATATATGAAGCATCGTCCCTTTGCTTACCTGGCACCTCCAGCATTTATCTGACATCTCTGGAAAAATTTGGTTTAATTTTTCTGGTGTCCTATACCACCTTGCAAAGATCTTATAATTTGTCTCTTGGGTTCTTGCGCAAATTGATGTTTCATTAGTTCGATTATATAGACGTTGTCGTTGTTCCGTATTAAATGTCTTTTTTAGTTCCTGTTCCCAGTCTTGGACACACTTCGGAGGGCAACTCCCTGATTGCGCTAGTAGTTCGTAACTCATCGATAGGGTGTGTGTCAGTATTCCCCTTTCACTACACATTTTCTCAAATCTCTCAAGTGGTCTCTCAAAAGCCCCTGGGTTTGGTAATGTATTCAGGAAGTGAACCATCTGGAGTGCGTTCCAAAACTTTAGGCAGAATACATTCCCTTGTTCCATCAGGTCGGCTATTGTAACCCATTTTCCCATTCGGATATAATTAACTACCTGTATACATTCTCTATCCCTTAAATGTCGGAAAGCACCCTCTTGGTATCCCATCGGGAACAAAGGGTTACCTATCACCGGGTATAGTGGAGAGGTCCTAGGGTCAATACCAATCATAGAGAATGCTGCTGCGCATATCTTCACCGTATTTCCCCATGTCGGGTTCTTATTTGTTTCTTTAGGCAGTGCAGCAAACCACCATGGCGCCCTTTCTAATGGTATTTTAGATTGTGACTGTTCAATTTGTACCCATAATTTTATAATTGAATGCCTATTCCAGTCTACTAATCTATTTAGGTGTACAGCATAATAGTATTTCCTTATATCTGGAACCCCCAGTCCTCCCTGTTGCTTAGTATACATTAATTGTTTCCTTTGTATCCTTGGGTTTTTATGTGCCCACACAAACTCAAACATAACTCTCTGACATTGTTTGAAATGCTGCACTGGGATGTGTATTGGTAGTGTTTGTAATAAGTAGAGGATTTTCGGAAGTATATTCATCTTAAAGGAGTTCTCTGACCTAAAACTTTTAACCCCCGCTGTGCCCGGGCTGTAAAACTATACAAAATAAACTTTCACTTACCTGCCTACGATCCCCCGTTGTTCCGATATCGCCGTCCCGGTCTCTTCCGCTTCCTGTGTGTCGGTGACTCAAAGTGCGCTCAGCCTATCAGCGGCCGCAGCAATGTCCCGTCGCGGCCGCTGATAGGCTGAGCGCACTATGAGTCACCGACACACAGGAAGCGGAAGAGACCGGGACCGGAGAACGGGACGGCGATATCGGAACAACGGGGGATCGTAGGCAGGTAAGTGAAAGTTTATTTTGTATAGTTTTACAGCCCGGGCACAGCGGGGGTTAAAAGTTTTAGGTCAGAGAACTCCTTTAACGATGTTGCATCGGCCCAACCAAGTATGGAAGCCCTGGTTCCACTTGTCAAGTAACAACTTCACCTTTTGCAGTAGTGGTGGGAAATTTAAATCAAAGATCTTGTCCACTTTCCCTGGTAATTGTATACCCAGATATGTCAATGCTCTATCTGTCCACTTGAACTTATATGTTTGTTTTAGGTGTGTTATAGATGTTTGTGGGACATTAACTCCCATTGCTTCTGATTTATTGAAATTGATACTAAGGTTCGAGAGAGATCCATATTTCTCAAATTCCCTCATCAAATTCGGGATTGAGATCAACGGATTAGTGAGGGTAAACAGCATGTCATCTGCATAGGCTGTAATTTTGCAGTGGTTCTTCCCTATTTGTATTCCTGAAACATCCCGATTTTTGCGCACCATACTCAGAAATGGCTCTAATGACAGGGCGAAGAGGAGTGGGGATTACTTCTGTTTTAATCTCAGTGCTGCTGATCTCCTCTAGTTTCCTTTTAGCCACTTCCTATACAGACACTCGCTCCAGCATCAGCTGTATGTACATCATTGCTCTGAATCGGCTTTCTGACCGCATGCAGTTGCACATATGAGAGAGTGACAAGGCAGGAGCACAGGCGGGAGTGGATTGTCACCCCATAACAGGAAGTGCTCCAACAAGGACCTTCATAGTAGGAGCACCCAATACCTTTTGAATATAAAAAAATAAATAAAAATATTCTCAAAAGTATTTTGAAATGGCAATAATATTTTTAGACTTAAACGAGAAGTTAGCCTTTGGGTTTGTGTTTACTTAAATCCTCTCATATTTTCAGGGAGGTTTGTTATGTTGCCAGTAAGCTAGCTGTCCCTGGAGACTTTTAGGGGTTTATTATTAGCATAATGGGAAGTACACAAGTTAGCGAAGAATTCTCTTTCAGTGTTCTGCCACATAACTGTAGAAGGATTGTTTTGGTGCAGTCTTTACATTTCTATGAAACCTAACATCTTGCAGGTGTGTTAATTAGAGACTTCTGTGCGCGGCTGTAAAATATAAGAAAATAAGCAGAAACTTAGGTGGTATGTGGATATGCTCCAACAGGTTTTTAGCTTTGATTTGCTGGGTGCAGTATGTGAGCTTTCAACTACTTTCCCTGGAGTTCGCCCTTTTGTTTTAATATTTTATTCAGCTTGTTGGTAAACTCCATAGTGAATTTCTTAGTAAAGTGTGTGTGTGTGTGTGTGTGTGTGTGTGTGTGTGTGTGTGTGTGTGTGTGTGTGTGTGTTTTTATCGTTTCAATAATCAAATTTAGACTATATATTAGGGTTGTACCGATACTAGTATCAGGACAGATACAGAGCATTTGCGCGAGTGCTTGTACTCGCACAAATGCTCCTGGTGCCTGATCCAATACCTGGGAGAAAGAGACAGCGTGTAATGCTTGTGTCCGTGTATAATGCTCAGATGGCGGCCATCCAGTGTACAAAAGCCGCGCCTCCTCGTCTGTGATAGGGGAACACTCCCAGCAAGTCAGACCCCCTCTCATACTCATCCCATGGACGAGGATGTGCGTAATAGGCGGAACACTAACTCACTTCTGGAACTGAGTTCCCCTATCACGGACGAGGAGGCGGCGCGGCTTTTGTACACTGGATGGCCGCCGTCTGAGCATTATACACGGACACAGGCATTACACGCTGCCTCTCTCTCCCAGGTATCGGATCAGGTATCAGGTATCGGATCAGGCAATCACCTTCTTCATGTAGTTTGACTCATTGGTGGTTACAGTACAGATTGTTACAATCCATGTTCTCTCACACGCTAAGTTTTTGATTATTACATTAGTCATTTCTAAAGGAAGCCCAACAGATTCCTTTTACAAGTTTGTCTCTTAATTTAATCCAGGTAAACAGCAGGGGTGTCTTTCCTAGTGCAGGTTTATTACTATAAAGCCAGAACAGTACCACCTATAAAACTGTAGGCTGCAAAGTGCCTTTTCACATCCTTTATTGTAATTTAAATCGTATTCTACAGTTATGGAAGAGGATGAGAGGATGTCTGTCAGTGCCATTTGTCAGTGCCAGCCGTCAATGCGTCACTGTCACATGACATTAAAAAAAAGTATCAGTATCGGGGAGTACTTGGGGGGCAAGTATCGGTACTTGTACTCGGTCTTAAAGTGGTATTGGGACTATAATATATTATATTATATTTGATTTATTACAGACCAAAAGTTTGGACACACCTTCTCATTCAGAGTTTTCTTTATTTTCATGACTATGAAAATTGTAGATTCACACTGAAGGCATCAAAACTAAATATAAAAATAAATAAAATATATTCTAGGTTCTTCAAAGTAGCCACCTTTTGCTTTGATTACTGCTTGGCACACTCTTGGCATTCTCTTGATGAGCTTCAAGAGGTAGACACCTGGCGCAGCACCCCATCACTCTCCTTCTTGGTCAAATAGCCCTTACACAGCCTGGAGATGTGTTTGGGGTCATTGTCCTGTTGAAAAATAAATGATGGTCCAACTAAACGCAAACCGGATGGAATAGCATGCCGCTGCAAGATGCTGTGGTAGCCATACTGGTTCAGTATGCCTTCAATTTTGAATAAATCCCCAACAATGTCACCAGCAAAGCACCCCCACACCATAACACCTCCTCCTCCATGCTTCACGGTGGGAACCAGGCATGTAGAGTCCATCCGTTCACCTTTTCTGAGTCGCACAAAGACACGGGGGTTGGAACCAAAGATCTCAAGTTTGGACTCATCAGACCAAAGCACAGATTTCCACTGGTCTAATGTCCATTCCTTGTGTTCTTTAGCCCAAACAAGTCTCTTCTGCTTGTTGCCTTTCTTTAGCAGTGGTTTCCTAGCAGATATTCTACCATGAAGGCCTGATTCGTCTCCTCTTACCAGTTCTAGAGACGTGTCTGCTGCAAAAGGTGGCTACTTTGAAGAACCTAGAATATGAAATATATTTTCCCGAGGCGTCTTTCAGGACAGCACCTTGAGATATGGTGACTCCTCCCACTCCATCAGGAAACACCTTCTTTCCAATCTTTAAAAGGGAGGTCCCTCCTTGTACCATCAGTTTTTGTGTTTCCTCCTCCGGAGGGGGCATCTTTTTAGGAGGGAGTCTGATATCTCAGGGAGCTCCTGAAAGTCGGACTCTTTTTTTGTACTCCTACCTTTCTTTTTTTTTTTTTCTGCGGCGATCGTCGCGGAGACTGTCCGCTCTCCTGTGCCACCCGCGCGGCGGTGATGGTATTCAGGCTCCTCTCTTCTCCGTGCTCAGTGGAGCCAGCAAATCTGGGGCCTGGCATTCGATTCCCCGCGTGTGCGCGGGGCGCCGCCATTTTGGCGGAGCCAGGCTCCGGAGACGCGCGTCATTTCCGGCGCGCCGGGAGGAGGGGCAGGGCGGACGCTGGGGCCTATTTCCGCTTCCTGGTCCGGCGCAGCGGCGCTTTTGGATTCCAGGAAGCGCTACACATGCCACATGAGTAGCGCTGTCGTCTCCACTATGGACAACACAGAAGACACAGCGAGTGGAGCAGGCACTGGCACCAGCAGGACCTCGGCGGGAAGCAGTAACGTGAGTCTGTCTTCCTTAGGGGTGAGGGGGTCTTATGTCTCTTTCTCGGTCTCCTTATTTTTTTCCCCCCAGTGGCATGGGGGCCTGTCAGGACGCAGGCAGTGGTCACTTTCCTTCCTAGCGCACCTGGTGAATGGGGGTTTTTTTTTCCGTTTTCTTGTCTGAGACCGGGTCTCATTCCGGCCCCCCTTTATTGTTTTTTTTCTTCTCGCCCGTTTCCTTAGGTCAAAACGGATACTAAGAGAAGGTGTCCTGCGTGCAGGACTAGATTGGGGGAGGACTGGAAGAAACCTTGGTGCAGAGCATGCATTGCAGCAGTAGTGCAGGAAGAGTCAGCTTCTATTAGAGAGGAGTTAGTCTCTTCCGTTAAAAACGAGTTACTGGCCCAATTCCAGTCAGTTAGGGGATCCCTAGCTTCTACCCCCTCTACTCAGCCGTCCACCTCTCAGTCCTCCCAGGAGGTACTAGTATTATCTTCTGGGCCCTCAGTCTTCGAGGAGGTATCTTTAGGGCAACCTCAGGACCCCTCTAGTGGGGAATCGGAGACTGAGGAGGAAACGGGGTCTCCCGCAAAGTTTAAACTTTCCTTAGAGGAGGTGGACAATCTCCTTATAGCCATTTACGCTACCTTAGGACTGGGTGAGGAGAAGAAGGACCTAAGTTTGCACGATAGAATGTATGCTGGTCTCTGCGAACCCAAGGGTCGTACCTTCCCGGTACATTCGGTTATTTCCGAGACTATTCTACGAGAATGGCAGGAGCCGGAGAAAAAACCCTTTTTTTCCAAGTCCCACAAAAGACGCTTTCCTTTTGGAGAGGATCCATCAGCTATCTGGAACAAGGTTCCAAAGGTGGATGCAGCCTTTTCGCAGGTCTCGCGTTCCACGGACTTGTCCTTTGAGGACATGGGTCTGCTCAAAGATCCTATGGATAAGCGTATGGATCTTCTCCTTAAGAAAGCCTGGCAATCCATTTTGATCAACCTGAAACCAGCCATGGCTACCACTTGCGTGGCTCGTAACCTGGAATATTGGGTGGATCAGCTTAAAGCACATATTGAGGCTGATTCCCCGAAACAGGATATTTTGGATTCTTTTTCCACTATAGCTGCAACAGTTGCCTATATGGCAGATGCCTCGGCCGAGGCGATTAAATTTTCTGCCAGGTCCGCAGCCTTAGCCAACTCAGCCAGGAGGGCCCTTTGGCTCAAAACCTGGCCAGGAGACGCAGCGTCCAAAAGCAAATTATGTGGAATCCCGTTCTCGGGAGATCTACTGTTCGGCCCTGAACTAGATAGTATTCTGGACAGGACGGCAGATAAGAAAAAGGCTTTCCCAGTAAAAGCGAAAAATCCTCCCCCTAAGCGGTTTTTTCGGGCCCATAAGCAGCAAAATAAAGGTAAAGGGCCACAGGGAAAGAGAGGTTGGTCAGCGCAGAAGGGTAAAGGTAAGGGAGTCCTTTTCAATCCTCCTGCGCAAACCAACAAGCCGCAATGACGCAGCCCTTCGGGTAGGCGGAAGGTTGGAGAATTTCCTTCCGCAGTGGTCGGCAGTATCAGACAACCGGTACATTCTGACCACTATCGCCCAGGGTTACACTATAGAGTTCTCGGAGGCCCCACCAACAAGATTTTTGGTAACTCAGACCCCAAGAGATCCAGTGAAGGCATTGGCTTTAAAGTCCTCCCTGTCGGAGCTTCGACAGCAGGGAGTATTAATCCAGGTCCCTCTAGTAGACCAGGGCTGGGGGTTTTACTCTCATGTCTTCCTAATAAGAAAGCCCACAGGAAAATTCAGGCTAATCCTGAACTTAAAACCTCTAAACAGATGTGCGAAGTACAGAAGATTCAAGATGGATTCGATATTTTCCATCAGGAATCTTCTGACGCCAGGTTGCTTCATGGCTTCGATAGACCTGAGGGACGCGTACTTACACATTCCTATATCCCCAAAGTCGCAGAAGTTTCTCAGGCTAGCGGTAGAGTTGGAGGGCACAGTACAGCACTTCCAATACAGGGCCCTCCCCTTCGGGCTCTCATCATCACCTCGGATCTTCACCAAGGTGCTGGCAGAAGCCTTAGCACCTTTGCGGCTTCAGGGGATACAGGTCATCCCTTACCTGGACGACCTCCTCTTCTTTGCCCCCTCGAAAGAGAGGTTGTTGGCAGATCTGTCTCGGGCACGAAGTCACTTGGAATCCCTGGGCTGGATCTTAAATCTTCAGGAGTCCGCCCTAGTACCCTCCCAGGAGATTCGTTTTCTGGGATTCCAGGTGAATTCACTATGCCGGAGAATATTTCTCCCTTTGGACAAGACAACCAAGGTCTTAGATTCCATTCGGTTGTTGCAGGCCCACCAGACACTAACAGTCAGGCAGGTTATGGCAGCTCTGGGAGTCTTGACTTCCACCATGCCAGCCGTCCAGTGGGCGAGATTGCATTTCAGACCCCTGCAGGCTTTTTTGTTGAAAGCATGGGATCACAAGCCCAATTCCCTGGACTCCCAGGTGAAGATTCCAGCCAGTGTAAAGAGATCCCTATACTGGTGGAAAAATCAGAGAGTGCTTGTGGAAGGTCTGGAATGGTTCTTCCCAGTGGAAAAGAGGCTTACCACGGATGCCAGCGCCTGGGGATGGGGAGCCCACTTAGACGAAAGGTTCACTCAGGGAAATTGGCTAAAGGAGGAATCCCTGCGTTCCTCAAATTGGAGGGAACTAAAAGCAGTCGCCCTGGCCCTATTGGGCTTTGCTCCACACCTACGGGGTCACCATGTTCAGGTTTTGACAGACAACTCCACGGTGGTGGCCTACTTAAACAGACAGGGGGGTACGAGAAGCCGGATACTTCAGTCCCTTACCACAGAAATCCTGCTCTGGGTAGAAAGCAACTTACTTTCCCTGACGGCCTTACATCTGAAAGGATCACTAAACCGGGTGGCGGACTTTCTAAGCAGACACCAGATTCGGGAATCAGAGTGGTCCCTGAATCCAGAGGTTTTCCTACAGATCACCGACAGATGGGGTCTACCAGAGGTGGACTTGTTCGCCTCGAAGGAGAACTCCCAGGTAGGAAAGTTCTTTTCCCTGAGCCAGGGGGATGGCTCCCTAGGGGTGGATGCTCTGGCGAATCCCTGGGAATTTCGCCTTTGCTTTGCCTTCCCCCCGTTTCAGCTAATTCCCTTGGTTCTGAGAAAGGTCCAGAAGGAAAGGGTCCCGGTCATCCTCATCGCCCCGTTTTGGCCCAGAAGAGCATGGTTCGCGACGCTCCTGATGATGGCAGCCGAACCTTGTTGGCACCTGCCCCTCAGGCGGGATCTTCTAGCACAGGGCCCGGTCTCTCACCCGGAAGTGGCACGACTTTCCTTGGCAGCGTGGCTTCTGAGAGAGAAATCTTGAAAAATAAAGGGTTTTCTGACCGTCTAGTTTCCACCTTACTTAACAGTAGGAAAAAAGTGACCCGAGCTATCTATGCCAAGGTTTGGAAGGTATTTTCCACATGGTGTAGCTCAGCGGGCCAGGACCCTAGAGATTTAAGTTCCATCTTGGAGTTTTTACAGGCAGGGGCAGATAAAGGCTTAGCTATCAGTACCCTAAAGGTGCAGGTATCCGCACTCACAGTGTTCTTAGAGAGGCCTGTGGCCACAGAACCCTTAGTGGGTAGGTTTTTTAGGTCTCTCACGAGATCCAGACCACTTCGATTACAGGGGTTCCCGAAGTGGGAGCTCTCAGTGGTACTTAGATCCCTGGCAAACAAGCCGTTTGAACCCTTAGGGGAAGCATCGCTTGGGAATGTTACCCTAAAAACTTTGTTTTTGATCGCTATTACCTCGGCACGTAGGATCAGCGAATTACAGGCCCTGTCTATTAAAGAGCCTTATTTATGTTTATTTACGGATAGGGTAGTGCTTAAAACTGACCCTAAATTTTTGCCAAAAGTAGCTTCTAAGGCAAATCGTTTACAGGACATTGTCCTTCCCAGCTTTTGTTCTAGTCCTTCGGGAGAGAAGGAATTATTTTTTCATATGTTGGATGTCAGAAGGACTTTATTAGGTTATTTGGAGATAACAGGTCCGTTCAGACGCTCGGATGCTCTATTTGTCCTCTTTGGGGGTATCAAGAAGGGCCAACAGGCATCTAAGGGGACCCTAGCTAGGTGGCTGAAGCTGGCTATCCGGGAGGCTTATTTACAGGCAGACCTGACCCCACCAGAGGGGGTTAATGCCCATTCAACCAGAGCTCTTGCAACTTCATGGGCAGAAAGAGCTGGTGCCACGCCAGAGCAAATCTGCAGGGCAGCGACGTGGACAAGTTTTCACACGTTCGTGCGACATTATAGATTGGACCTCACCTCGGCCAGTGATCAGGCATTTGGCAGGAAGGTCTTACAAGCTGTCGTCCCGCCCTAAGGTAGTAAGTCTCTGTTATCCTCTCAAGGTGCTGTCCTGAAAGACGCCTCGGGAAAATTCAAGTTAGTCTTACCGGTAACTTGTTTTCCAGAAGTCTTTCAGGACAGCAACGACCCGCCCTATGAGTGTTAAATGAACTATGCTGTGACTAACGTATGTGTTTATGTGTTCCAGCCGGGGCCGGAGGTTTTTTCTCTATTACAACTGATGGTACAAGGAGGGACCTCCCTTTTAAAGATTGGAAAGAAGGTGTTTCCTGATGGAGTGGGAGGAGTCACCATATCTCAAGGTGCTGTCCTGAAAGACTTCTGGAAAACAAGTTACCGGTAAGACTAACTTGAATTTTCAGTTTCACACTTTTTTGTTATGTATAATTCCACATGTGTTAATTCCTAGTTTTGATGCCTTGAGTGTGAATCTCCAATTTTCATAGTCATGAAAATAAAGAAAACTCTTTGAATGAGAAGGTGTGTCCAAACTTTTGGTCTGTACTGGGTATATGTATGTATGTATGTATGTATGTGTATGTCGCATGATTTCCAGTGTGGTTTTGAAATGCGACTTTTGCTGTGATTTCTTTTCATATTTTTTTTTTTAAATATGACTTTACATTCTGTAGATCAGTCTCATCAAGTCATACTAAAGTAGTGCAGGCACCTTATCAATGTTGCTGTGAATTTTTGTATGGGGTGCCATCGAAAAGAATAGGTTGCGACTTGTCATGTTGTTTTGATGCCCAAAGTTGCATGACATAATGTGAATGGAGGCTAAAATAGAATTGTGGCATAAGGTCTTTCTCCTGTGACCCACATTAGCCTAGGTTCACACTATTGCAGCTTTGTGGACTACGTTTGTATGGGCATGGCCACCTATTTTTTTGAATGGGCTGCTGTGCCTGTATTACACACAGGAAAAAGTTGCGGTATTTTGAAAACTCAATGATCAGGAAATCGCTCGGTGCTTCTGCTACATTTTTAGTTTTGTGGGGGTGTCATTAGTGTGAAGCTCCCCCCAAAAGGGGATAACTCTCCTCATTTGCCTACTCGATATCACTTTTATGGGTGGCAGTAGAGGTGCTTTTTCTCCCCTCCCGCCGCTTCCCGGTAGTCTCCTCCGCATACCAGGGCCATGGGTAGTGACAGCAATGTTTCAATCCCCAGGATGGGTGGAAGTTGAGTGATTGTAAGATGGGCCCCCACTCGTCTATATGCCCTTGGAGGAGCGGAGTGATGTCAAATGTAATTGCCGGCCTCTAGCCAAAAAGGGACTTCAAGGCAAAAAGGGTTTTCAAGGGTTTGTAAAGGTTTTATCTTATAAATAGGTTCCTTTTAAGCTAGTGCATTGTTGGTTCACTTACCTTTTCCTTTGATTTCCCTTCTAAATGACTAACCCCCAGCCAGAACAGCTTGGATGATGGTGGCAAGCTTACGGAGGAGAAACAGGAAGTGAGAAATTCAGACAAAGTGTTAGATGTGCTAGCAAATTTAAATACTCTAACAAATTGAAGACAAACTCCAGCTAATACTTTAAAATCAGTTAGCACAAACCCCTTTTTTTTGCTTTTGGGATAAAGCTTGTGTATAAATAAAAGCTGATCATTGTAAGCACCCCTGATGGTGTTAAATGGTTTCTTATGTCTGTAACTGATGCATTCTTCTGGATAGCTTGGTCTTTTAACAAACGAATGTACTGGCACAAGTCATCAGATGAAAATAGAAGAAACAATGAATGCAGCGATCACATCTAAAAAAAGCTGCAGTATGTTTGCTTCTAGGTTTAATATCACTTGAATAAAAGATTTTATCCGATAAACATTTGAACTTTAGAGCCACGGTACCTTTTTACATAGAGTCCTCCTTTACCTGCCTATCAGTGTACATGCATCTGAAGCTTGTTACTCAGCAGCTACAAACCTCTCCTGAACGATTTAACTTGACAGATAGTAACCCACGTTTAAAAACGTCTGCTTTGTCACATTTACATGCCGCGTTTAGCCACGGTTGGCTTTAGAAGCGTTTTTCAAAGTCAAAAATGTAAATTGCCTGTAAACTAAATGCGAAATACCGCGTTTACACGCTTTTTAAATGCCTCTGAATATCCATCCCGAATACATATTTTTTTGTTTTTCTTAAAGTGGAGGTTCACCCAAAAACTAAATTTTTAACATTAGATTGAGGCTCATTTTGTGAAGGGGATTTGGGTGTTTTTTTTTTTTTTTTTAAATCGAAGCAGTACTTACCGTTGTAGAGAGCGATCTTCTCCGCCGCTTCCGGGTATGGACTGCGGGACCGGGCGTTCCTATTTGACAGGCTTCCGACGGTCGCATACAGCGCGTCACAATTTTCCGAAAGTAGCCTTCTTTCGGCTACTCGTGACGCGATGTATGCGACCGTCGGAAGCCTGTCAATCAAATAGGAACGCCGATTCCTAAAGACCATACCCGGAAGCGGCTGAGAAGATCTATCTCTAAAACGGTAAGTACTGCTTCGATTTAAAAAAAAAACACCCGATTCCCCTTCAGAAAATGAGCCTCAATCTAATGTTAAAATTTGTTTTTCGGGCGAACTCCCGCTTTAACAAAAAAATGCTTTTAAACTTAACTGCCTAGAAACGACTATTAGGCCCCATGTAGACTCCTGCTGCTGCTAAACGGACGCTCCGAGGCAGTTGGACACTTTTTTCAACTGCCCCTGAACTCATTCAATGTTATCTTATGTGTACATGTACTCGGGGTTTGTTTACTGTTGTTGTTTTTAGGTAGTTGTGTGTTTTTTTGTTTTTTTTTTATAGGGTGTTAAAGACATTTTAAACGTGGGTTTCTAGCTGTCAGTTTAAATAGTTCAGGAGAGGTTGTAAAAAATGTCCCTTTGTACATGAAGCCGGAACAATCTGTGTACATGTTCTGATAAGATGACAGAGGAGAGTTCAGGGGCAGCTGAAAAAAATGCCCAACTGCTCCTAAACGTTCCGTTCACCAGCAGTAGTGTACATGAGGCCTAAGTGAAAAGATTCAGACAACCGGTTGATGGCTCTTGACTTGCTTTGTTGAAGAAACATCCTTTGTGACTTGGAGCGGAATATGTAGAAACCTGTTATTTGCTAAGAAAAATAGATGTCACAGGATGTGGGTACAACATCTGCTACAGTGAGCTTGATGAGATAAAAGCGCACACACATTTTTACAGACGGTAGTGCTAATTGTGTGATTCCCAGCCAGTGTGTCAGAACACTTTTGTGGCTGGATGTTACTGAAGTATTCTAGCGAGATTAGGTAAACATTAAATAAAATGATGGTTAAGTCCACTGGTGATGTCAGCTTTTCTGTTTGAATGCAGTTCCACAGATCGGAGCTTTGTGTGTTGTGCTGGGTCCATTATGCAGGCAGAAATAATAAAATCATGGTGTATATATATTCTTCATTGCAATTTTTTAAGGTGTTTCTAAACCCACAGCAGTAAAATCTGTCTGTATATGCAGTAAAGCATGCTTGCTATACTCTGTGGAACCTAAGGCCCCTTTCAGACTGGGGCGGGAGCTGCGGTGGCGGTATAACGCCGCTAAAAATAGCGGCGCTATTCCGCCGGAATTGCCGCGGGTATCAGCCGCTAGCGGTGCGGTATTAACCCCCGCTAGCGGCCGATAAAGAGTTAGTACCGCCTGCAATGCGCCTCTTTAGAGGCGCATTGCGGGCGGTATTGCCGCGGTTTCCCATTGTTTTCAATGGGAAGGAGCGGTATACATGCCGCTCCTCTCACCGCTCCAAAGATGCTGCTGACAGGAGATTTTTTTGTCTCCCGCCAGCGCATCGCCTCAGTGTGAAAGCCCTCGGGCTTTCACATTGAGTCTGCAGTGAAGGAGTTTTTCAGGCGCGATAGCAGCGCTATTTTTAGCGATGTACCGCCTGAAAAACTCCTCAATGTGAAAGGGGCCTAAGGGGTTTATCTGCATTGTGTAAAAGCACTGTTTGATCCAGTTTTTCTCTGATCATCCCCTTCTTTCACTGTTCCCAATCTATCTCCTGATAAGACAGAGGCTTAGGGGCAAGCTGCACATGCTCAGTTTGGTGTGTATTGCTGGAGTGTTTTCCTTGGGAGGGTGCATGTGATCAGCACAGGACCAATCGGCATCCTCCAGAAAGAGGGTCAGGGGTCCTGCAGCCTCATAGGATAATCGGGGGATTATGAAAACTCCTCCTGCAAACTTTAACCAGACAGTGATACAAGTCACATGACTGCTAAATACTGCTGATGAGAAAAGGTATTTAGCCATTTATATTTACTAAAGCTATTGCATTTCCATGTTCTGTAGGAGACCAGATATATTGAATGTGGTGTCTGGGTTAGAGATCGACTGATATATCGGCCGATATTTAGCCTTTTTAAAGAAATCGGCATCGGTCGATTATTATCCAAAAAAAAAAAAAGGCCGATTGTTGGAGATCTGAGGCAGGCGTGTGCTGAGTGGAAATGCTTCCCACCCACCACCGTCTATTTTAAACAGCTGCTATCACGACCGCTACATGACTTTTTTTTTTTTTTTTCCCACAGTGGAGGGAGTAGGCGGCCTATTGGCTGTTCCTGGCCTCGCTGCATTCTGGGGATTGTAGTCTGGAGGCAGAGGCAGGCCGCGCGGCACATCAGGGGACGAATAGAGCGGTCTTTTGCCATGCAAGGGGACAGAACGGAGCCGGAAGCACTCCACTGGTGGGCACTGAAGAGGTGGCAGTAAATGACAGCTCGGCACTGGTGAGCTTGGCAGTGGACAGCTTGGCACTGGTGTTCACTGAATGACAGCTTGGCTGCACTGGTGGGCTGCACTGGTGAGCTTGGCACTGGTACGCTGCACTGATGGACACCAATGAGGTGGCACTGACAGGCTGAACTGGAAGGCACTATTGAGGTGACACTAATGGGCTGCACTGGTGGGTACTAATGAGGTGGCACTGATGGGCACTGAATCTGATGAGGTTGCATTGACAGTCTGCTTTGGTGGGAACTAATGGATACTGATGGGCTGCACTATTGGGCACTGATGTGACACTGACAGGCTGAACTTGTGGGCACTAATGGTGGCAATGATGGGATACTGATGGGCTGCACCCAACCCTTCCCCCCCAAAACAATAACCTCCTCCCCACCTCTCCACCCTAGATTTTATATATATATATTCGGCCATCGGCTGCCCCGATTTCTAAATATCGGCATCGGCCAGAGAAAAACCCATAAGGTGAGGCTGAGGAGATTAGCTAGGATGTGTCCCCAACATGTGTATGTAGCACGATTCTGGCCAAAATGAGAATACATTTTTTTGCTTGGCATAAAGATTGTGATTCTCGCGGAATAACATTCATATTATACAAACAAATTGGGCAAACTCTGTTAGTCTTTTTTTTTTTTTATTATTCCTTAAAGTATATATTTTCCCCCCCCATAAAAATTGTGTTTGAAAGACCTTCGCAAATACAGTGTGACATAAAATATTGCAACAACCACCATTTTATTCTCTAGGAGGGTAGCTGCTTTAAAAAAGAAAAGCCATTGGCTCGTGCTGCTGTAAATCGAAACCAATGATGTGAGCGCCGGGGGGTGGGGCCGAGTCCTGTACTCGGCGGCTATGGACGCTGAATGCAGGACTCTGGAGCGCGCACACAAGGTAACACCCTTGGGAGAGCGCTTCCCAGAGGGGGATATCTGAGGTGGGAAAAGCTGCCTGAGGACCCTAGAAATGCCGCTTTAAGTGCAGTCCCCGAGAGGCTTCACCCCGAGTGTAAATGGCAGAGTTTTTATTTAATTGATGTGATGTTGCGAGGAAACTGGTTTGGCATAATGTGGTGCGGAAGCCGCCACAGCCCGTGGTTTTTTTTTTTTTTTTCATCACAAATATATTGCTGGCTTTCACATTTTAGCCCTGGCTCCTAACTTTATAAAATAGTTGTTCAGACCTGTTTTTAATGCCTTGGGGTCAGACACGTGTTGGCATGTGGACCTCAGTGAATATTGTTTGTGCTGTAATAAGATGAAGTGTTTACTAGGCTTTTGGTGGGTTGCATTATGTGTTCAACATAGAGATAAATGTATACCTTTTTTATTTTTTTGCCCCACATTGCCTGCAGCACAGCGGTGTGAACTGGTCACACAGGAAACCAGGTATTTTGCCTTGTGTTGTGATGGGACTGCGCTGGAATAGCTGCCCAGGGTAGTCCTACTGTGATTTTCATTAATCTTTGGCCAGCTTTACGTTTTGCAATCCCTTGCCTCAATATTAACATAATTCTCAGTCCAATCTGTGCCATTGGTGGCTTATCATACATATGGACCAATACGATATCTAGATAGGAGGGAATGGGACCAAATGTTAACTTTAGTAATGCACATATCCACTTAATTTTTGCATTTGGAATTTGGTCCTACGTAGTCCCATTTTCAAATGAACTGTCAAACCATCCATGCTCGTGTCCTAGCTTATCAGAGGTTAAGATGGCAGCTTCCTTGGTTGTAAAGTATAGGATGGTTGAGTTCTGCTTTAAAAACTATCATTGGGGGTCCAGGGAATTATGAGATGGAGGGGGTTGTAGGAGCATGGCCAACTTTTCAGTAACTTTTCTGAAGTCAGTAGTTAAATATGGACTTTGGGTGTATCTTTAAGAAAAGTAAACGATACAGTGTTGCCTAACTTACATGTCACTCATTCCAGAGTCTCTTTACAGTGCCTCAGCCAAGACACATCAGCCATTCTTTGGGCCATTTGAATTGGTATCAACAAATAGTGCAGCGCTTTCACATACAGGTGATACTCGAAGAAATGGAATGTCGTGCAAAAGTTTATTTCACTAATGCAACCAATGGGTGAACCTAATATATGCAATAGACTCATTACATGCAAAGCAAGATAGTTCAAGCCGTGATTTGTCATCATTGTGGTGATTATGGCTTACAGCTCATGAAATCCACAATCTCAGAAAATTTAAATTTCTACATGCAATCCAATAAAACAAGGATTGTACATAGAACAATATCTGACCTCTGAAAAGTAGAAGCATGCATATGTACTCAGTACTTGGTTTGGGCCCCTTTTGAAGCAATTACTGCCTCAATGTCGCGTGGCATGGAAGCTATCAGACTGTGGCACTGCTGAGGTGTTATGGAAGACCAGGGTGCTTCAATAGCTGCCTTCAGCTCTTCTGCATTGTTCGGTCTCATTTCTCTCATCTTTCTTTTGGCAATGCCCCATAAATTCTCTATGGGGTTCAGGTCAGGCAAGTTTGCTGGCCAATCAAGCACAGTAATCCCACGGTCATTGAACCAGGTTTTGGTGCTTTTGGCAGTGTGGGCAGGTGCCAAGTCCTGCTGGAAAATGAAGTCCGCATCCCCGTAGCTAGAAGGAAGCATGAAGTGCTCCAAAATCTCCTGGTAGACGGCTTCTTTGACCCTGGACTTGATGAAGCACAGTGGACCAACACCAGCAGATGACATGGCTCCCCAAATCAACACAGACTGTGGAAACTTCACACTGGACTTCAAGCATCTTGCAGTGTGTGCCTCTCCATTCATCCTCCATACTCTGGGTCCTTGGTTTCCAAATGAGATGCAAAATTTGCTCTCATCAGAAAAGAGGACTTTGGACCAACAACAGACCAGCAGACCAGGTGTGTTTTTAGCCCAGGTAAGACCCTTCTGACGTTTGTTCAGGAGTGGCTTGACAAGAGGAATACGACATTTGAAGCCCATGTCCAGGATCCGTTTGTGTGGTGGCTCTTGATGCACTGACGCCAGTTTCAGTCCACTTCTTGTGAAAGTCCCCATTACTTTTGGAATGGCTTTTTCCTGACAATCCTCTCAAGGCTGCAACCATCCCTGCTGCTTGTGCACATTTTTTCGTCCACGCTTTTATTTACTGTTGCTCATGTGCTTCAAAATGGCAGCCTCCAGAATGGTAGAAATGCTGGAGGCAATTTCTAGCACACACAAATTATGTTGGCATAATTATTGGTGTGGAATGTATTGTACACAGTGCAGCTCAATATTAGGGCTCAATAAAACATTTCAAATGTAATAAAGTCCATATATGTCCAGAATGAAGCTAAACACAGAAGGTGGACTAACATTCCCAGCAAGCAAAGAATCCCTGTGACCGATTTCAATGTATGGGTGATTTTCCCTCCACACTTGCTTCGCTCACCTCCTAGGTGTGGACCACTGAACTAATAGATGGTCAACAGCGCATGTCAGATTCAGATCCACGATCGGCATCCCAGGGGTATAATGGTAAGAGAGAAGCAAAATCTAAGTGCACACTGATGATATCTTTTAAAAAGCTTTTAGTTAACAAATGGCTACTCACAATGGCTTTATTATAACGGCGCATGTAGGAGCAGGCATCAAGAGCATGGAGATCCAGGATGACAGCGGGTGACGTCAGGGCGTGGCTCCTCCCTCGTACCCGTTACATTCCCTGCTGAGGAAGTTCATGTGAACGTATGTCCCTTGCTAAAGAATGTGTGTGTGTGTGTGTGTGTGTGTGTGTGTGTGTGTGTGTGTTTTTTTTGGTTAAGTTTGGCTTTAAGTTTTTTGCCCTACACAACAGTTCCAGTTTCTCACGTGCCCCTTGGAAAAATGAATTGCCCACCCATGTAGTAGATATTCTTCCCTGCAAGTCTGTTCATGAGTGAAATCGGACAGTTTAAGGATGTGTGAATTTTAGTATAATTTAAATGCTGCTAGTAAGCAATTAACATAATTTAATTCTTTTGAAGTAAGCGTGTACCAAAATGGGTTTGCCTTTCTATTAAAAGATGACTGATGCAGCAGTCTGATGATGATTTGTATGTTTCAACAATGAAAACATACATTTTTCCCCTTCTGATGTTCTGTGACAGTTTTGAAGTGTCATTAGCAAATGGGCCACAGCCTGGGGTGGGCCCATGTTGGCCTCGATTTAGAGGGAAAGCGGGTAGAATGATACTGGCTGTCAGAGGACATCTAGTGTAGGAAAAGAAGTGTTGTGTGGAAAACGTTGGCTTGGATGTCAATATTGGCACTAAAAGCTGTTTTTTTATTTTGTTTTGCCGGCCTTTTAATTTTTGTTTTGTGATGGGAGTTCTGCTTGAGTTATATTGAGTTGTTGCACCAATTAGGGCTGCAACTAACGATTATTTTCATAATCGATTAGTTGGCCGATTATTGTTTCGATTAATCGGATAATGGCCTTATAAAAAAAATATATATTTTTTTGGGGGGGGCCAATTTGTTGTTGGGCAGATTACAAAACACAAATTGCCACAAAAACACATTACATGCTTTTCTGCAGCTTCTCCATTGAAGTATATTGAACCAAAAAAAAAAAATGGCACAGTTTTGTGTTAAGTCCTTACCCTTTCCAAATACGCAGCAACTAAAAAAATCATGGATGTGAATGTCCCATAGGAAACCATGTAAATGAACTGTAGTGTGTTTCTGCAAAAAGTACCAAAAAAACAGGTTCGACCCAGGCCTGAGATGTTTAGTAACATGATGGGGTTAAAAAAACAAAATAAGTACAAAAAGAGCAAATCGCTACTGTAAGGGGTTCACTTTTTTATACTGTGGGACAGTGAAAGTAATATTTACAGTAGCGATTTGCTTTTTTGTACTATAAAGGGCTAATTTTTTTTTTTTTAACCCCATTATGTTACTGGGCGATTAATCGATTGTGAAAATTGTAACCGATTAGTTGTTTCGGCCCTAGCACCAATTGCTTTTTTGGATCTTTGTACTGTACACACACACAATACTTAATTTTATTTGTGTCTAGTGGTTCTAAAGCCTATCATTATTTTTTTTTTTTATTTTTTTTTTTTACTTTAATGCATTCCTTGCATTAAAGAGGAGTATCCCCTCCCAGAAATTAAAATTCAGCAACTGTCCAAGCATCCAGCGCTGTCCTCACCCGAGCCGATTCTTGGCTAAGGGAGAAACCTTGCAGGTTCACAGCTATCATCCTGCTCCGTATGCGTGGATCGCACTGCGCTCTGTGAATGGGCCAGATGTGAGGGGAAGGAAAGGGGGCCCAAAAACTCCAGTTGGCTTCACTGCTGGGAGTGGGTACCTGTCAAAATCCGGTACCCGCTCCCCCCAAAAAGGTGCCAAATGGGGGAGGAGGCAGACAAGCGGAGTTCCCCTTTTTTGAGCAGAGCTCCGCTTTAAGGTCAAAGATGTATAGGCATCCAATTTGGCCCCTCACCCCTTGCCTTACTTACCCAAGCCCTCATTTGATCCAACGCTGTGCACGTCTGAAGCTCTTTTCTCCCCTCACTTCTGGGTCTCGCTAGCTTTGCTGGGGCACCAGGAGCCATTGGTAATCAAAGTCAGTGACGAGGAAGCTGGGGGCAAGGTTGAGATTGCTGTCTGTCAATGGACGCAGAATCAAGACTAGGGAGCGAGCACACTCAAGTGCCCCCATGGAAAGTGGCTTCCTATGGGGGCACTGGACAGAGGCGCCCCAGCAGCATGGGTGGGGGGGACCCGAAAAGAGGAGGTTCAAGGACGCTCTGCGCAGTTCTTTTGCACACAAGTATAGAGATGTGTTTGTTTTTTTATGTTTTTTTTTTTGTTTCCTTTACAATAGCTTTAAAGTAAATTTCAAACATAACTTTTTAGACTGTCGCACAGTATTTTCCGCACTGGAATGTCAAGAATTGCCTATATTGCTTTGGATGTTTTCCCAGTATTCATTGCTATAAACGAGTCAACCATTTTTACCAGGTCATGGAAGTGGAATGCTACTAATGTTAGAAAGTTCTTAAACGATAAAATATGTGGATTTAATTAAAGCAAAGTAATGTATGTGTAGGATAGCTAAAACCTAGTATCAGGGACCATAGCAAGTAGGCAACTGACTTCAGAGCTGATTCTGCTTTCTTTATTTCAAAAATATAAAGAATAAACTGGGCTGTGTATAATACAAATTTAAGCTGCCACACAACTTTGGAATAGAATAAATAAGGTAAATTGGAACAATGTAGCGCTAATACCTGTGTAAAGATATGGAAAGAACCCACATCTAAAAGATAACCAAATCTACATATACTAAAGCGGAGGTTCCGCCGATTAAAAAAAACAAACAAAAAAAAAAGTCAGCATCTACAAATACTGCAGCTGCTGACTTTTAAAAAATGGGCACTTACCTGTCCAGCGTGCCCACGATGTCAGCAGAGGAGGCTGAGCAATCGCCTGGTCCTCGGATGCTTCCGCCGCCATTCTCGGTGAGGGAATCGGGAAGTGAAGCCTGACGGACGGCTTCACTGCCCGATTCCCTACTGCACATGCGCGAGGTTTACGGAACACCGTCACTGGTCCCTGCTCTCTCCTGGGAACAGTGTTTCCCAGAAGTCAGCGGGGGGGAGTGACGTCACAGGCTGGATTCCCCACGAGTTTTATCCTACTTTTAATAAACAACACTGTTCATACGGTATCACGCTATGTGACTTCTTATCAATATTTCTTGCATGGCATGTGGTTACCGAGCCTCTATGAAGTTATTATTAACACTGTGATTTGGGATCATCAAGTCGATTAGCCGTTTGGATACAGGACCAGCTGTTTAGATCAGGGTGATGGATACAAGCCTTTGGGCAGTATATACCTTCCCTAGTCATTTATATTTAGTAAGCCCCCCTTTCTACCATTGGTGGTGGCATTTCTGTCAAGCTGTTGTTCCATCTTCAAGATCTCCTTATGGTGAAGCCATCTTTATCCACATTTATTTGGACTCTAGTCACTTCATGCACTTTCCTGTGGTGAAGTCACCTTTCCATTTGTTTGGATTCCAGTCACTTTATGCACTTTCTCAGTTTGTTGTTATTTGCAATTCTTTACTATATGTTGGCACACTAATATGTTTAGTAAGGTCACGTGGTGACACTTTAAGATATAGTCATGTATTAATATATGTAGATTTGGTTTGTCATCTTATAGATGTGGGTTCTTTCCATATCTTTACACAGGTATTAGCGCTACATTGTTCCAATTTACCTGCTTTCTTTATTTCCACTGTAGGAATTCTGTCCTTTTTTAGATTATCCTGACGTTCATGTCAACCAATGCAAAAACTGTAAAGCACACTCTGATGGAGCAGTTAAGCTTTATTGGAAAATTCTACAGTGTATGTTTAGTTTACGTAGCAATATCCTTTCAGACCTGGAAGTAACCTCCTTTCACATATCAAAACCAACGTTGACACACCTAGGTAACTTTCCTGTAATCTAGGGTTGTGCGAAACCTGCAATCTGTTCACTGTTGTATCCTGTGTGTGTGTGTGTGTGTGTGTGTGTGTGTGTGTGTTTTCTCTGGCAGTGGGCAGCCCCTCTTATTGTATGTGTTGAAACCCAGCAGACACGAGTTCTCCATAAAATAGATCTGATAACAGTTTGCCTCATAAACTACTTTATTTTTATTTTATGTATTTATTTATTTTTCCTTCAGTCTTGTTTGGGTCTCAACGTTATTGATCTTTTCCAGCCTGTTGGTCGCTACTTCCTGTCTGCAGGCACTCACACCAGTGTTGGCTGCACATATCCCTTACTTGGCCCACTTGCTGCCAGAGCTGTTTTTGCACACAAAATCACTTTAGTCCTGAAGATTCCATGAAACCCTCAAAACATTTTTAATATATATATATATAGCTCACACACTGAGCAAAATTATAACCAAAACACTTTTGTGTTTGCCCCTATTTATCATAAGTGAACACAAAGATCTACAACTTTTTCTATGTACACAAAAGGCCAATTTCTCTCAAATATTCTCAAATCTGTCAAAATCTGTGTTGGTGAGCACTTCTCCTTTGCTGAGATAATCCATCCACCTCACAGGTGTGGTATATCAAGATGCTGATTAGACGGCATGATTATTGCACAGGTGTGCCTTAGGCTGGCACCAATAAAAGGCCACTGTAAAATGTGCGTTTTATCACACGGCACAATGCCACAGATATCACAAGTTTTGAGGGAGCGTGCAATTGGCATGCTTGACAGGCAGGAATGTCCACCAGAGCTGCTGCCCTTGAATTGAATGTTCATTTCTCTACCATAAGGCCCCTTTCACACTGGGGCGTTATTCGAGCGAAGCTTCATCTGCAATCCCAATGTGCTGGTAAAGCACCACTAAGACCCTAATGTTTTAGGGCTTTTTTGCAGTGCCTTGGTGTGAAAGGGTAAGGCGTTTTTACAGCGCTGTTCAATTCATTTCAATGGAGAGGGGCGTTTTTGGAGCGTTTTTTTTTTTCCGCGCTCAACAGCTGCTCCAAAGATGCTGCTTGCAGGACTGTGTGAAAGGGTCCATTGAGATGCATGGGGAGCGTTTTTATGAGCGTTTTAAGAGCGCTATTTTTAACACTAAAACGCTGTAAAAACGCTTCAGTGTAAAAGGGGTCTAAGCCGTTTCCAAAGGAGTTTCAGAGAATTTGTCAGTACATACAATGAGCCTCACAACCGCAGACCACATGTAACCACGCCAGCCCAGGACCTCCACATCCAGCATCTTCACCTCCAAGATCGTCTGAGACCAGCCACCCGGACAGCTGCTGCAACAATTTGTTTGCATACCCAATGAATTTCTGCACAAACTGTCAGAAAACGTCTCAGGGAAGCCCATCTGTATTCTCGTCGTCCTCATCGGGGTCTCAACTTGACGGCAGTCTGTCGTAACCGACTTGAGTGGGCAAATGCTCACATTCAATGGCGTCTGGCACTTTGGAGAGCTGTTCACTTCACAGATGAATCCCGGTTTTCACTGTACAGGGCAGACTGCATGTATGGTGTTGTGTGGGTGAGCAGTTTGCTGATGTCAACATTGTGGCCCGTGGGGGGGGGGGTGGTGTAAGTTGTGGTATGGGCAGGCGTATCAATTGGACAACATGGGTGCATTTTATTGATGGCATTTTGAACGCACAAAGATACTGTGACGAGATCCTGAGGCCCATTGTTGTCCTATTCATCCACGAACATCACCTTATGTTGCAGCATAATGCGCGGCCACATGTTGCAAGGATCTGTATACAGTTCCTTTTAAGCTGAAAACACCCCAGTTCTTGCATGGCCAGCATACTCGCCAGACATGTCACCCATTGAGCATGTTTGGGATGCTCTGGATCGGCGCATACAACAGTGTGTTTCAGTTCCTGACAATATTCAGCAACTTCGCACAGCCATTGAGGGATGGACCAACATTCTGTAGGCCACAATCAACAACCTGATCAACTCACTGCATGAGGCAAATAGTGTCACCCCAGATACTGACTGGTTTTCGGACCCCCCCCCCCCCCCCCCCAGTACTGTATAACTGCACATTTTAGAGTGGCCTTTTATTGTGGCCAGCCAAAGGCACACCAAATAATCATGCTGTATAATCAGCATCTGGATATGCCACACCTGTGAGGTGGATGGATCATCTTGGGGGGAAAAGTGTTCACCAACAGAGATTTAGGCTGGGTTCACACTAGTGCAACACGACACTCTTCCTACTTGGGATCCGACTTCGCCCTGCGACTTGAAGCAAACATATGTCCGACTTTCAATGAATGGGGATCCGACTTGGATTCTTGCCAAGACCAGGCCCTGTGTTTGGTATGTATCTTGAGGGGGAATTCCATGCCAAATTTTAAATAAACTGGCATGGGTTCCCCCTCCAGGAGCATACCAGGCCCTTGGGTCTGGTATGGATTTAAAGGGGAACCCCTATGTCAAAACCGGCGTGGGGGTCCCCCAAAATCCATACCAGATCCTTATCCGAGCACGCAGCCTGGCCAGTCAGGAAAGGGGGTGGGGACGAGCGAGCCCCCCTCCCGAACAGTACCAGGCCGCATGGGCCCAAGGGCATGGTATGCTCTTGGAGGGGGAACCCATGCCAGTTTTTAATTTAAAATTTGGCATAGAGCCAGCAGAGCAGAGTTCCCCCTCAAGATCAGCAGAGCACACCAAAGTCGGGTCATGCAAGACGGCATTCCGACTTCAATGATATTCAATGGGATGAAGTAGGATCAAAGTAGTACATGGAGCACGTCTGACCAACATGTGTCTGACCAGTTAAGATGGCTCCCATAGGGAAACATTGATTTTCACACGTCGTGCGACCTGAGCTCCCAATGTTGGAGCGTTTGTCGCACAAGTCACTCTGAACTCAGCCTTGGACAGATTTGTGAACAATATTTGAGAGAGATGGGCCTTTTGTGTACATTTGCATTCAGCTCATAATAATTGGGAGAAAACCCGAAAGTGTTGCATTTTTTAATTTTGCTCAGTGTGCGCTAGGCTGCACTGAGTTTATCGATACCCAACCTGTCAAACTTTGCGTGTGCCCGGCCCCGTACAATGGCAACAAGCGTCAATACCCCATAATTGACACTTAAAAGCCCCCTTTGGGTCACCAGTTACAGATGGCCTGCCTAGGCACACCCTCCGACGTGTGTGTTTACGTTTTGTGTGGGGGCCTCCACATTTTTTGGGGGAGGGGAATTTTATGTGTACAAGTATCATCCCCCCCCCCCCCCCCAATTAATTCTTGCCATTACTGACTCAACTCAACTAATTGTGTTCAAAAGCCCTTTAAAATTGTGTCCCAGGTCTGCTACTTGAAAGCAATCCCAGATATATTAAACAGGTTTCATTACAAAATGTGTTTGTTTTTTTTTTGTTTTTTTTTTCCCATACAGCTGTTTTTGAAGGAAAGCACAGTTCAGAGTCGAAATTATTTATTTTTTGTTTTTTTATTTATTTTTTTGTCACTGTGGTTAAAAATGACGATCATTTGATCCCACTAATCATTGAAAACTAACGTTTTCCTACCAAATTCTATTGGTGTATGGCTTCCTGTTAAGTCATTTATGCCTGCACAGTGTGTATCTACTCAGCCACTTGTAACTTTCATCAGGGGGGGTGTGTGAGAACGCAGACATGCAATTTGCAACTTCAAAACGGCAATGAACTGAGAATGATCTTTCATGGCAGGATCACGGGGATGGTATTTTAATGAAGGCTGCCTATTTAAACAACTCTAATTTCATGTTGCATCCAATTTCATAACGATAACCGTATTCAGACTTTAACACATGTTCTTTTTGTACAGGGGAATTTAAAACTACATGAAAGTAAAAAGTTGCTCTGAGCAAAAAGTAAAATCATCCGTTTAAACTTTGCACATGTTCAGTTCACCGACTTGACTGTGTTTTACATTCCACTCATATTAATCAAACTTTATACATGGCTTCTAGGTGGAGCTGAAACTTGCTTTTGCTGGATTTCATGCTGTGAAACGTTCCTTTTTATTTTGCAGTGTGTATGGAAAGCTATAGTGGGATCAGAGAATGGAGTTACTTGAAACCTTGAACTTTCTGACTGATGTTTTTGCTGGCCGCGATTCCAGACCATTCAGAAGATGCTTCCTAACAGACTGGCCAGCTAGGCTAGAAAGCTTTTAGGGCAAAAACTGAGGCAAGGCAGAGCCCATATGGTAACTTAATGCAGCTTCAAAATATCTGAAAAGTTCACTTTTACAAAAAAATTATAAATGCATATTTTTTTGTAGAGATCTGTAAGTCATTGCACCTGCGATCAGCAGATAGTGGGTGTAATGCCACGGCCCTGCAGACTGTGTATCTGTCTGCCCTTCCCTCCAATATGGACAGGCAGTTATCTCTTATATTTTACAAAAAAACTGAATATTTGTGTGCACTAAAACTCTTTAAAATGGAGTTTCACCCACAAATGCAACTTCCGCTTTAAGTACTGGTGACCCCCTGACATGCCACATTTTGGCATGTGGGGGGTACTCTGTTTTTACAGGCACCCAGCTCCTCCTTCCTCCCCTGGTGCTGTGGCGCTGGAAGTAAGATTGCCTCTCCTCTTCCCTCCCTGCAATCTTCTAGGACATGTCACAGGTCCCAGAAGATTGCCCCGGCCATTCACAGCATGCAGCGTGACTCGCAGACGGGCGCCCACAGTTAGAATCCTGCTGCCACAGAGGGGCGTGGGAGAAAAGCGGTGCTTCGTGCGCCTGCGTTGCTGGACCATGAGACAGGTGAGTGTCTGATTATTAAAAAAGTTGCTGACTTTTAAAGCGGATGTGCCATGGGAACAAAATATTAAAAGTCAGCAGCTACAAATACTGCAGCTGCTGACTTTTAATATTAGGACACTTACCTGTCCTGGAGTCCAGCGCCGATCGCAGCAGAGCACGAGCGATCGCTCGTCACTCTGCTGCTCCCCCCGCCATCCACGCTGAGGGAACCAGGAAGTGAAGCGCTGCGGCTTCACTGCCCGGTTCCCTACGGCGCATGCGCGAGTCGCGCTGCGCCCGCCGATTGGCTCACACGCTGTGTGCTGGGAGCCGAGTGTTCCCAGCACACAACGGGCGACAGACGGGATGTGACGGAATGCCCGTCTTTCGCCCGTATCGTGTGGCCGGAAGTGGGTGCAAATACCTGTCTTTAGACAGGTGTCTGCACCCCCCTCCCCCCTGAAAGGTGTCAAATGTGACACCGGAGGGGGGGAGGGTTCCGATCAGCGGGACTCCACTTTAGGGTGGAGGACCGCTTTAAGTGGGTGGAACTCTGCTTTAAAGTGTTTATAAAAGATGGCCTTTGCTTTCAGAAAATTATATAATTTTTGGGGTGTTCCAAGTAATTTTCTAGCAAAAAAATGCAGATTTTTTATTACATGTTAGAATTGTCACAATTGGCCGGGGGTTTTAAGTGGTTACAATACAGCACAGCCTCACATTGGTATTTGTGGTAAACTGATGGTTGATTTTTGCAGAATGTTTTTTTTTTTTTCTAGACATCTTCACCTGTATCCATATGTGTTTGCTAGTGTTGCCTACTGTGCCTCAGGTAGTTCTGGGTGCATTTACTATATGATCATTATTCTTGGCCATTAGAATGACTGCAAACTATGTGCTTGCACATAAATTACAGCAGACGTTAGCCCAGGTGACTACCTTGACACAAAGGTGTTAATGTACTATTAAAGATACTGTGATTTATTCAGTACATTCATGCCCTCTCAGGTTACATAATGTTTCTAGCAGAATTCCATAGTTCATTGTCTTGTTCAAGTTGGGCTACATAGCTCAAATATCTTTTTACGTGTGCATGCCTGTTTTGGAATTTTATACTAGAAATACCAGGAATATGATCAAAAAAATGTATAGGATTATCTTGGAGATCTTGTGCTGTTACATTTGGTTTCTCTTTTCCAAATGGTTTGATACCTTTTTTTTTTTTATATGTCCATTGGAAGTCCATTGCAAGAAGTCGTCAAGTACTGGAATGGACTTGGTTGCTGATTATAATATGTGCAATTAAAATGATAGGTCATTTAACTTGTAAACTGGAGATAGATGGTGGATGTAAAAAAAGGACTAAAATTTAAGCTGCCAATCAGATTTAAACCTGCTTTGGAAGCTTGAATGTGATTTTGCTCATACAGGACAGGAAATGACATACAATATTAGTGATCTAGGTAGGACACTATTTTTCTGAAGTGGATGACTTCTGTGTTTACTAGATAGGGATCCGTAGTTCACTGAATGCTTTCACTTTTTACCCAAAATTGCTATTTGAGAATCCCAATCAGAAATGGCAGAACATCTTTCTTTCTCGTCCATTAACCTCTTCCTAACTAATGCATATATACAAAAGTAGGGAAGGTTGTCCTGAACACCCATACTTCATACATCAAATTTTTCCAAGTTTTTTTTTTTTTTTTGCAGAGTTTGCACTGGAAATGCACTGACGGAGTTGAATGGTTTTTGACCAGAAGTCGTCAGAATGGGCTCCTGATAATGTGACTGTTATGACAGCCAGTTACAGCAATTAAATGATCGGGAAGCCACCTACACCTCGGCATTCACACCCACGCAAAGTAATGCTGGGAGAAGGCAGCAAGGGGGTTTAGAGACATACAAAGTCTTTGAATATTTTTCAGGTTATACGGCTGCTTGCAGAACAGAAGGGTTGACAAACAAAAAACATTTACCTAAGCATACAATGCCACAAGTTTGCATTATCTTTGGGGGGGTGGGGTGGTCAGCTGTACTGGGTGCCCCCAACTGGCTCCAAGGCTGCTGATGGTGCCAACATCTGGACTTATGTTTGCCCTTGGCTCCTAGAACATGTCATTGGAATTCCTATTTAGCTCCATCGGGTGTGGCTAGATCCTCTGTCCACCCCACAGAATCTGATTTTGGCTTTATCAGCTTCTGAGCCATGAGTCGGAGGCTTTCTGAGTTTCTGCAGTCTGATTGCTGCATGCGCTTGCCCCAAGGAGTTGCAGTTATCTGCTATCCCAAATTTAAGGAGACTTTCAGCTCTTACTGATGCAGTGCACATCACTAGGAAACTAGAGGCTCGGCCTTTCTGGATCTGTGCAGTTTCCAGTCCTGGGTCCTTTAACCACTTAAAGGGTCACTAAAGGAATTTTTTTTAGCTAAATAGCTTTCTTTTACTGCAGTCCTGGTTTCATGTCCTCATTAGGGCCGAAACAACTAATCGATTATGAAATTAATCGATTACAATTTTCATCGATTAATCGGGTAAAAAACTAAAATGAGCCCTTTATAGTACAAAAAAGCAAATTGCTACTGTAAATATTACTTTCACTGTCCCATAGTATAAAAATGAACCCCTTACAGTAGCGATTATTTGCTCTTTTTGTACTTATTTTTGTTTTTTTAACCCCATTATGTTACCAAACATCTCAGGCCTGAGTTCACACCTCTGTTTTTTGGTGCCTTTTGCAGAAACACACTACAGTTCATCTACATGGTTTCCTATGGGACACGTTCACATCCATGATTTTTTTATGGCTGCTGCATATTTGGAAGGGGCAAGGACTTTAACGCAAAACTGTGCTATTTTGTTTATTTTTGGTTCAATATACTTCAATGGAGAAGCTGCAGAAAAGCATGTAATGTGTTTTTGCAGCAATTTGTGTTTTGTAATCTGCCCAACAACAAATTTGCCTAACAAAAAAATGTAAAATGCATTTTTTTTAATGCGATTATCCGATTAATCGAAACAATAATCGGCCAACTAATCGATTATGAAAATAATAGTTAGTTGCAGCCCTAGTCCTCATTGTTCGTTTTTGCTTTGATGTTGCTGTAATTCCTCTCGGTTCTGGACACTTCCTGGTTGTCTGTTTCCTGATCACCACAGTACTGGGAGATTTCTCACTGTGGTGACTAATCAAGGAGGTGTGTCTAAAACCCCTCAGCACCAATCCAGTTTCGTTTTGCAAAACCTTCACTGCTCTCTATTGGCTCTCTGGCTCTGTACATCAGAGAACCAGGAAACGGCAAAAACGAAACTAAACTACAGGTACATTATATGATTGTTTTTTATCTATTTTTAATAATTTTTAAAAGGAATCGGTTAACTATTATGTCTCTATACCCTGTAAACCGTCATTTCAGCAAAAAAAATGTTTTCCTTTAGTGACCCTTTAAGACCTGGACCATCACGCAGGTAAAGGACCTGGCCAAACAAAATTGGCGTCCTTTTTTTCCCCACAAATAGAGCTTTGTTTTGGCGGTATTTGATCACCTCTGCGGGTTTTATTTTTTGCGCTATAAACAAAAATAGAGCGACAATTTTGAAAAAAAATAAATTTTTTACTTTTTGCTATAATAAATACCCCCAAAAAAGATATAAAAAAACCATGTATTTTTTCTCAGTTTAGGCCGATACGTATTCTTGTACGTATTTTTGGTAAAAAAAAATCGCAATAAGCGTTTATCGATTTTGGTTTGCGCAAAATTTATAGCGTTTACAAAATAGGGGATAGTTTTATTGCATTTTTATTAAATATTTTTTTTATTACTAATGGCGGCGATCAGTGATTTTTTTTTTTTTCGTGACTGCGGCATTATGGTGGTTACATTGGACAATTTTGACACATTTTTGGAACCATTGTAATTTTCACAGCAAAAAATGCTCTAAAAATGCATTGATTACTGTGAAAATGACAATTGCAGTTTGGGAGTTAACCCCCTTCTTCAGCGCCCCCTAGTGGTTAAGTGTAACCTCATATGTGTTTCTAACTGTAGGGTCTGGACGTGTGACATCATTGATCGCCTTTCCCTATATCAGGAAACAGATGATCAAACAGCGCCACAGTGAAGAACGGGGAAGTTGTGTTTACACACACCTTTCCCTGTAATTCAGCTCCGGGGACCCATCGGTCTGCAGAGCTTCGAACCGGGTGGCGGGCGGACCCACGGCTGGGCACTTAAAGAGGACGTACAGGTACGTGCTTGTGCCCAGCCATGCCATTCTGCCAACGTATATGTGCAGGAGGCGGTTCTTAAGTGGTTAAAGGGGTTGTAAAGGTTGTTTGTTTTTTTCTAAATGGGTTCCTTTTAAGCTAGTGCATTGTTGGTTCACTTACCTTTTCCTTCAACTTTCCTTCGAAATGTTTTTTTTCTTTGTCTGAATTTTTCACTTCCTGTACCTTCGTTGGTAAGTTTGCCCCATCATCCGAGCCGTTCTGACTGGGGGTTAGTCAGCGTGCTCGCCCCCTCCCTTGGGACTACATCCCTGTGGGGAGACACTCTGAATCACTGTGAACCTTTACAACCCCTTTTAAGGTCCTAAGGCTGCCAAGGCTTTGACATTGCACCTGCTTTTCCAGTGATTTTTCTGTAAGTAGGTTGGATATACACTGATGAGCTGTTTGCTCTCCCCATATGGTTATTGGTCTTGAAGCCATTTGGGGGAATATAACATGGCCTTTGAGGGTTGGCGTCTCTTCAGACTGACTTTACGCTATTGCCAAGGACAGAACCATCTTTCTCAGATGAAGAAGCCTAAGGAGCAAACTGCAAAGTCTTTACCCTGTTTGCCTGTTAAGAAAATAACATTTTCTCCAATGTCAACCTCCTTGTTTAAACTATAGTAATGCCAACTTGGTATTTTTTTACCTACAGGTAAGCCTATAATAGGGCTTATTTGTAGGTAAAATGAATATCTCCTAAACGTGTACAATTTTAGGAGATATTCACCCTGCGTGCAGCCCGGTATGTCTCCGGTGCATGCACTCAGAAGGTCCGGCATACATTGCTGGACCTTCAGAGCTTCGTGCCGGAATCGAGGGCCCTTGCGGACATGCTTGGGAGTGATGTCATCGGGACACGTCAGCCCTCTCAGTGGTGACCGTACATTGCTGGAGGGAGGGCTTCATCCAAGGTGAGTATTTCATAATGTACTAGTACATTATGCCATTGCCTTGCAGATGTTTTTATTTTTATTATTACACATGCCATACAGCTGCAGTTTACAACTGCTTTAAGACTTTCCACCCCTGGTTCACAGCCTGCTTTTCAAGGTCTAATACTGCCAAATCAGGCATTTCTGAGTATAGAGGTGTGCATCACTTTCCAGAGTGAGGGGAGGGTGGTGGTGGGTCATTGGTTAGTCTTTTGGATGCTGGGACAGCTCGCAGCCTTGACACTTTTATACAGGAGGTGTTATCCTGTAAACTGCCAATGCTTTATTTAAACCTGGAGGGTAAATTTGATAATGTGCTAGCAAATTTGTGAAACTTAACTTAAAACTAAGCCCTCCAGCGACATGCTGACACGCCTTCCATCTTTACCTGGTCTTCCTTCTGGGTTTGTGTCCTCTGGCCGACTTATTGACCTGGCCGCGATGTCACTTTAAGACCCCTTTCATGCTGGAGGCATTTTTCAGGCACTTTAGCGCTAAAAATAGCACCTGTAAGGCGCCTGAAAAAAGCTTCAGCTGCAATCCCAGTGTGAAAGCCAGAGTGCTTTTACACTGAGGCGCTGCGCTGGCAGGGCGTCAAGTCCTGCAGACAGCTTCTTTGCAGTGCTTTAGGAGCGGCGTATGCACTGCTACTAAAGAGCCCCTGCCCATTGAAATCAGTGGGCAGCGCTGCCGAAACAACTGACAATGCACCGCTGCAGTGGCGACTTGCGTGTGCGTTTAAGTTTTTTCGGGCCGCTAGCGGGGGTTAAAAGCACCCCGCAAGTGGCCAAAAAGCACTGCAAAAACGACAGTAAAGCACCGCTAAAAATAGTTGCATTTTACCGCCGATGCCTAAAGGCGGCTCAGTATGAAAGCCCTTTTAAGGCAGGGCCACATTCTAACTAACTTCTGGCAATTGAAGAAAGTTTGAACATGACTTGTGACAAATGTCTTTTTACGGCCGTTCAATTAGATTTTCTGGCATGCTGGAAAATTCTTGTGCCTTGTGTTGACTACTTTACTCATGGAGTGGCTCTGAGAACCTTCCTTACACTTTACAAAATCCAATTTTTTCATGTACCTGTCAATTGTGATTTGGCAATCTGGTGCTCTAGCATTTACAGCTCTATTAAAACGCTTAAACGCTCTCCATGCATCTCAATGGACCCTTTCACACTGAGTCCTGCAAGCAGCATCTTTGAAGCAGCTTTTGGGCGCTGAAAAAAACGCTCCAAAAACGCCCCTCTCCATTGAAATTAATTGAAAGCGCTGTAAAAATGCCTTACCCTTTTACACTGAGGCACTGTAAAAATGCCCTAAAACGTTAGGGTCTTAACGGTGCTTTACCAGCACATTGGGATTGCAGATGAGGCTTTGCTCGAAAAACGCCCCAGTGTGAAAGGGGCCTAAAAGTTTAACTAGCGTAGCATTCTAACACATTATGACAGTTACCTCCCAAAGTGCCCCCTCCAGTGATGTAACGTCTGTGATCTGCCACTAATCACATCATTCCCTGGTCTTCTTCTGGGTTTGGTGTCTTCGGCCTCTTCATGCAAGGCTCAGTGTACACATAGAAGAAAATTTTTCAATAGAAAATCTCAAACGCCAAACAATCATTTGCCTGTAGTCTTATTAGAAACTGCCTGAAACTCTCTAGTTTTGTTTTATTCTGTAAGAGCATGGTAACTAGAATTAGATGGAACTACAAATGTCCGAGCAGAGCAGTTCTAGGCAACAAATGAAAGCAACCAATGAGCTACTGTCGCACTCAAGAAAGCACTGCAGCTGCTCTAATGTCAAAGTTAATCAAAGTAGTATATTATAGGCATTTCCCCCATTTTGGATAGAGTAAAGGAGGGTTTATAACCCCTGTCTTTTTTTTTTTTTTTACTTTCACCATCTATCCTCTATCCCATTGCGGAGATTTCCCTTCTCATCCTGTCCCATTGACAAACAGGAAGTGAGAGAAAATCCCTGCAAATTAAGGGAATTCCTTGGGAACCCTCGGTTGTCCTCATGGGAAGATTTCCCCTTTTACTTTTCTGGGGGCAACCCAAAATGTGGAGGTTTTCTTTCAATGATGGTAACAAGACATATAGAGAGGGAGGATCTCTCTAATGGAGGCACAGACTACAATAAATACTTGACAAGTGTGCGAATCCCTCTCTGCTCCATCCAAGACCTCTTGCACATTGCAGTACACGTTGTTTTTTTTTTTTTCATGAGCTAAAATATAGCCCATTTATTGTTATGTGCCTATGCACACAGATGCGTAAACAAGCGTCTATGCGCCTGTGTGCATAAGGCATGTTTTTAGTAATGGGCTGTATTTTGGCTCAGTAACAAAATAAGCTGTACTGAGATTTTTCAAGCTGCAAGGTGCTCAAAACTGTCAAGACAAGTGTGATCATTGGAGGAGAGCAGTATGAGTTCCCAGTAGAGCCAGCGAACTGACCCTTGTGTGTCGTCCTGCTAAACTGACGGGAACACCAGGGATTTCACACAAAGGAAGCAATACAAAGAGAACAGAACACTTTCTCATACAAGTACATGGTACTGCAGGCACACATCAGGAACATGAAATGTTGGGGTAAAAAACACTAAGTGTAGGAGCACCCAACATATGAAAGGTTCTAGTTTTTTTTTTTTTTGTGTTTTTGTCCCTTTTTTCACAAAATAAAAAATGACAACACTTATCAATAGGTGCCCCCTTGTTTATGACTTCCAAGTCTGTCAACTTGCACAGAGCTGCAATGGAATATGACTCTTGACAGACAGCATGAGCAGGCTATGCGACCATGGGAGCAGTCTTGCAGATGACATACTGTATGTCCTAAATTATAAACGAGGCTTCCTTTGTGGAAAGAGTAAGGTCTAGGTGTGTTTGAGAACCGTTCTCCTTCATTACATGCCAGGGTTCTCCGATTACTTGATCTCCAACAAAAGGGTATGCATTAGGCTAGTGCTATACATCAATGTCTGAAAAGCTGAAGTACAGAACAGGTAGGCTGTGTTCTCCCTGTATGATTGAATTTTCCACTGGAGTGCACATTTGAAAGTTAGTATGGGGCAGATGTTGTGGTTGGATTCAAGTGAATTGGACCGAGGAAATATATCTTCATGACTGTAAGCTCCACAGGGACAGAGATTGGCAGAAAATGTGGGCACTACAACTGGGTTTTATAGGCCTATACAATATAATATATATATTTTTTTTTACTGCATAAAATAAGCAAATTTGCAGTCTTTAAATCATTTAGCAGATGTTTTAGTAGCAGCTGGTGACGTCATTGGCGAAGGCATACACACTGTGCTTTGAATGGAGGGCCATCCATTCAAAGCTCTGTGCCAAATTCATGACTCCAGTGGGCATGCGTGTCGGAGCAGCTCGGCCATTCAAACTGTCGAAGACTGAGTGACAATGGAAACCCCGGCAGCAGTGAAGCATGCCGCTGGAGGTATTTTAGGGCAAGTATATCATAATGTGATAATATGCAATGCATACCAGCAGATTGTATTTATTATTAATATATATATATATATATAGATATAGATATAGATATAGAGATAGAGATAGAGATAGAGATAGAGATAGAGATAGAGATAGAGATAGAGATAGAGATAGAGATAGAGATAGAGATAGAGATAGAGATAGAGATAGAGATAGAGATAGAGATAGAGATAGAGATAGAGATAGAGATAGAGATAGAGATAGAGATAGAGATAGAGATAGAGATAGAGATAGAGATAGAGATAGAGATAGAGATAGAGATAGAGATAGAGATAGAGATAGAGATAGAGATAGAGATAGAGATAGAGATAGAGATAGAGATAGAGATAGAGATAGAGATAGAGATAGATATAGATAGATAGATAGATAGATATAGAGAGAGATAGATAGATAGATATAGAGATAGATAGATAGATAGATAGATAGATATAGAGATAGATAGATAGATATAGAGATAGATAGATAGATAGATAGATAGATAGATAGATATATATATATCATTTTTTTTTTGCACACTTTACTATCGCTTTAACCATTTCAGCTCCAGGCTTTTTTTCTAGATAATTGGAACCTCCCAAACATATTTTTTAGGAATAGAAAGGGGTAAATATTGCGCTAATAGTGCAAAAAAATTATTGATACAATGTATAAAGTGAGAAAAGCTGCAACACAAAAAACATGCGATAATCATGTAATAAAGTCGATAAAGATGTTATAGTTGCGCTAAATAAACCTAACTAAGTGTCTGAAAGAATATTGAGAATACCCATAAATGAACAGAATACAATATACCACTAGTGACAAATGACTCTGTTAATAGGTAAAATTTACCATACATATGTGCAAAACTGCAAAAATAAGTGTGCAATATATAAATCAAAAATTGCTGAGAAAAAAATTTACTTCTATCTCAAACCAAGTTTGGAAAACTGTAGTAAGTGTCTGTGTTTAAAACGGTGTCCAAAAAGAAATTAAGTGACCAAAAGTAAAAAGACAAAAATCTTCTATGTCCAAAGAGGAATAGTCCAATTCCACACGAATGGCGAATTAGGAGTGCAAGAACAGGAAGTGAGTCTGCTGTACACCACCACCACCACACTGAATTCTTCCTCAGGTGTCACACAAAATAAGAGGGACACTTACCAGATAAGTTGGACCTCAGATGGCCAGGTCATATGCGCTTGTGCAGATATTAACCTCTGCAATGGTTAGAATGGTGAACCGGAATGTCCAAACCACTGAGCTCCTTAGGGTCTCCTCTTCTGAAGTTAGCAATGGGGGTCCCGTGGTGTCGCTCTCTCCGAAATGGACAAAACCGCAGACCGTAGAAGTGAATGAAATGAAAGGCCTATATATTTTTTAGGGCCAGTTCACGCCATAGAAACACAGTCCAGGTGTGTTCCAGGTGCTTTTTTGCATACGCGTTATTGACGCATTTTTGATGTGTTCCAGTGCATTTTTGGTACGTTTTTGATGCAGTCCAGTGCTTTTTTTTTTTTTTTCACCCCTCTTCTTTTTTTTTTATTAACCTTGGATAAGGAAAAGTGCGTTCCAGTGCATTTTTGATGCGTTTTACAGCGTTCCAGTACTGTCCGGGGCAGGTAAAATGCAGCATGTTCTACTTTTTTTTTTTTTTTTTTTTTTTTTTTTTTTTCTATAACTGGAACTGCAAGCACTACACCAGTGCTTGCAGTTCCAGTTCTAGGAACACCAAACTATACCATTGAAAACCATATAACCAACTTTCCATGCGTTTTTTGATGCAGAAAAAAACGCACTGGACTGCATGTGGTTTGAACTGACTTTTAAAGAGGAGGCCCTAGAGAATAATATGGTGGGTGTTGCAATTTTTTATGTATTTAAAAAATGCAATTTAATTTTAAGGCAAAAAAAACAAACCCTTAGACATGACCTACTTTTTTTGTAAATTATAAAATGTTGCATGTTTACACAAGTAAATGGCTACCAAACATTGCAGACTTTAAAAATGTGCAACTGCGACAAATTACATAACTTTTATTATCCATATGCAACACTTTAAAAGCCTTAATGGGTTACCACTTTAGATTTACAGATGAGGTCTAGTGCTAGAATTACTTACCATGATCTGACATTCACAGGAATAACGCTCATGCTGCAGGCACCATCTCAGTATATCCACCAAAAGTCCAGTGACAAAAATGCCAGGAGAAACGCTAAATTAACCTACATATAAGCACTTTAACTGCCAAAGGATTTGTGTGAAAATGAAAGAAGGGAGGGGTAAGATGGCACTGCCTAGATCTAATGTGTGGTTGTGTTAACTTGAAAATAAATAAAAGCAGCCTTTATGATGTGTATTGTCTCCTTTAAATTGCAAACATGAAAAATTGCTAGTACCAAATCCTGTAAAGTGTACAATATAAGTTGTTTAATTTGCAACTATAAATGGCTAGTAGAAGTTGTATCAAACCATAAAATACATACTATGTCATACAAAATTATAATAAAGTGCTCTGTGTGCTTAATGTGCAAAAAAGTTCATATCGGAAAACCGGAGATCACTCCGTAATTAAAAAAAAAAAAACGCAAAAAACCCAAAGGTGCAAACCCCAAAAAATCAGTTCATAAGTACACATAGATGATTTAATTCCAAAGTGACTTGTGCCTGAGAGAAAAAAATCTCTTGGTGAAAGGTGGTCCCCTCTCAGCTCCGCCCTCACTGGAAAGATGTACCCCTGCAGAAGTAAAGGGCATCAAAATAAGATCGTCCCTGATCCCCATTCAATGTTGCATGCTCTTCCACGATGGATCTGGTAATGGGGTACGTTCATGTAGAGGTGTATGAAAAAAAGTTCCTCTCCTAGTTTTAAATCCATAAAAGCAGGATTAGTTACATTTTTTAAAACTGCATTTCCAATAGTGCTGTGAGGTCAGTACAGATAAACAGCAATAGATCTGGGACGCCTTGCGTTACACAAACGGGGATCTCCGAAACCGACAGTGACGTAATGACGCTCCAAGCTCCGCCCTATGCATTTCGTCATCAGGACGTCAAGTCAAAGTATTTACTTTCAGTCAAAGGATTTGTGTGTTTGCCCATATCTAAGATTTATGCAGATTTACTATCCACATAGTTCTTGGTTGCGCCAGAACACTGCAGCACAGCTGACTGGTTCCATACGGCTTGTCTCTCTCCTAGTAGGTGCTCTGCTGTACAGAGACTGCAAGAAGCGGATGCCAGGTCAAATTCTGCTTATATGAAAAAGCTGCAATAATGTTTAGATTTTTAACTGCCTGAAGTTGAGCATTAATGTTATCAAATGAAACTTCTGAGATGGTCTGTTTTATCTCTGTAAATGTTGATCCTATTTTTAAGCTATTCATGGATATAAGACTGAGCTTGACAGTCTTGAGAGTTTTTTCATATGAAAGAGCTTTCCATAAAGGGAAATGATCTTTATCTGCAGGAAAGATTCTTTATAATCAGTTTACATGTGAAACTATGCCAGATTACGTTTAAAACGGAACTTCAGGAATTAGACGAAATCTACCCTTTCTGTGGATCCAACCCCCATCACCCTTAAAACAATACACAGATTAAAATGTTAGCGTGTTTTTAGGGGTGCATGAATAAGGTGTGTTCCTGGCTTTGGCAGGCTCCCTCTAATAGTGTTACTAAAACCACAACAGTAAAATCGGTCTGTATATTGAAGCCATGTCTAAAGTCCGGCCCGCATTCCGGTTTTGAACGGCCCGCTTGATTGTTTGGACATGTATATCTTTTGTGGCCCCCGACTATCTATCTGCGCCGGGGCCACAAAGATGTATATGCCTTGGAAGACAGGGAGGCGGCAGGACGAGCGCCGTACATACACAGAATTTCCTGTTTACGGCTGCCTCTGTAATAGGAAGTCCCGTTTTCGGCGCTGCAAATGAACGACTATTCTGTCCATCAAAGGAGGCGGGACTTTAAGAGGTTGTGTAAATAGGCGGTTTGATCCTGTATGCACAGATCCTCCTTCCACTGACTCCAGATAAGACTAAGCCTTTCAGAGTCAGACTGCACATGCACTATTTGGTGGTGCATTTGCTGGAGTTTTTTTTTTTTTCTTCTTGGGAGAGTGCATGTGATCAGCACAGGGCCAATCTGCATTGTCCAGGCAGAGGGTCAGGTGTCCTGCATCCTGATGAGACAGCTCATTGCAGTATGAAAATGTCTACAAGCTTTACCAGGAACTAATAGATGTCGCAAGATTGCTCTATACTGCTGATGAGAAAAGTTTTTTTTTTTTTTTTTTTACTATAAAATGATTGCATTTCTGTGTACTGTGGGAGATCTAGTAAATACAGGGTCCTGGGTTTAGTAACACGTTAAGGCAAATCATCCAATACAGCATCCTCTAGTCCTGGTGCTTCAGTTGCCTGCTTGCCTGTTCCTGTACAATGCAGGGTTTAGAGCTCTGCACTGTATGTGATGATGCTGAATTCCTCCCACCGCCTGGAGCTTTGGGTAGAAGGGATAGAATAATTAATAAACCATGTAACCTGCATTCATAGACAAAAACAAGTATTTAACCTTTGCAGCACTAGTGTAGTTTGTCCAATTCCCGAAGATAAGTTTGAATGCATATCATATGAAAAAGCCCATGTGTATGATTGGTTGTTTATAAGCTAAAAAAACGTTCAGCTGGTAGAAGAGCAATAGAGCACCAAAACCACAAGCTCTGTGTCAGTTTTGTAGAAAAAAGGGGTGGAGATAAGGGCCGTCTAATGTGAGCCACCCTCACTGCGCGTAGCTGGAGAATAAATGTGAACACTAGTGATATTTATAAAATAAATGAATAAATTAATAAATATGCAAGAGCTGCTGCTTTAAAAATTATAGAATCCAAAATAGTTAATATGCAAATACAGTGATACCTATTATAAATAAGGTGCCAAATGTGATATTAAACAGCGCTCAAAAAAATATGTGAAAATGTAAATATCAACAAATATAATATTGGTACAGTGACATAGTGAAAAATAAATAAATAATCCACCCTCTAAGTGAGTCAATATATAAGTGTCCAAAAATCCGTGCAAAAATCGCATCAAAAAATACCAGGTTGGCAAATAAAGTCCATGAACTGTCTAAGTGAACAAAAAAATATATATAAATAGTTCATAAATGGAGAGCAAAGGAAAAGAAAAAATCCTTCCCGATCTTCAATAAGTGCTTTCACCACACCACAGTGACTGCGTGCTTCCACCACCCATCAGAAATGCAAACTCACCGCAACAAATGGCCTGACACTTTCGTGTTTAGGCACACAGGCTTGTTAACTGACCCCCTCAGTTTAGTTGATAGAACTCCTTCTTTTCATATAGGGTGGAGCATTCAGTTAAACAGATGGAGATCCGAAGCAAAAAGAAAACTCCAAGATAACAGCCATATGCAAATAAGAAAAAGAGAGCACAATAGTGTGATACTGTAACACAACTTTTAATAACACACTACAAATCTCCCAAAGAATGCACTCACAAAGGTAACTCTTGTTACAAGCAGTGTATAAATCCAAAAACTGACACGGTGTAAAACAAAAAATAAAGATATCCTCCAGGTGAACTAGTGGTCACAGCGGACCAACGAATAGCCCAAGTGTTACTCACAGCCCTTGTGCAGGTGTACTGGAGCTGCTGCTTAGGTAATTGAGCTGGTGGCAGATTAGACCATTCCACGTTCAAGCTTAGAAAGTTAGGTGTGCGGTTGTGACTTCAGTAATCACTCCCCGACATGTTTCATCGAAATGATTTCTTCATGGGGTTACTTACCAGCTGTCTAGTGCCGCTTTATATAGTTGCCAGGGTCCTCCCTCCCCCCTTGTGTTAATCAGTAGGCACGCATCATAACAAGCTGCAGCTGAGTGGACCGAAGCAAAAAGAAAACTCCAAGATAACAGCCATATGCAAATAAGAAAAAGAGAGCACAATAGTGTGATACTGTAACACAACTTTTAATAACACACTACAAATCTCCCAAAGGCATCATGTGTGTCATGATTTCCCAGGATGCAGTGCGCTGTCCAATTATCACTCCCCATCCAAGACTTCCAGGAAGTAAGTGCTTGTAGGCTTCACAATGCCCACAAGCAAAATGACAATGGTGTAGACATAGTTTTTTTATAAACAATCTTTTTTGAATATCTATGCGGATCGGTGCCGGATTGTAAAATAGTAAGTGACCGGATTTATATTATAAAAACGCAGGATGAAAGGACATGCATTTAAAAAAATGCTAATTGTGGTTGGAACTCCGCTTTAACACCCCATTGCCTCCTGGGAAATGATGACACTCCGTTCCCAGGAGTCTCTGGGCATTACTGTGCCTAAAAATCGCCCAGCATGCACCTCTCCCTGAAAACCAGGAAGAAAAAGGAACTGGTCTTCACATGCCCACACATGGGCATGTGATGGATACGGCCACAGCATGCGCTGGAGGATATAAGGCAAGTGTTTTGCAATGATTTCTGGAACAATTGGGGAGATATATTATATTATACTGATATTTAATGGGTTTAATAGGCAAGTAGCCATAGCTGTTGTATTTCTCTTCTCGGTGCCCATTACATACATGTTTTCCTCTTTGCCTCTGCTTGCTGTTACCTTTTACAGTAGGCCAAGAAGATAATGTTGAAAGGTTTGGGCGGCCAGCTCAGACTTTCCTCCAGGACCCTGAACCATTGATGTTTGCTCCTTTGTAAATATATGTGAAAAATCAAATCTTAATCGGGTTTCTTCACAACCAGGCAAATATTTTGTCTGCTGGCTGTTTAGGATATCATTTTTTATTTCCCATAAGCGATTTCAAAGAAAGAGCATAATGTTCTGTGGTGTAGCACCATTCAGCACTTTGCTGCCATCAGTCACTCCAGGAATTTTGTTATCTTTGGAAGCCTGGAAACCTTTCTGGGACTGCAGAATAAAATGCCCTTCACAAGTATAGTACTGTTTGTTTTTATATACTCTGAGCTGCTTTTATCCATCCAAAACCTGATTTATGGTATTGAGATTAGAAATAATATAGGCCTCTATTTTTAATCACTTTTTTTTAAGTCCGTTCTCTTTTTAATTTACCTGACTCTAAATGACGGCTTCATTGCTGTAATATGCACATGGAATGGGAGAACAAATTTTAAATCCTGAGTTGTAGAATGTTGCCTGCTGATTGGAGTGCTCTTGCAGGGGTTGTGTCAGATCTCTGCAGAGAGATCACTGCTTCCATGCAGAGGGTTTTTCTGAAGCATGCTCTCAAGGACAATTTTCTACTTGGGTTGTAAGGCCCCTTTCACACGGGCGGACAGTTTTTTTTTTTTCAGCGGACCTGAACAGGCGCTCCATGCAAGTCTATGTAGCGTCGGATATCCATGTCTGCTGAAATCCGATCTGCTAAAATCAGACGTATGGCGTACACCGCTCCTAAAGCGCACCTGCCCATTGAAATTGATGGGCAGCGCCAGCAAAATGCCACTGCACCGGCGCTTTGCGGGCGGTTTTAACCTTTTTTTTTTTTTTTTTTGCCCACCAGCAGGGCAAAAACCGCAGCAAAAAATAAAAAGCTGCTGAAGATTGAAGATAGCGCCGCTTTACCACTGATGCCCCCAATGCCTCAGTGTGAAAGTAGCCTTGCAAACAGTATCATTCTGAATATTAGAAGTTTGCTAGAAATATGTTTTAAATTGCAATGTGGATATATTTAGTTATACATTTTGCCATTGATACGCTTTAATTTATTACACAAATCGGTATCGATATTCATGGGCATGGGGTGGAGAAATAGAAAAAAAAACAGATCCCTGTACAGTACCCTGTACAGCCCATCGCTCCAGTGAGCGTTGAAGGGGCAGAGAAGAGAGCCCATGACTAATGCCTTGTACGCGCAATCGGAATTTCCGATGAAAAATATCAGACAGAATTTTTTTTCATCGTATATTCCAACCGTGTGTGGGCCCCATTAGACTTTTTTTTTCACCAGAGTTTAGAAATAGAACATGTTTTTTTTTTTCCGATGGAAAAAATCCTATCCGAAATTCCAATTGTCTTTGTGGAACTCCGACGGAGAAAAAAACACGCATGCTCCGAATCGACGAATGTTCGGAAGCATTGAACTTAATTTTTCTCGGCTCATCGTAGTGTTTTACGTCACCGCGTTTTGGTCGGTCGGAATTTGATCTGACTGTGTGTGTATGCAAGACAGCTTGAACGGAATTCCGATGAAAAATTCCATCAGATTTTTTCACATTGGAAATTTTGATAGTGTGTACAGGGCATTACAGCCACTGACTGATGCTCCGTCCACCTAGGAGTATGTATGTTTATTTTTTTATGTTTGAAGACCAGGGTTTCTTTCTTCATTGTCTACATCGTTTCAAGCCGCTTACACACCAAAGGATGAAAGGTGGGTCATTAGGATGAAATCAGTCGGTCATTATAGGCCAGTAGTGCTAATATTATGTAAAACTTTCCTTTACATTGTGACACTGCAAAAAATAGTGAAGTTTACAATCTGCCCTCACTGTAAACAAATTGGTTCAGATGAATGTTTTTTAATTTTAGTTTCAGTGTGGCAGTCAGGGATACAATGTGCCGACAAGGTCTTGGATATCCTCAGAATTACCCTGCATGTATGATGGCACGTTATAATTTCATACCAATAACATAGAATTAAAGTGTTCAACTTCTTCCTTGTTTTATTGCATCTTTCTTTGTGATAGGTTTCAGAACTTTTTACCATTGTCTGTTTTATTGCAGGATGGACTGGATGCTATGGTATATGATTTAGACTTCCCAGCTATGCGGAAAAACAAGAATATTGACAACTTCCTAAATAGATGTGAGTGTTTATATTTTGTTCTGTTAGGACAATGGATGTGAACTAAAGAGCATCCTTTTTTCCATGATTAAATTTAGTTATTTTAGTATGGTAAATTATTGCCCTTGGGCACACTTTATTATATATTGCTCAATTTAAATTGATTTTAATGTGCATTCTCCAATGATTTTTGGTAATATTTTGCATAGTTTTTGCTTTCAGCTACATTTTTCTTTTATATCCTTTAAGTGATTGTAAACCTAGTTGCACCATTTTTACCTTCAGGTAAGCCCTATAATGATGCTTACCTGTAGGCAGGGTAGATACAAATCAATTCTTTTTATTTCGATTTTTTTTTCTTTTTTTTTTTTTTTTTAATATTACATTTATTTTCATTAAATGCTTTTGAAGTAAAAATCTATCCAAAGATAGGTTTCTATTTAAGATACATTAATTTAGTTTATTCGGCATGCAATTGAGCTTAGTTATGGAGCATGATGCTGTGTATATTATGCAATATTTACATTTTTGGTAAACTCATTCAATGAATCCAAGCTGAGGTAACATGCACTGCATTGATGCATTCACACAATTTCACAGTAACCATGAGATAAAACAAAGTTCAGGAATATTCCTTTATCCCATTGTTTTGCAAATCTACATACACTACAAACTGTATGATTTGAATAGGTTCTGATGTCGCTGTTACTAACCTGACAGCTTATTCTAAATGGGGAAACGTTCATTTTGTTTGCAGATATTAAAGATTCTAACTACCAGCAAGAATAAGTCCTTGCATTTAAAGAGCACCTGTCATTTCAGATCCTTCATGGCAGCGCCTGCTAGTGGGCATCCACTCACCTGCAGCCGCCATGTCACTGCCGCATCACCAGCCTTCAAGTGACTGTGGGTAAATCAACAGCGGTTCAGAGGAGGAGGCTCTGCAGGACAGATGGCGGTTGCTCTTTACATTTTGTATCAAAATCGAGTTGTTTTAAAACACGCCTTTTAACTAGTGATTTAAATCATGTTTTAACCACTTGCCGACTGCCTCATGTATATATACATCAGCCGAATGGCACGGGCAGGCAAAGCAAGCTACCTGTGCGTTGCTTTGAATCTGCTGCCTAGTGGGGGCAAGCCCGCCGTGAGCTCTGTAATCGTGCCCACAGGACCAGCCGACTCGATGTCCGCTGGTGTCCTGTGATTGTGTCACGGAGCTGCAGAATTGGGAGATGCCTATGTAAACAAGGCATTTCCCTGTTCTGCCTAGTGACAGGACAGTGATCTACTGCTCCCTGTCAACGGAAGCAGTGATCACTGTCGTGTCACTTGTAGCCCAGCCCCCACACGGTTAGAATCACTCCCTAGGACACACTTAACCCCTTCCTCACCCCCTAGTGTTTAATCCCTTCCATGCCATTGTCATTTACACTGTAATCGGTGCATTTTTTTTATAGCACTCATCATTGTATAAATGACAATGGTCCTGGAATAGTGTCAAGTGTCGGATTTGTGTCCGTCCGCAATATCAGTCACGATAAAAATCGCAGTTTGCCGCCATTACCAGTAAAACAAAAAATTACCATCAAACTATCCCTTTTTGTAGACACTATAACTTTTGCGCAAACCAATTAACATACTTATTGCAATTTTTTTTTTTCGTTTTACCAAAAATATGTAGAATGCATATCGGCCTAAGCCCTGAGCCTGTTTTTCAGACTCTGTTTACACATTAAAAACAAGTGTGTTTTTTTTTTTTGCTAGAAAAATACTTAGAACCCCCAAACATTTATATATTGGGTTTTTTTTTTAACACCCGAGAGAATGAAACGGTGGTCATTGCAATACTTTTTGTCACACCGTATTTGCGCAGCGGTCTTACAAGCGCACTTTTTTGGGGAAAAAATAGTTTTTTTAATTAAAAAAAATAAGACAACAGTAAAGTTATACCAATTTTTTTTTATATTGTGAAAGATAATGTTACGCCGAGTAAATTGATACCCAACATGTCACGCTTCAAAATTGCATCCGCTCGTGGAATGCCGACAAACTTTTACCCTTTAAAATCCATAGGCAACGTTTAAAAAAATCTACAGGTTGCATGTTTTGAGTTGGAGGTCTAGAGCTAGAATTATTGATCACGTATGTGTTCGCTTCTCCGCGCAAGCTCGTCGGGACAGGGCGCATTTTGTGGCTCCTAACTTTTTTAGCTGGCTCCTAGATTCCAAGCAAATTTGTCAAACCCTGCTTTAAAAACCTGACTAGTGTGTTTGTTTGTTTTTTCTTTCCCCCAGGTGAATGGGTAGGGGTACGATGTACCCCATACTCATTCACATAGGGTGGGGGGATGGGATCTGGGGGCCCCCTTATTAAAGGAAGCTCCCAGTTTCAGATAAGCCCCCCGCCCGCAGACCCTGACAACAAACAGCCAGGGTTGTCAGGAAGAGGCCCTTGTCCTCATCAACAGCCCCAAAGCACCAACCCCCCCCCCCTATGTTGAGGGCATGTGGCCTGGTATGGTCTAGGAGGGGGGTGCTCGCTCACCCACTTTCCTGACCTGCCAGGCTACGTGCTTGGATAAGGGTCTGGTATGGATCCTGGGGGAACCCCCACGTCATGTTTTTTTTTTTTTTGCTGTATGTGGATTCCCCTTAAGATCCATACCAGATCGAATGGTCTGGTATCATCCTGGGGGAGAACCTCATGCAAATCTATTTATTTAATTTTCGCTGGGTTTTTCTTCAAGATTCTCCGCACACGAGTCGCCCTGCAAGTATGATCCTCTTGATCTGACTTCTGGTGTGACCTCTATTCATATCAATGGGCTCCCATAGGGAACTATTGATTTTGAATAGAGAAATGAAAAACACGGCTGAAAGCTAGCATGGCGAAATGTGCATTGAATTCAATGCAAAACGCAGAAAAAAATCACGTTAAAAATGCAGCTTTTTTCCTGGTGTCTGTACTAGCTTTACAGCCCGTTTTTTTTAAAACATCCGTGGGCATGTACCGTAAAGCTAATGAGTTCCATTTTAATTAGGACGCTCAAGAGTAGATTGAATTTATCTACAGGTAAATTAGAAACCCCATTACATGCTTTGGTGTCAGAGGCCGATTGTGAAACATGGTTCCTTTATACATCATATCTTGGATATTGGTTGTCTAAGGAGTGGTTATTAGTAAGTATTCAGCTCAGTAATTGTGTAAATATAATAAAGACAAACAGATTTGGGAAAGCTGTTTTTATATTAACTCTTTAGATTCTGACATCCCAGTGTGGAAATTTGGTTTGACTGTAAATGGGTACTGTTTTATACAAACACTATTTTACAACCATCTATCTTCATATGTACACATACTCGTAAACACACACCTATTTGCTTATTATATGTTCGGAAAAGAGCAGCATATGTCCATTTTTTTTTTAGATGCTTTATACATGTTTTCATGAGCTGTAGATGGCAACATAGACTGTGTCTGTTGGGTCTCTTACACAGGAATACATCTGTGCGAAGGACCGTTATTGCCCACACATCCATGTCCAGGCAGTCCCATTCATACCTATTTGGGTGCAGTGGCTGCACAGACACAGCTGCTGGTCCCAAATTGACAGCTGCATGTCCCAGAATGCAGACAGTGTGCACGGAAGCTGTTGTGTCCCAACAGACAAGAATGGGACAGCCTGCACGCTGATGTGTGGAAAACATTTGTGCGTCCTGCACAGGCAAAGACTGCTATTCGCGTGGATTTTTTGCTTACCTTCTCCTGTGTGAACGAGGCCTCAGAACCATATATTGAACCCTCCAGCGTTTACTGGTAATGCATAATAAAGACAGCATTTTTTGGGTAACCTAAAAGCCTAAACCTTCAGCACATCACATTGTCTACTGCCTCTGCCGGGTCTTCTCCGCTGTCTTCTGACTCTGCCGGGTCTTCTCCGCTGTCTTCTGACTCTGCCGGGTCTTCTCCGCTGTCTTCTGACTCTGCCGGGTCTTCTCCGCTGTCTTCTGACTCTGCCGGGTCTTCTCCTAATGAAACTCATTAGCTTTACGGTACATGATAACCCTTAGGCCTCATCTCATGCCCACGGATCTGTGTTGTATACGAGTATACTGCCACTATATACAATAGGATAAAGGCATATTCCTGAACTTTGTGTTTTATCTCTTGGTTTCTGTTAAATTGTGTGAATGCATCAATGCAGTTCATGTTATATCAGCTTGCAGAGCTAGGATTCATTGAATTAGTTTACCAAAAATTTAAATATTGCAAAATATATAGCCTTGTGCCATTTCATGCTGAATAAATGAAATTATTAATGTATCCTAAATAGAAAACTATCTTTAGATAGATTTTTACACCAAAAGCATGTTATTTAAAATTAAATTTGATAAAAAAAAAATTATCGGATTTAATTTTTTTTTTTTTTTAAATATCCCTCCTGCTGTGCTGCATCTATGGTAATAAACTAGAAAAGGACTACAGAACTCCCCCCCTCTCTCTATAACAGAGTTGTAGTTTTGCGAGAAATGGTGACCCTTAAAGGGGTTTTCCACCCATTTTTGATTTTTGCACTGTTTGATTGGACAGGCGATCGCCTGGGACCTGTCACGTGTCCCAGGCGATCGCCTACAGGGAGGGGCTGCCAAAAGGCGATATGACGTATCGCCTTAGCAGCCCCTCGGCGGAAGGAGGAAGTGGGACAGGAAGTCCCCTTCTCCTGAAGCCCCCACTCCCCCCCCCCCCCCAAAAAAAATACATGCCAAATGTGGCATGTAAGGGGGAGACGAGCATTTTTTGTGCATCTGTTGAACATGTATAAAATAAAAAGACCTAACGTGAGCAAATAAGTTTTTTTTAAAGGCTTATATACACATGTTCTTAATGACGTTTTATACTTTAATATATATTGTGCATTATTCATAATTCTGCACTTGTTTTGTAGCATTTGCTAGGTAATATGGGAATGCATACAGAGCTGATCTTCATAAACAATTCTTTCCTATAATATAACGCACAGGTCATTCAGGGGAAACTCAGTCCTTTATAATGGCAAGACATTGAAATTTGTTCTGAGTGTTGCGCTACTCTCCTCCCACTCGCATTGTGAAACACTTTACTAGTCCATATATAGTTTATGTGTGAGCAAAATAAATATGCTTTCTTCTTTTTTTTTTTTTTTTTTTTTGGGTGACGCTTCCATTTGTAGAGGATGTACATCACTCTCATTTTTAGACTTGTGCACTATATGTAATAAATTATATATATTTTTTTATTTAAAAAGGGGGGAACTAATGCACAAAACCAATGCGCAAAACCAATCTATCCAGGGCAACTAAGTTCAATAAAATAAAATATAAATAAATCTATAAAGGCAGCAGCCACTACTAAAACAGTGATCACGCACCAATAAGCATATGTAAAACAGGGAGTGTAATGGCGCTTGCCAAAGGGAAACTACAATAAAATAAGATATATTACACACATAACAACGTATGAGTATTGATCAGTATATTCAATCAATATGTGTTCCACTCCTAATTTCCTTAAAGACCCTTCATGACATCCATAATTCAGGTGTGAAGGGTAGGAGTAGTGGATATAATAGATGGAATAGATTTACAATGATACTATGGAAATCATTGATTAAAGTGAATGTGCAAATAAGATGTAAACAAGAACTTCCAGTGATACCGCCAAAATAAAGTGCTCAAGTGTTGACGTGAATACAAAATCCCAAATAGGAAGTACTTTGTATATAAATTACAAAATATTATAGCAAATAAGCCAGTGTGCACAAAGATCAAAAGTGCAAAGTGAATAAATAATGTTATAAAATGATTTCATAGAGAATATATATATAAAAAATATATATATTTAAAAAAATATATCATAAATATATTATAAAATGTTCCAGTTGATATGGTGTTCAGATTGACTTCCAAAATTCCATACAAAAAATGTTCAAAAATTGTGTTCCAAACGTGCAAATAAATAAAAAATTGAATAAAGTGAAAAAAATATATATTCAAAGTGCAAAATTTCAAGATTTCCCAGCGGTGAAAAAGTTGTTCAAACCAATGCTCCAATCCACCACACGATCCTCCAGTGTAACTGTGCAGATAGGATAGATAATGCTAGCCTCTCACCTCAATTGCGATCATACAAGCCTGTTGGATAGGGGATGAAACCCAGCAGTACACACTCTGCATACAGGAAGGTTCAGGTAGCTCCGATCCTTCACCTCCAAGTTCCTCCAGACACTCTCAAGAGAAGCAAAAGGCAGGCTCCATAGTGCAGTAAATCAATGGTAATTTAATAAAAATATAGTAACACTCACAATTATAACGGCTGTGAACAGCATGCAGATACTCCACAGTATTGTTTACAGATGGTCAGCAGATCTCCGCTCTCGGCCGCGAGCGGAGATGACGTCACCAACGACACTCCTCCTTCACCTGACGCGTTGCGTAGCAGAACAACGCTACTTAATCATAGGTATTCATAGGTATATAAATATTTTTTTATTACTATTTTGACATTCTGCTTTAGAGCCGGTTCACACAGGGGCAACACGACTTCCAGCACGACTTTGGGAGGTGACTTGGACACGACATGAGTATGAATCATCAGGCAACTTACAAGGCAACTTTCCAGTGGCCAATCAAACAACAATCAGCTCTGTGGGAGGGAGGGAGGGAGAGGGAAGGGTTTGCCTGAGAAATGTATGTTATCTTCCTGTATTGTTGCTTCAGTTAAGACAGTGATCAGACTTCTGAGGTGACTTCCATTGAAATCAATGGGTACAGGTTGCCTACAAGTCGGATTGAAGTAGTACAGGAACCTTTTCTGAAGTCGGAGCGGAAGGCTCCATTCACTTCCATTGATTTTCTCAACCACACGACTTGGGGCAGCTTCAAGTCGGACCCCAGGTCGCCCCTGTGTGAACCGGCGCTTACATAAAACACATGAAGAAAGTGGGATTGACCATTTTATGGACTGATTCAGTATGAAGCATAGCAACTTGTATTGGTTGCACTTCAGGCCAAGTTGAAGGGTGGTAATGTATATATGTGCGGTTAAGCTGCAAATGGCATCTGACTGGTGTTTACATGCTACGGTGACGATTAGGGATGCAACCCACGATTAATATGATGAAAACCTAAAGTGTGGTGTGTGTATAGTTTAGGTAATATGCAAATTACAATACAATTTCTGCTTGAATATCTATATGCAGTGGTAAATATAACTAACCAGCTATATGGTTAGGGAACAAAATATCTAATCCACTCTGAGAATAACTGACAGAAGATATAGTGTGTGTGTGTGTGTGTGTGTGATATAAATTAATAATATTTTTTATATAATATTCTCACGCACCTTCATTTTAAGAGGGAAGTTTCAGGGGAAAAAAATGTATATTTCAAATGAACTTCGAAGCAAAATAAGTGTCAGTTTATCAATGCAGCCTCCCCAGTGCTGGATTACACAGCGCCACCATCTCCTGTTTGCCCAGCAATCTACACACAGTCATTCTGGCCCAGCTCCTGTGATACAGAACAGTGGTCCAATACTTGGCCAGGATGCAGGGCTGTACGTGACTGATCTCTGGGTAAACAGGAGATCGGCACTCTGTGTAATCCAGCGGCGCCCGCCCCTTCCACTCAGACGGTAGGAATCAGCGTATAACACGCACACACAATTTCCCCCTAATTTTCAATGGGAAAAGGTGCTTATTTGCTGATAAATACAGTATTTATTATATATTTTTTCCTTGTGTTAAATGTTGTTTTAAGAACATAGGTTCAATTTTCTAACTGCTAGTGGGGTCACTTCGATGTTAGTTTTTTTTTTTTTTTTTTTTTTTTACACAGTGAAGGGAAAATCCGAAGGGGTAGAATAGAAAACTTTTCTCGACGGACGGAATTTTTGGACAGTATTTAATTTTTCTTCAGAAACATCCCATATATAATAATAATAATATATCCAGAAGTAGGATAGTCAGAGTATTTTACATGGGAGTCAGACATGAAGCTATATAAAGGTTGGTGGGGGGAATATAAATCTTTTATATTAAAGGAATGAGACTTTTTTTTTTTTTTTGTACGGCTATAATTTTAAATAGAATGCAGAATACTGGTAAATGTTTGTTTAATGTAATTGCAATGTATTCTTATTGCCTCCAATCTATCAGCCTCCAGCTTCTTTCAGTTCAGATGCTGGTCTTCCCTGCATAGAGCACTTAAAGCGATTTTGTAAATGTTTTTTTTTTTTCTTTACAACAAACTTGTCATACTTTCCTGATCTGTGTAATGGTTTTGCACAGAGCAGCCCTGATTCTCCTCTTCTGGGTTCCCCCACTGATACTTCTGCCACCTCCTGCCTTAAGAGTGCACCACGAGCAAGCCACAAAGTATAGTATAGTGTCCAGCAAGGTAAAAAAAACTTCTGCCTTTTCAGAATCGTTCTCTTCCTTCTGCAAGAAATTCTGTGTCTCGCAAGGCACTACTCTCTTTCTGACATGTACCGTTTGGACAGTGTACTGAGCTGCATATGTGCTACACTGTGTATTCTGTATATATGGATGGTGTACTGAGCTGTATGTCTGCTGAATTGTATTTTCTGATTTTATAAACAAATGATGTATTCTGTATACAGGCTAACTAATGGGCTAACCAACTAAAAGATTTTAAAAATAGTTAAATATTTTTATTATCGATTATATCGATTAGTTGTTTCAGCCCTAGTCACAAAGCTTTGCGTCCTCTGCAAAATCTGCCGGCATTTATTGACGGCTTCCCGGCATAGTAGATTTGCGCTGTAGCTATCATTCGCTATAGCGCAGAGGGGAAGTGGTTAAATATCAGGAAATGGAGTGAAGCACACATTCAGCTCGGTACACCGTCAATACATGTCAGTAAGTGCCTGAGAACTTTTGAACAATGCCACATGGGACACGTAGTCCTGGGAAGGAAGTGAGTGGTTCTAAAGGCAGTTTTTTTCACCTTGCTATAGGGGTGCTCTATACTATACTTTGTATTCTGCTAATGGGGTACTCCTGAAGGCAGGCTGAGCCAGAAGCTTCGGTGAGGGAACCCAGAAGAGGAAAATCGGGGTTACTCACAGAGCAGGTACATATAACATGTTTATTGTTTAAAAAATAAAATAAAAATCACTTTGAAGACTGTGCAGGTAAGATTACCATCTGAATCTAGCAAAGGTGGAGGCTGATAGACTGGAGGCGATAGAAGGTATTACAATTACATTTTAAAGTAAACTTTTACCAGTATTGTGCATTATAATTAAAATGATCATGTCCATGTTAAGTCTCAGCTTTTAGTATTACTTTATTATAAGATTTGGATCTCCCTTCCACCCTTCATATAGCTTCATGTCTGACTCTTGTATCCTACTTCTGGGTGTATTATTATTATTTATATGATATAAGTCGGGGTTCGCCAAAACCCGGTCGCCATTGCGACTAGAATTAGTTACCTGGGGCATCCTGTGTCTGTGCTTCCCCGCCGCGCAATCATGTTGGGCCACGCCAGCCTGTAATTGAGCCTGTGGCCCTGCGGCCTTCTGCAGGCCTAGGCTTTCTTTCTGTGATCTGGCGCCATCTTGTGGTGGCCGTTGGTGGGACAAGACAACCAGCAATGCTAATGGAGCTTCCCTTGTCTGTTTTCCTGCCATCTCCTTCCCTCTAATTAGAACCCCCAAACATTATATCTATTTTTTATTCTAACACCCTAGAGAATAAAATGGCGGTCATTGCAATACTTTCTGTCGCACTGTATTTGCGCAGCGGTCTTACAAGCGCACTTTTTGGGGAAAAAAATATAAAAACAATTTTATTCAAAAATAAGACACCTGTAAAGTTATCTTTTTTTTTTTTTTTTTTTTTTTAATTATATATTGTGAAAGATATTGTTACGCCGAGTAAATTGATACCCAACATGTCACGCTTCAAAATTACGTCCGCTTGTGGAATGGCGACAAACGTTTACCCTTTAAAATCTCCATAGGCGACGTTTAAAAAATGCTACAGGTTGCATGTTTTGAGTTGGAGGAGGTCTAGGGCTAGAATTATTGCTCTCGCTCTACCAATTACGGCAATACCTCACATGTGTGGTTTGAACACTGCTTTCATATGCGGGTGCTACTCACGTATACGTTCAATTGTAATTCTTCATAATTACAAAGTTTATTCTTCAAGAAGGACAGGCAAAAGACAATGCTTACATATTGGCAGCTGATAACACATGGCAAGATGGTAATTCATAAGGTTTCAGAAGGAGGAAATAGATGTTATGATGGTATGATGGTACGTCTTCCTGCTCGGCTTCCATAGTGAAAGCTTCCTGCTGGGTGGGCTTCCTACCCCCATCTCCCTGTAGGGTCGGGTGACCCCAGAGTTTCCTAGCTAGCTTCTCAAACCACATGGATTCTTATACTGTTTTAAAAGCCGAGCTAAGCATATTTACTTTTAGAATAGCTCCAAGAAAGGTGGTGATGCTCCTGTCACAAACGTAACACCCACTTGTATATATTAACACATCTCCACCCATTGTCTTGATGTAGAACTCCAAAAATACATGTAACCTACACAGCAACTGACCTTCGACTGTCCTCAAGAAACCTCAAAATGGCCATGTTTAAATATTAATTCTCAGAAACCTTTATCACATAAAATAGTAATAAATTCAAAATCTAACAAGGTGTTGTGTAGTCCTTACACATTCCTGTCCTAGGGTGTCAATGCTGCTCACTATGCTTGTCACACTAGGACAGGAAGGGAGTTATTGTCAGGATTACCATAAAGGAAAAAAAAAAAAGACCGATTTGTTGCCTAAAAATAGGTTAAAAAGCATATGTTCTATTGGAATAATGCATGCTTCACTAATTTTTATAAATGTAAAGCTTTTAAGGATTTTTTAAAAGCATTTTACAGCTGCTGGACTAATTCACATTCAAGTAGTTTGATTCATTGTTGTTGCCAGGCTGAGATAGCCGTGCGAGTCATAAAAAAAGATAAGTAGCGTGTTTTCTAAGTCAAAAATATATGAAAATACTGCTATTCACATTTTATTAAGCCGTGGCGTTTCAATGTAATAGTTCAATGTTTGTAGAACTCTAGCATTTGGAGCTTTTTCCATACAATCTCATGCCAATGTTGACCCTGGTGGATTAAAATAGCCTTTTTTCATCCATGACCAAATTTGGAGCTGAAATATCTGCCCACTGGGACTCGGTAAATTTATTCTAGTTTATGGAGTGACAGTTTTATACAAATAATTATTGTTATTCCCAGTGCATGGTTTAAATTAAAATCTAGTATTCCAGTATAAAACAAGCAGTCTGTTGCCAGTTTTTCATCTGTCTTTCCCAGTGTTTTATAGTCTTTCTGGTAACTAAAAAGTAAAAATAGTAATTGCATTGATTGACTTTCTTTCTTTGTTTTCAAATCTAGATAAAGATACGATAAGTAAAGTCAGAGATCTACGTATGAAAGCGGAAGACTATGAAGTAGTAAAAGTCATTGGCAGAGGAGCTTTTGGTGAAGTTCAGTTGGTATGTATTTCTGCTTGATTGTGAGTTATAACACCAGTCAGGTGTTAAAGGGGCACTCTATCCGGTTCCACACTTCATCATTTGTCCAAAGATTTGTGTCGGGATTTGTTAATTGAGAGATCTTCTGATACATGCAATATAGGCATATCATACTGCTGTTCTATATACCAGAGAAAATACTTGGTGTGATAATACATTTTTGGAAAAAATGTTTTTAGTATATTGTTGTAGTCCTACAGGGCTGTAGTTTTTGTGTGTGTGTGTGTGTGCGCATATATATATTTTAAGTGGGCAAGTGTAGCTTTCCATCAAACTAAGGCCCCTTTCTCACTGGGGCAGGAGCCGCGGTGGTATAGCGCCGCTAAAAATATCGGCGCTATACTGCTGGATTTGTCGCGGGATTCGGCCGCTAGCAGTGCGGTATTAACCCCTGCTAGCGGCCGATAAAGGGTTAATACCGCCCACAATGCGCCTCTGCATTGCGTGCGCTATTGCCGCGGTTTCCCATTGTTTTAAATGGGAAGGAGTGGTGAAGGAGCGCGGTATACATACTGCTCCTCTCACCGCTCCTCTCACCGCTCCAAAGATGCTGCTGACAGGAGATTTTTTTTATTCTCTCCTGCCAGCGCATCGCCTCATGCTTTCACATTGAGGTTGCTGGGCAGAAGTTTTTCAGGCCGTATAGCAGTGCCTGAAAAACTCCTCAGTGTGAAAGGGGTCTTATGCAAAAAAAAATTTGGAGTACTAAACTGTTTTAGTGTAGCTCTAAAGGCACAATATTTTTTTACCTCAATGCGTTCTTTGCATTAAAGTGAAGTTCAACCCTATAAAAATTACACCAAAATTCTAGAAAAAAAAAATGGAAAAAATAAACCAAATTCTCTTTTCGTGCATGGACGGACACAGCTCCTTAAATCCTGTCTTGTGGCTATAGAACAGGAACATAACATAGGGAACATAACCCACAAGTCAAGAATTAAGGAGCTGTGTCCGTCCATGAGGTGAGTACAAAAAATCCTGGGCTCTGTGCTTTCATAGGCGCACGCGTGCACACACACACACACACACACACACACACACACAACCCCCTACGTACAGGATTTGACTGATAGCAGCAATCGCCAATGTCTTGTGCTGCTACCTGTGAGACCAGAAAGTAGAAGTGGTGCAGCAGATGGGGACAGTGCTGGATAGTCAAAGAAGCCAGGTGAGGGTTTAGGGGGGGGGGGGTGGAGAAGTAGTGGGGTGTTAATTTGCCTTCATGTAGGGAGTGCATTAAAGTAAAAATCACCTAGACATTAGAGCCACTATTTTAATTTTTAACCACTTAAGCCCCGGACCATTTGGCAGCCTAAAGACAAGAGGTCTTTTTACAATTTGGCACTGCTTTAAATTGGGAAATGCGCGGTCATGCAGTGTTGTACCCAAACAAAATTTGCGTCCTTTTTTTCCCCACAAATAGATGGTGTGTGGGGGGGGGGGGTTGGGCAGGGGTAGGCCCCCATATGCTTGCCGTTGTCGATGTATATCGTCGTGCGGTGGTCGGAAACTGGTTAATAAAGGTGCAAGTTTATGTATTACACCAAATTTATGAGGATTTGTAACTCTCTTGGTTCTGATGGCAACTCATGCACAAAATTCGGGTAGTTCTAAAATGTGACAGATTTTGCAAAAGTGTATCTTATGTCTAAAAGTGGCGCAGCATGAGCCAAATTTAAGTACAAGTTCTAGACGAGTAGATGAATTTGGCATACTCTTCACCACTTTTGGAATGCATGAGAGAAAATGTCTAATTTTTTTTAAAGGGGTTGTAAAGGTAAAAGTTTTTTTTTACCTAATGCATTAAGGTAAAAAAAACATCCGACAGCGCCGCCCCCCTCCCCCCGAGCCACCGTTTTACTTACCTCACCCCTCAAAAGTCCCGGGTGCGTTCTCGTCATCCTGTTCGGTTTCCAGCCTGGCCGTTGATTGGCTAGGCTGGGCAGATTGATAGCAGCGCAGCCATTGGCTGGCGCTGCCGTCAATCAGAGGATGATGCGGCGCGCCTGGGGGCGGGGCCAAGTGATACAGACGGCGGCTATGGCCGCCGCTGTATCACGGGAGCGCGCTCGCAAAAGCTTTCCACCATGCGAGGGAGCTCGCATGAACGTGGAAAGCTTTTGCGAGGAGCAGCAGAGACAGCCACCGAGGGACCACAGAAGACATGGATCTGGGCCACTCTGTGCAACACTAACTGCACAGCGGAGGTAAGTATAATATGTTTGTTATTTTTAAACAAAAAAAATCTTGCCTTTTAGTGTCCCTTTTAAGCCCAGTGTGCATGGACCCTTAAAACCCGAATTATGAAATTTGACCTAGGCACATATATCTGTAGTGTTTTACTTATCTTTCTCCAAAGCCCCTAGTCCTGTCTCTTTCTGCTGCTTTATTCTTCTGTTACGAGCATGATGGCTTCTGACAAGGGCGATAAAAGCAGCTGATAATTTGTGTGCTATAGATTAGCAGAGCGCTTGCCTATTAACAGCACAGCTCTGCATGCATTTTCATTCCTCTCACTATGTGGAGTGGATGGGGGGGCGCGGGTTTGCCTTTCCTCCAATCAGCTGTCACACAATGTATGCCAAGAATACACTCTGGCTGCTGGAACAGGAAGAAGAAAATAACATGATGAACACTTTCTAAAGAGTATAGAAAGCTGAAGACAGCAGATATATACATGTAAAACTTGTATAGGAGGGTCTGGTTTTTGGCATGAACCGCCTTGCCATCTATTCCAGGTTATTTTGTGTGTTGGGCTCAATCCTAGTGCCCAGTAAGCAAGTGGTTTAATGAGCATTGCTTCGTTCTTTATCAACACACATGTGAATGAGCTTTTTAACTTGTACTTGTTCTGTGAGAAACTGACTGACTGATCCTTTTTATGTACCTCCGTAAGGGTGAAAGCGGTCAGAGGGATTCCTTGACTTTTGGTCATCCAGGGAATTGCCAGAGGGTAAAAATACAGATTTAGTTTTCCTAGAAGTCACTTGCTATGGGTTGGATATTTTGCAAATCTATCTTTTAGGAGTTGCTCAGTTTTAACTGTTTTTATTTTGTGTGACCTCTTGTCTTTCTTTAACAAGGTAAGGCATAAATCATCAAGAAAGGTGTATGCAATGAAGCTCCTGAGCAAGCTGGAAATGATAAAGCGATCGGACTCTGCGTTCTTCTGGGAAGAGCGAGACATTATGGCATTTGCCAACAGCCCCTGGGTTGTGCAGGTATGTTGGAGTGGTACGCCTTTGTGGCTAAGCTGAATAATGGCTTTTTTTTTTTCATGCTGCTTGTAGATTTATGTGTTTTGCAAATGGTGCTGTACATTCCAGCACCTCCAGGCTAAAGGTACATTAAATCTATTATTTATGCATACTTTTTCGTTAACATTTGAACTCTGAAAAAGCCCCTCTGTATGTTTGCAGCATATTTTCCATAAGGAGAAAGCACCTACTTTTGTAAGCTTCTCTTAAATGCTGGAGAGGGCAAAAGCTGTGCAGATGAACCTATAAGGCTGTAGTGGGGTGGCGTCTGAGAGGGGCAGAGTTTTGTTACGGTAATTAGAAAATCCCTGCATTCAGCAGAGTGAGGCTGCTGAATTTGATCTCCTTTTGGTGACTAAGGCCTCATTCACACGCTACGGAGTCACCTGCTCCCGTCGGCTCAGCGGGAGATCAGTCCGCAGATCTCCGCTGAGCCGACGGATAACAAGCTCCTCTCTGCTCACTGAGCGTGGAGGGGCTTGTCGGGCACCGCTGTCTCCCTATGGAGTGATCTGATGAAAACGGACAGCATGTCCGTTTTCATCAGATCTTACCTGATTCGATCCGCATGGACGGATGGGGACGTGGCCCCCATACGTCTGTTTTTAGCGGGTCGGATGCCAGCGGACATGTCTCCGCTGACATCTGATTCTCCATAGCGATGCATGGAGCGGCCGTTCAGGTCCGTGACAGACGGACCCGAACGGTCCGAAGTGTGAATGAGGCTTAAGAGTCTGGTTGAAAAAAAAAATGTAAATAAAATCGTCACAAGGGACATTACATAGGAGCAAACACGGTAGTGTTTGTGCTGTTGTCCCCTCTTTTAGTAGAAATCCTGCCCTTTTTTATTCCACCCCCGCCGCTGTAATCTTTTAGTGTGGCCGAGGTTAAAGCGGGGGTTCACCCAAAAAAAAAAATTCTAACATTACATTGAGCCAAGTTGTTAGAATGACATTAGGCTGTTTTTTTTAATTTCCTTGCCGTACATACCGTTTTATCTATATTTTCACCGCGGCTTCCGGGTATGTAATCTGCGGGACTGGGCGTTCCTATTCACATGCTAATTGATTGACATGCTTCCCACCGGCGCATACATACGCGCCACGAGTTGCCGAAAGAAGCCAAACGTTGGTGTGCAGGCGCCGTATAGAGCCGACTCACAGTCCGGCTTCTTTCGGCAACTCGTGACACGCTGTATGCGCCGGTGGGAAGCATGTCAATCAATGTGAATAGGAACGCCCAGTCCCGCAGATTACATACCCGGAAGCTGCGGTGAAAATATAGAGAAAACGGTATGTACGGCAAGGAAATTAAAAAAACAGCCTAATGTCATTCTAACAACTCGGCTCAATGTAATGTTAGAATTTTTTTTTTGGGTGAACCCCCGCTTTAATGGAGAAAACAGAACGGTCACAGGAACTCATGAAGGCTGCTTAACTCCGTCCCCCAGAAGCCGTACTTCAGCTACTATGAATGGTGGCTGATTGAATGGTCCGCCCCCCTCGTCCCATATTTAAAGCTCACGTTTCATTCATAGAAGCTTTAGGATGGCTAATATGAATAGAGGAGCTGGGCAAAAAGAGAGCCATAGTCGGGCACTGTTGAGTGCATGTTGCAGCTTTGTCGGGTGCATTACTACAGTTGGACTGAAAGATTACGGCATTGGGGGTAAAATTGGAGGCGGAGGATTCCTACTTAAGGCTAGGTTCACACTGCTGCGAATTCAAAATCGCGGTAAAATCGCGATTTTTACCGCGATTTCTCGGCTGCAATTTTCCCGCGATTTCGGCCGCGAAATTGCAAAAAGTAGTACAGGAACTACTTTTTGAAATCGGTGCAGCGCCGCATATGCGGCGTCGCACCGATTAGGACGGTGCCATTGCCGGCAAATGCAGCCGATTTGAGATGCGATTTGACATGTGAAATCGCATCTCAAATCGTACCAAATCGTACCCAGTGTGAACCTGGGCAAAGGGATAGATGGCAGAACAAATGTCACATATCATTAATCATAAGTAATGTCACTTCTGCTGATTTTTTTTTTTTCTTTAAAAAAAAAAAAGACTTGGCCTTGAACTGTATTGGCTGTCAGTGGCTTTGTTTTTCTTGTTCAGGTAATAGTCACTTAAATCTGCAGGCCAAAAATAAACCAATTAAAAGCTGGCCTAAACTGAAGCTTGAAAAACATTGCTGGCAGGCAGGTTTTTACTTGCAGTGGAGAACACTGTATGTTTCGTCTCGAAAAAAAAAGAAGTCTTACCTGCCTGCCAGCTATGTTTTTTTTTTTTTTTTGTAAATATACACTGAGCCAGCCATGTGCAGCTCAGTATATAATGCCAGGATCTGCAGGTTGCATCCACTCCCATGTACATTTGCATCACCTGCACGTGGGAAAGTCTCCATAATGTGCTGATGAAAACCTTCCGTACAGACGAGTCGTGAGTTAATGTTCAGACGTGAGAGAGTCAACACAACGGACTACTAGCATTTTCTGGAGAGCAACGAGTAGTCTGCAATGCAGGCCCTATGTTCAATAAGATTTTGGAAGGACATCTTTACACATGGACTGTTGTGTGGTGCACAAATCTACCAATCTACCTCTAAAATAAATGGGGCGGCTTGCTTTCTTTTGATTGTGTTACCTTGGTTAGTAGAATTTACGGTAAGGTAAAAATGTGATCAACCTGTACACCTCTATGTATGCAAGCCTTTTACTTCAGCAGCATTTATTAATAGGGGCGGGGCAAGCCACGCCCCCTAACAGTTACAAGCACTCCCTAGGACACACTTAACACCTTCAGCGCATTCTACAGGTTAACCCCTTCACTGCCAGTGTCAAATTACAATGGTCCCAAAATGGTGTCAAAAGTCTCCGATGTGTCCGCCATATTGTTGCAGTCACGATAAAAATAGCTGATCTCCGCCTTTACTAGTAAAAATAGATAAATATATTAATAAAAATGCCATAAAACTATCCCCTATTTTGTAGACGCTATAACTTTTGCGCAAACCAATCAAACGCTTATTGCGATATTTTTGGTTAAAAATTAAATAAAAATAATTGTAGAAGAATACGTATCGGCCTAAACTGAGTAAAAAAAAAAATGTTTTATATTTTTGGGGAATATTCATTATAGCAAAAAGTAAAAAAATATAGTTTTTTTTTTTTTTTCAAAATTGTCGCTTTATTTTTGTTTATAGCACAAAAAATAAAAACCGCAGAAATTGGCAAATACCACCAAAAGAAAGCTCTATTTGTGGGGAAATAAGGATGTCGATTTTGTGTGGAAGCCACGTTGCACAACCGTGCAATTGTCAGTTAAAGTGACGCAGTGCCGAATCACAAAAAGTGGCCTGGTCTTTGACCAACAAAATGGTCCCGGTCTAGTGGTTAATGACATAGTATAATGTTTTAATAATCATTCTGTTAACCTGGCTAAAGCTAATTGTACATGTGAATTGGGGGTCACAAATACAGATTCATTAATTGGCATACATTTTATTTTGATAGTGGTTCCAGTTTTTTCCATCTGTTTCCTGTAGCTTATCTATTTTTAAAGAGGTGTTACTATCGGGACAATCAATAATTGCCTTCTAACCGAGACTAGTTTATTTCTTTTCTCTATGCAGCTGTTCTATGCCTTTCAAGATAATCGTTATCTGTATATGGTGATGGAGTACATGCCCGGGGGAGATCTTGTAAATTTAATGAGTAACTATGATGTTCCAGAGAAATGGGCACGGTTTTACACAGCTGAAGTGGTTTTATCACTAGATGCCATTCACTCAATGGGTTTCATTCACAGGTAGGCAGCAAAATTACCTATTTATTTATATCTTTCCTTTCCACGCCGTGTATTTGTTTTAAACTGCATAGATGTGAACTCGATCTTAATGGTGACAAAGTGCCAGTATAAATCATTTTAGACTGTAAGCTCCAATGGGCAGGTCCTCTGATCCCGCTTATGTTGAATTGTTTTGTAACTGTACTGTCTCACTCCATTTTGTAAAGCGCTGCGCAAACTGTTGACACTATATAAATTCATAATAATGAGGATCTTCATTGGTATCCCCAGAACGGTCAATGATAGCATTAGACCAAGCCTTTTGTGGCATTTTTTGTTTACAAGTTTAAATCTGTATTTTTTTGCCAGAAAATTACTTATGACCCTCCGAACATTATATATGTTTTCCTCACATACAGATCGGTGGTGTGCCTTGTTTACAAAGGCACACCCCTGCTCAGTGTCTCCTGTGAACGATCGGCAGGTTGTGGCAGCCATCGCAGCCGCTGATTGTCTCCCACTGTGTCCAAAGTGTGCCAGTTTAGAATTACAAGAGAGTTCTGGTGCTAGAATTATTGCTCTCGCTCTAATGATCGCAGCGATACCTTTTTCTTTTTACTTTTTTTTATTTTGCCACTGTTCCTTTTTAAAAAGTTTTTTTTTTTTTTTTTTTTTTTATCACTTTTATACCTATTACAAGGAATGTAAACATGCCTTGTAATAGAAATACGCATGACAGGCACCTCTCCTGCTGCCTGTAAAAGTGACTTTTATGTGGAAGAGGATCGCCCACTGTATAAAAAAATATACCGGCTTTATGGCAGCTAGCTGCCATAACCACGGTATAGAACGGGATGGCGAACCTTGGCACCCCACATGTTTTGGGACTAGATTTGCACTGCAGGGTGCACGATCATCGTGGGAAATGTAGTTCCAAAACATCTGGGGTGCCAAGGTTCGCCATCACTGGAATATAACGTGGTAAAGAGTTTTTGTTTACTTTTGAGGCTTGTTCGCCACATGGTAACCATAAATGGTGCTTGTTTGTGTATTCATATTGGAGCCTTTACTTTAACATGGTGTTTGTTGCATTATGTTGCAGTAATTTGTATTACTGTGTTCAGACTGAGCCTAATTTCATTTATTTTTATTTTTTCCTTGGAAATTCTGATTTATGTAAGTGATTACATAAAATTTAAAAGATGACGTAAATTGTAATGTGGAAGTATAATGAAATAATTCATGAACTTTGATCTCAAGAAATCTTTTTATTTTTTTATTTTTTTTTCAGGGATGTGAAGCCTGACAACATGCTGCTGGACAAGTCTGGTCATTTAAAACTTGCAGATTTTGGTACATGTATGAAGATGAATAAGGTGCGCTGTAGTAATGGCATGTGATATGATAAAGTTTAAAGCAGTATCAAACCCCAAAGCAACAAGTCTTGTATGCGGTGGCTGCATTAGTTTTCTTTTTTGGCTTTCTTTTATTTTCACCTTGTGACCATGCCAGTAAGTATGCTTTTTACCAAAATCATTTAGCACTGATGGTGCTTACAATGATCAGTTTTTATTTAATTAAAACCTTTATCTCAAAAGGAAAGAAACTGTTTGCTGTAACTGCCTAAAAAGTTTTGGCTGCAGCTGGGCTTCAATTTGTTAGTGTATCGAAATCTCCTAACACATCTAATACCACCTTCACCTCCAAATTGATAATACTGCTGTCTAAAGGTGTGTCTGTTGCTCCTTAAGTCTGCCTGTGTAAAGGGGGGCCTATCTGGTCCAGCTGTCAGTTTTTTAGGTGGGCCCGATTGTACACTCCAATCTCCTCTATGAAGCCGCAGGTGTCAACAGCCATGAGTCTGTTGACATCTGATCCTATCCGCTAAAAAACAGATGGGGATATGTTCCCCATCCGTCTGGCGGATCGGATGGCAGTCAGGTGCAAATGTACAGGCGGTCAGTTTACATCCGACTGCCCATAGAGGAGACTGTCTGTGTCCGCTCTCCATAAGCAGACTGGACGCAGAGTAGCCACCCGCCTGCTCAGCATGGATCAGCGGAGAGATTCCCTGCTGAGCAGGCAGACTCCAATGGAGCCTGCCCCATGTGAAAGGGGCCTTAATCCACAGTCTAATGCAAGGAGGTGTGTTACTGGCCGGATCACCAGGTGAAAACCATGGGAAAATGCCAAAAAAAGAAAACAAATGCAGCCGCCACATCTAGTGACAGGTAAGCTGTGATGTTACATAATCATTTTTGGGTTAAAGCACTTCCAGCTGACGTGGCACATGTATGCGGCCTCTTGGCAGGTGGGCTTTATCACCGAAAGGCGGCATAGTTTTCTGTGCTGAGAGCATGCACTCCCAGTACACTCGCCAGCAGAGACCGGGAAGCTCCTGATGCATCCTTGTGATCGGGAGCTTTCCAATCATATGACAGCCAATCACTTCGCCTCCGCCTTCTGGCATTTGCAAGTTCTTAAAGGGCTGGGAGGTGGCTGGAGGGCGTTAATACTACTTTAAAGCGTAACTTCAGTATTTTTTTTTATTTTTTTTTATTTTTTTCACTTAAATCTTCTGCCCTTTTTGTTTTAACTTTGGATAGTAAAACATTTTTTTTTCTGCCAGTAAATACCTTATACAGCCCACTTCCTCTTTCTTGTCTGGTAAAAAGCCTAGGCATATGACATGCACAGCTCTCACTCTCGTGAGTATTTGCCAGGAAGGGTGGGGGGATGAGTCAGAAGAGGGCCCATGAGAGCTGCATAACTAGAGGTGTGCCTCTGTGTAAATCCTGGAATTGAACAGGCAGCAGCTTCAGCAGCCAGACTCAGTGGTGCATATTTGGATATATATATATATATATATATATATATATATATATATATATATATATATATATATATATATATATATATATATATATATATATATATATATATATATATATATATATAAAATAATATACAAAGTGGTTGGAGGGAAGCTTCAGAATGGCAAAGATGTTTTTATTACAAATTATGTGGGCAGACTGCAGTTCCTCTTTAAAGATAGTATGGGCTTCTGCAGTATTTAATTTGCTGTATAAAATCAGTTTGTTTTAATAAAATAACTACTCTATCTTAATAGAAACATTTAATTAAGAAATTTCCTTGTAGAATATTTAAAAATCTTTAAAAGCGTGCATTTTTTTAAATGGAAAAATTCTCAGCACAAAGTGCAACTTTTGGTAGAAGTTAATAATTATAAAATGTTATTTATATTTGGCCTGTTGAATTGCAGTGTTAGCATCAAAAGAATGACATGGGATGCGAGCTGAAGGTGCCCATGCAGTAATGCCCTGTTATCTTTTGTTTACTAGACTGATTTCATTGCAATAATGGTGAAAAAAGGAAAATAAACATGCCCTTCTACCTTCTCGTACCCCATTGTGCCAAAGAATAAACTAACTAGACTGATTTCATTACAAAGTCTTACTGTAAATGTTATGAGAGAATGTTGCAAGTCCTCATATCTGCAATATTTGCTTATGGGGTTGAACAGGAGTTTATTCTGTGTGTCTCAGTTGGTTCTGTGGAAAAGCTTTAGCATCTGCAGTGCCCTGACTTATCTCATGATCTACAGCACCTGTAATAGTGGCACACCTAGCATATCCAACACCTGGGGGATCGAGCGCATCAAAATTCTTTTTGTAAGAATAGTAAAATAAAACATCATGCACACTAAAGGTGGGACCGGAATTTGCTGGTGGAGGGTGGCCTTGGCATATCAATCTGCCTGTCATCCAGGAGCTCAGAGACCATGTCTTTTGCACAGTTGCTAACATTTTGAAAATAGGAGGGGCACCTTGAAGTGATCAAGAAAAAATTGACTTTCATACCATGTTGCCCATCAAGCACCTTGAGGTGTGGCCAAAAAAAGTGGGTTTCACGTCATAGTGTATGGCTTGTAGTGTGATGGTAAACTGAGCCCTATTGGTTTCAGTGGCAGTGATGGTAACCTCCAGCATTTTTTGTAATCTACTGTACATCAATACTGTACATCAATATTAACCCTAAGCACGGGTGTAAGTGAACAAAATAAACCCCAGCATTGGTGTAATCGTAGCCAAAAAAAAGCCCCTTTTCATTGGTAGACAGTAGGAACGAAACCAGTTTGTTTCAAGCAGAGTTGTTAATTAAGTATATTGGGCTGAAATAATTGGAACGTTTTATTGTTTGGATTATTCTTTGTTCTGTTGCATGTTGTAATAACCCATTAATTGTTATTTTGCGACACAGGAAGGAATGGTACGATGTGACACAGCTGTAGGAACTCCTGATTACATTTCCCCAGAAGTGTTAAAGTCCCAAGGTGGGGATGGTTACTATGGACGAGAATGTGACTGGTGGTCTGTAGGGGTCTTCTTGTATGAAATGCTTGTAGGTAAGTGATTTGCCGCCTTTAATTTATACTAAGCCAATTTTCAGCAGTAAATTTGGGAAAGTGTTAAGAACTGCAAGCACTTGTTCTCCGTCTCTCCAGGGTTTACTATTTTGGTTAGGCAAACCTTTCCTGGGAAAATATAGAGGCTACTGTTTGACTTTATCCTGAAAATATTGGTTTATTGGCTTCAATTGTTTTATTCTCTGTCCTGATCAAACTTCAGATCAGGAAGGTCAGAGTGCCAAGAATAACTTCTGGTCTGTTTTCTCCTTTATAATCAATGACTTAAGATGGCCATACACTGGTTGAAATTCAACCGGTGCAGCCAAATTTCAATCAGGGCTTCTCTGCTTCAGGCTGGGTTCACACTACTACACTACTTTCATCCTACTTTGCTCTGCTACATTGGTCCTACATTTATCCTACATTGGTCCTACATCCATCCTACTTTCATGAACAGGATACTACTTTGGTCCGACTTCAATGATATTCAATGGGCCTGAAGTAGGATCAATGTAGGACCAAAAGTAGTACATGGAGCATTTTCAAAGTCGGACCGACTACTTGTGTAGGACGCTACAAGACGCTCTCATAGGGAAACATTGAACACAGAGCAAAGTAGGATGAAAGTAGTGTAGTAGTGTGAACCCAGCCTAAAACAAGTTTATTAAATCAATGTTGGAAAATTTCTGGTTGAACCGAGGCTGCAGCCACTAATGAGAAAATGAGAAAATTACCCCTGCCTAACTAGTTTTCCTTTTTGTAATCTTTAATCAACTTCTCACTGTCTTCTGATGCCTAAATTAAGGCAGTGTATCCGGATTGGCACAACTTCGGTAATACCCTGGGAACTGTTCCTGGCCTTTACTGTTGCTTCCTGCACTTGATGGGTGCTCAGCTTGGCACTTGGTGCAGTGTGTTGAATTGACCACAGGGTGATATACAGATCCAGGGCTGTTGTTCATCTCTATGGAACCCAATCACTGAAGACGCCTTCGGTGGTATGCCCACTGTAATGGGTGATGCTTGGACTTTATGTAGTTTAGCATCATGGACAAATGAAGCCCTGTATCTCTTGCTGTTACTGAAAAAATAGGGCTATGTTTAAATGTATTTACCTTGCAATGTACACTTTACAAACTTTGCTGGTAAACTTAACCACTCAGAGCTTAGTCTCAGGTGCATGACCACATGTTGCTACACACCATGGAGCCCTTATTAGATAGACTAGAAGACACACATGGATCTGAGTAATTGTCATTCAAAATGTGAGAGCACCGAAAGCTGAAAATTGGTCTGGTTATTAAGGGGGTTTAAGTACCCAGTGGTTAAAGCCCAGGTGTCGGCCTTATCCATTTCTGTCTCACTCACCCTTGTAAAAAACTTTCTTCAAAGTGTATCTCATATACAAGCCCCCTGTGTTTCCTAGGGATGCTATTTTGGTTCTCTCTGTCATGCAGAAACCACCCTTTAAAGAATATTCCCATAGAGAATCTCTTGCAAAGTAGCTTTTTTTAAACTCCGTCCTTTTGCTTAGACTGGTTTCTGAATAAACACCCCTTTCCTGTACAGAACCTTTCCTCATAATTTACAATGACAAGGTTGTCTTGCGCCCAAGATCATTCTGTCTTCTGATGGTGGTTTTAGTGATCCACCTCCATGTGGACATTGTCCTACCATCCTTATGCCCTGCTCCTCTAAAGCTCCTTTTAAGTGTCCAAGCACCTTAAGGTACATGACGACAACCCATAGCGTATAAACGCTTTGCCTGTTTTTTGTACGGTACGCCAAGATATGGAATTTACAGCTAAATCAGAATTCCCTTTTAAGCAAGTTGTCAGCAATGGCATCCTCCATCCTGTTACTCTACATGTTCCTATTGGATGAAACCTTTCCTTAGGGGAAAAATGGAAGTTACCAATGCTGTCTTCTCAGTCTTCAAGTACTAGTTGCGGTTACTGTTTTCTTCATATCCATCAAGTGATATTTATTGCATGACCATCTCTATGCGAATGGTATTTGGTGTCCGGACTTTTTGTTTGTGTCATGTTTTGTGCGTTCTTTTTAGGGCCGAAACAACTAATCGATTAATCGGCCAGTAACATAATGGGGTTAAAAAAAAACTAAAATTAGCCCTTTATAGTACAAAAAAAGCAAATCTCTGCTGTAAATATTACTTTCACTGTCCCACAGTAAAAAAAATTAACCCCTTACAGTAGCGATTATTTGCTCTTTTTGTACTTATTTTTGTTTTTTTAACCCCATTATGTTACTAAACATTTCAGGCCTGGGTCACACCTCTGTTTTTTGGTGCTTTTTGCAGAAACACACTACAGTTCATTTACAGGTTTTCCTATGGGACACGTTCACATACATGATTTTTTTTCAGCTGCTGCGTGTTTGGAAAGGGCGAGGACTTTTAACGCAAAACATTGCAATTTTTTTTTGTTCAATATACTTCAATGCAAAAGCATGTAATGTGTTTTTTGTGGCAAGTTGTGTTTTTTGTAATCTGCCCAACAAAAAATTGGCCCAAAAGAAATTAAAAATGCAATTTTTTTTTTTTTTAAGGGCTATTATCCGATTAGTTGATCGAAACAATAATCGGCCAACTAATCAATTATGAAAATAATCGTTAGTTGCAGACCTAGTTCTTTTTGTTTTTTTGTCTATTTCCACACTTCACCATTGTAGTGTTTTAATTCTTAATCTAGTATATGTGAAGTTGCATCAATAATGCTTTTCATACTGTGCATATTTTTAGCTGTCAATTTTTGAACTGAATACATTTTGTATCTTTATAATCCCTTTTAGGACCCTTTGTTGTCATAGTAGCCGCTTTCTTCCTGGGTAGTTTTTACCAAGGCCCCTTTTTGTATGCTTGGTTTGGCTACTGTGGTGGGTGGTCTAAGAGTGAATACAATTAATATACTTCTGTGGATATACCGTGTTAGGACCCTTTACACTCTTGCTGCGTTTATGCTTCAAGCGCTAGGTGCCTTGTTATTGTGCTGACTCTTTGGCTCCAAAAGTTTTGATAACAGACCTGGAACAAGCATGCAGATTAGGATTTCTCACTTTGCTCTGTCATCCCGATATACATACTTGTTCCAGTTAATTAAAAAAGTGGAGCATGGAAGCCAGGGGAGCAGAAAGGTAGCCAGGCTGCTAGCCTTTTCAAGAACACCTTAAAGGGGTTGTAAAGGTACAATTAATTATTTTTCTTCCTAAATAGCTTATTTTACCTTAGTGCAGTCCTCCTTCACTTACCTCATCCTTAGATTTTGCTTTTAAATGTCCTCATTTCTTCTGAGAAATCCTCACTTTCTGTTCTTCTGTCTGTAACTCTGCACAGTAATGCAAGGCTTTCTCCCTGGTGTGGAGTGTTTTGCTCGCCCCCTCCCTTGGACTACAGGAAAGTCAGGATGCCCACTAACACACAGCTCCTTTCTCTATCTGCAGCGTAGAGCGTCCTGACTCTCCTGTATTCCAGGGGAGGGGTCGAGCACAACACTCCACACCATGGAGAAAACCTTACATTACTGTGTAGAGTAACGGACAGAAGAACAGGAAGTGAGGATTTCTCATACACCGCTAAAGCTTGAGTGCCTAATTATAATATTCGTACTTAACTGTTGTGATTTTTCTTCTGATTTTTGTAGGCGATACTCCCTTTTATGCTGATTCTTTGGTGGGAACGTATAGTAAGATTATGAACCATAAGAACTCTCTTACATTTCCAGAAGACAGTGAAATCTCAAAAGAGGCAAAGAACTTGATATGTGCATTCCTTACTGACAGGTAATAAAATATAGTCCTGCTATTGTAACTTGATGTATCGTTAATTTTACTAATATAAATAGTTTGGCTTTTGTCACCAGACTTAAGCTATTTTCCTGAAAACGTGGTTCTGTGTACAAAAGCCTTAAACACAATAGGTCTCAAATATTTCTTAGATGGTGATTTAATGACTTCTGGATTAGTGTTAAAAGTGTGTTTTAGTGTTCAAGCATTTTTTTGGAAAAAAATTAAAAAATGAAGCGATAATTTAACCCCTTCCCGTCTGCTCTATAGCCAAATGATGGCTACAACATGGACCTACATTGCTGGGAGTCCGTCAATGGACGTCGTCCCCTTTGCATGCTCCCCGCACGTCATTGAGAGTAAGGGGTTGATCTCGGCCACTTACCCACGAGATCAGCTTTTGGCCAATCGGTGCTTCATCAGTGCCCCCCTATTAATACCATTCAGTGCAGCCTTTTAATGCCCACCAGTGCACCCTCATCAACGTACCGCAATGAAGAAGAAAAATTACCGGTTTGCAAAATTGTATAACAAAATATGAAACTTTTTTTTTATTTTTCTTCAAACTTTTCGGTCTGTTTTCATTTTTTTTTAACAAAAAAATAAAACCGCAGGGGTGATCAAATGCCACCAAAAGAAAGCTCTATTTGTCGGGAAAGAGTTATAAAAATTTCATATGCGGTACAGTGTTGCACGACACAATTGTCATTCAAAGAGTGACCGCACTAAAAGCTGAAAATTGGTCTGGGCAGGAAGGGGTTTTAAGTGGCCAGTAAGCAAGCTATTTGGTTGACTCAAAGCAAATAAACATGGTAATCGACCATAAGCAAATCGCAACCTATACTAAAAAAAATATATATATTTTTAGATATGCTCGACTTCCAGCCTCCTCCAAATCACTTTTTTTCCAGTGCTGTGATTTGTTTTGCTGTTAGATGATGAATATATTCGTTCCCCACTGTATGTAGGATGTAGCCACCCTCTCCTGCTCACTCCCAAGATGGATTAGGGACTATGGGATTTGTAGTTTATATAGGGATGTGTGCATAACCTCAAACTACGTATACTGCTTGTTCAAAACAAACGGAAGGGGGAAAGGATTGACTAAGGAGGATAATAACACACAAAAACACAGAAGGAAACCATTTCATGAAAAATAGTTTACAAGATAATTAAAGTAAAACTTTACCCATAACCGTTTGATAACAATTGATTAACAAAAGAACAATACATTCCATTTTTAATAATTCTCATACCAAAATTGGTGTGTGCTGTAAATTACCTCCAGCATTGCTCCTGGTTCTTCTTACTGGAGGCTGCCATTTTGTTGAAGCCCGGGGAAGACACTTTCTTTATTGGAAGCTCTCCCCCTCCTTGGTCTCTAGAACTGTCTCTTTAATATTAAAATATGTACATGTTCAGCCTTGATTACAGGTAGATACTGTAAGACACTATCCTTGTAAATGTAACCCTTTTTTTTTATTATCACCCTGGCATCAGATTTTGTCCTATCACCTCTCCTTTTACTTACTCTTTCTCTAATCTGTGTTCCTGTTGCTTTTCTCCCTCCTTCAGCATCAATAAATCTTAAAGCTGTCAGTTTATTGGTCTCTAGTTGCTTTGATTTTAGGCACAATGTAGAGAATAGAGAGCCAATAAGCAGGTGCAGAGCACATCTGCTGTCTAATACTGTCTTTTATTGAGAGTCCATAAATTCTGAAGTTTTTTTAAAGGGCAAGCAAGGAGTTGCAGACCATCTTTTCTCATGCCAGCCTGAAGGGGACTACCATGGCTCAATTTTCTGACTAAAGTTTTACTTTAGTGGATATGCATGAATTATTTTTGGAAAATAAGGAATATCCTCTTGTATCACTTTAAGTGAGAATGGTCCTTTAAAATATTTTTTGTGTCCTTTTTTTTTTTTTTTTTTTGTGAAAGAGTCATTGTTGTACATAGAATTTGTCTAATTGGTATAAACATTTAGTGCTACCAAGACCATGACACTGCATATTGTAGGATATGAGATGACATTGAACTCCTGTGCTCACTGCTCTGAAAGAGCCTTATAAGGCAGCATAAACACACTTGTACAGTCAGATAAAATCATCTATATAACCAGGTTTAAGGGCAGTATGAATGAAATCACCATCTAGTTTGCATGTATAAACTCAACTGCTGGAAAGTCTCTCTTTTTAAAGATATGTTGCAGAATGGTAAAGCTGCAATAATATAATTCATCGTCATAAAAAGGGGGGTGATGCTGCGCTGTATAGGGTGAGTGGAAAAGGACTAAGTGAATATAACTAGTATTAAGAAATGGTGATCAATCGAATGCAAACAAATGACATATGCAACACTCAAACAAATATGAAGCCAAAATAAATAAACCTTAAAAAGGTAAAGTGCTGAGTGCAATTGTGCAAAAAAGCATAACAAAAATTATGTTGTATCCAAAAATCTTCAATATTGCAACAATGTATTAACTTCAGTATTCATGTGCAAACAGCACTAACATAAAGTGCCAGTGCTGGTGTCAAGTTGCCAACGTGGATATCAAATAGGAAAGTGCTCCTTTTCCCCTTGTGATTAGTGAGGATGTCCCCTTACCTTACTACTGTAAGGTAACAGCATATAAAGATCTTTTCTAGGTACAAGCAGCATCGACTGCAGCCGTTTCCTGGTGAGGACTCTCTTGATACTGTTTAACCTAGGAATCTAAACAGGGTCTCCCTGTGGGCCTTGTCTGATATATTAGCAGTGATCCTCACAAAGGGAGATGCATACGCCAATGGTGTAGTAGTTTAAAATATTTAATTGATAAATACAAATCGGGCTACTCACAATAAAGTGCATAAAAGTCAGCATAAAACGAGCAGCATGCTCACACACGTCGCCTCCGGTGCCTCTGGTGCTTGAGACACCAGAGGCACCGGAGGTGACGTGTGTGAGCATGCTGCTTGTTTTATGCTGACTTTTATGCACTTTATTGTGAGTACCCGATTCCTTTTTCCACTCTCCCTATACAGCGCAGCATTACCCCCCACTTTTTATTTTTTGACTACTTTTGGTTTGATTCACTTTCAGTGCTGCAGCCTTATCCCCCCCCCCCCCCCCCCACACACACACACACACACCTTGGTAGCGCGAGCATACCCCATATATCCATATTATAATTAATATTTGGATACATTTTGATTAAAAAAATGCAAATTTCAATTTGGGGAACCTGCTAAACACCTTCAAGGATAGGGGACTTCCTCTATCCTTGTGAGCAAGCCAGGAGTGATAAAACGTCTCAAGGAAGGTTGTATTCAGGTGGAGATATGTTGTTTGCAGTCACTTTGCTGACAAATTAAGCCAGAATAGCCAATATTGGGGTGTGGCTATTCAATTATGAATAGTGAAGAATACAATAGTCTCCAACGGCTATGTACTCTTGGCAGCAGCAGAAACTTCAATGAGTGCCCCCCTCCCCCAATATAGTGCTCCTATACATAGTGTAAAGTCTATTGAAGTAGTGGGTATGGTTTTTGCAATTAGATCGGTCTCCCCATTCCTGACCTTCGAAGTTATTTGGGATCCGTGATTAAAAAGTTGTTCCGTGTAACGTTTAAAATTCAGTCCAGGTTCTAGTAGTAAGGCAGCAAGGTGCAGTAGAAGCGTTGCATGGTCTAATGCAGGGGTAGTGAATTAAAATTCACGGGGGTCCGGTCGGAAAAAAATTCTTCCAGCGGAGGTCCGAATGTCATATTGGTGCTATGACGCCACATGATATCCTCCACTTCACAGCGCCCCCCCCCCCCACCACACACATGCACACACCTTTAAGACCCACACACCATCGAAATCGACTTAAAAATCGCAAAATACATTTCTTTCATTTTTAGGCAGCACAGATCAGTTGCGGTGCATAGAAACAGAATGCATTTTGCACCACACTGCTCAGTGTTTCAATGTGAACAGGACACATAGAAATCAGAGACCTGTGTTTTGCCAGTGCAGAAATCATAGAACCCCTTGTACATCAGTGTCCTCAGCCCCCCCCCCCCCTTACATCACATCCCCCTGCCTCATCACAAACCCCCCATTACAGACTGACCCCCCCCAAATCACAGATCCCCCATCCCAGACTGACCCCCCAAATCAGACTCCCATCACATACCGATCCCCCCCATAGATTTCCCACAATCACAGATGGACCCCCCAATCACAGATTGAACCCCCACAATCACAGATCCCCCTATCACAGGCTGACCCCCCCAAATCAGATCCCCCAAATCACAGACCCCCTATTACAGACTGATCCCCCAATCACAGATGGACCCCCCCAATCACAGATGGACCCCCCACAATCACAGACCACCCCATCACAGACTGAACCCCCCCAAATCAGACTGATCCCCCCAATTACAAACTGAACCCCCCACAATCACAGAACACCCCATCACAGACTGAACCCCCCACAAACACAGATCCCCCCCATCACAGACTGACCCCCCAAATCAGACCCCCTATAACAGACTGACCCACCAATCACAGACTGACCCCCCCCCAAATTCACAGACCACCCAATTACAAACTGAACCCCCCCCCACCCACAATCACAGAGCACCCCATCTTAGACTGACCCCCCCCCAAATCAGACCCCCTATCACAGACTGACCCACCAATCAGACGGACCCCCCAAATTCAAAGACCCCCCCATCACAGACTGAACAACCCCCTCCCTACAATAACAGACCCCCTCCCCCCCATCACAATCCTCTCAATAGCAAACCCCTGTCCTGTCCTGTCCTGCACAGCACAACACTCCCCCTCCCCACAGAAAACCTACCTTATTCACACAGGACATGGAGCGTGGCCGCTCTGGACAATGGGCGGGACCTTTCCCATTAAAAGCGAGTGATTTGTTGCTGGGACCGATCCGCTGCCTAGCAACCAATCACCCACTTTTTAACTTTAAAAAGTCCCGCCCATTGTCCAGCGCGGTCGTGATTCATGATTTTGTGAATAAGGCAGACAGGCAGTGTGGGGAGGGGGAGTGCAGAGACGGCACAGACCTGCTGCGCCTGCCATGCTGTGTATATAGCGGCATCGGCAGGCGGGCGAGCCGGCCACAGAGACACACAGGCGAGGCTGCGGTCCGGGTAGAATGGCCACTGGGGCCGGAACCGGACCGCGGTCCGCCATTTAGTGACGCCCGGTCTAATGTCTCAAAGTTGGCATTTTGCACCGATTCGTATTGACAAGGAGTCAAAAGGCAATGCACAAAGTAAGGACAGGGAGATAGGCATACCTCATGGGAGCCTGAAGTCCCAAGCCGACCTCTCAGTGCTTTTAGAGGTAATAGTGTGTATAACAGAGAGGGGGAAAAAATATATTTGTGCGTTTTTCCTGACATCCAGGCAGTGATGCAGAATATTTGGGATGCTTATTCTGTCACTTTCACAGATGAGACATTTGATTGATGGCGAAGGAGGAAGGCGATCACTTTCTCCTCGATCGATTTAGAGATGGTGTGTTGAAGGAAGCCGTGGGACCAAAATATACTTTGCTGATATAACGTGACAGGGTCCCTGTTCCGCTCTCAAAACACTGACTGACTATGTGTGGTTCTAAACGGACAGCTAAACACTTGTCAGACTCCAGTAAACGGAAGCCCAATGCTTGAGTTGTCTACCGAAGGAATCCAACTTTATTTTACTTTTTTGTGAAACTGCAATACAATACAATAAGATATATCAGTACACATAGAATAACTAGTATAGCATAAATGACAGATTACACAACTGAAAGGCACTTACAGGTGATGATGTCTCAAGCCCCTTGGGAGAGAAACAGACATGCTGCATCCATAGAGAATGGCAATCTAAAATGCCTGAAGAACTTCCTAAACAAAGTGTCACTTCCTGTCTGAGAAATTTACATAACTAGAGATAAAGCTGCTCAGACTTTTGACACTAGATGGCAGTGGTAAACTACACATTCTATATAAGTAACTATAACTAAATTAGCCTGTAAGGGCAGCACAGTCACCTTTAGTGGTCCAGTAGTTTGAGGAATTTGAATAGATCACTCTGATCTCTTAAGACAGCCATCTTATTCCCTTTTCGTGAAAGTATGCTAAAGTGGACATTCCAACAGTAAGAGATGTCGGTCTTGCTTAGTTCTTCCAGGGTTGGTCAGGGGGTGCTTCTGTAGGCAAGAGTGTGTTCTGGATATGTGGGTGGAAGTACATGCAAGCCCTATCAGTCAAAATACAGCTTGCAACACATTTTGGCTATTTTTCAGCATCCTTCACTATGTATTTATGCAATATACCTGAGGTTATATGGGTTTTGTGCTGGTGGACAAGGAGTGTCTAATGCGCCCATCCAATTTTAATTGGCAATTATTTGTTCTCCAATACTTGATTAAAAACACCTTGAAGTCCAGCTGTCTTGTGGCTTCAGGAGACTCCCAGATTCAGGTTTTGGAGCATCTGCTCCTTATTTCATAGTCCTCTAGATGTGAAGAGAGCGATTCATTGTTGCATCTTGTTGGAACGGTTTGTCTTTAGGCATTGTTGGCGAGTACAGGATTTCTTCCTGTTGGGGTTCCTAAGATTTTGTAATGTGCACAAGTTCGGTGGTCTATGCTTTAACCACTTATCTACTGGCGTAATGTTTTAATACATGCTAAAATCTGTAGTTTTGGCAAATAGTAAATATTTTCTGAAGGTGGAGACCCTGGAGAGTAAAATGTTACTTGCATTTTTTTTATGTTGAAGGATATTGGCAAAGCCATTGATCAAATGCATCTTTTCAGACAATATGGCGTTGCAACGAGTAAATGGATATCAAACATGTCGAGCCTTAAAATTGCACCTGCCTGCCAATGTATACAGCTATGGTATTGTATATAGGCAACACTTAAAGTCCTTACATGCTCTCCGATAAGAGTTAACCGTGAAGTATGACCCTAGAATTGTTGCCCTCGCCTCCAAAGCCCCATAAAAGTGATAAAGTCAACCAGATCACTTTTTTGTCTGAAAGCCCTTTGCTGACTGTTAAAATTGATACAGAGCTCCCGACTGCAGAAGCAGGCACCCTAGGGTAGTAATATACAACTGTAATAATCACGGGTTTACTGTATAAAAAAAAATACAAAATGCAACAATTAAATATTTGTCAGATTTGTAGTAAGGATAAAGTAAACCTGTCAAATTGTGAAGACGATTTAATGGATAAGTTCACCTTGTATAACGTGTTACACATATTCAGGGTGTATCATGGTATGAATGCACTGGCCCCCTCGTACGAGGTATGAGCAAGCTGATAGACTGGCAGATCTGCAGGAGACCTGCATGGTATCAGCGATCTACTGGTGCATTGCTTTACAGGCTCCTGCAACAAAAAATAATGCACATTTTTTTTTTTACCTGCAAAAAAAAATCTCCATTTATTTATTTTTTAATGTTGGCTTCTCCTTTAAAACCTGTATAACTAGAGGTTGCCATCAGTTATAAATGTAGGTCAAATGTCCTTTTTAGATTCAGAAACATAGGCAATTCTCTGCAAATGTCAACTTTTCTGTATAAGTTGAACATGGTGCCTTGATCCATCTTCCAAGCTTCTTCTTTGGTTAGGAGAGAGCAAAAACAATACTCATATAAGTACCACTAGAGAGGTTTGGAGAAATTGGCTGTTTACAGGAAAAGTCAACATCTTTAGTGCCGGTTCAGACCAGCGTGCTCTGCGAGATCACATGTGATTTGCGCTGTCTGTGATTGCAATGTCTGCGATTTCAGGGGAGTGCGATGCGGGAATTCGCAGGGTTCCCGCATCGAACAAGTGTGAACCGACACTTAAATACATTTTAGCAGTTTATATTTTATTGGCTTTGCTTGTCCTTTTTGAACAGTTTTTTTTTTTTGTTTTTGTTTCAATGTAACCATTATCTTTAGTCATGTTATCAATTTGAATTGCCATGGGTTGTGATTGATTGGTTTATTTTAGTATTGAATTTAATATTAAATTCATTATAAAATTATTTAAACCCCCCTTTTTAACAGGGAAACCCGATTGGGACGGAATGGTGTGGAGGAAATTAAAAGGCATCTTTTCTTCAAGAATGATCAGTGGGCGTGGGAGACTCTTCGAGATGGTAAGTTATTTTTCAGCGAGCGCAAATCTTACAGGCAAGTTACATTGCTGGATTAAAATTTTGAGGTCAGGATGGCAGACTATATACAGATACAACCCAAGAAATACATGAATACTTGACTAGAATCCACTCATAGATTGATTATCCATCTCCACTGTTTTCATAGACAATTGGAGCCTCATTGCTTTCAGCTGTAAGAGGGAAAAAAATCGTTCTATTAAGAGATTATTTAAAATGTAGTACAGATGTCATGTAATGCCTTCACGTCATTTCTAAACGATTAGTGGTCATAAAGTGTCTTCAGAGTGGATTAGTGTGATGAATAAGGAGGAATATGTGATGGATACAACTATACCTCATACAGGGAAATTTTCATTTTAGCTGTGGCTCCAGTTGTCCCAGATTTAACCAGTGACGTTGATACCAGTAATTTTGATGATTTGGAGGAAGACAAAGGAGACGAAGAAACATTCCCGATGCCCAAAGCATTTGTGGGCAATCAGCTTCCTTTTGTAGGATTCACATACTACAGCAACAGACAGTAAGTTGATATACTGCTGTAGTCCACATGATGACTAGAGCTGTCCCAATGAATTATAAGGTAATTTTACGGTCACTATGTACTGACTGCTTCAATATTCCATTATTGTTTTGCAGGTATTTAGCTGACCCTGCACAAAATCCCGATGACAACAGATCAAGCTCCAAAGTAGATAAAAATTTGGTATGTCCAGTCCCTAGACAGATCCACAACGTACCCAGTGATAGTGGAATAGGTTTGTCACTTGGGAACGTTAAAAAGGCGAAAGATTTATTCGTTCTGAAGAGAAACCAGAGTACTTGGGAACGTTAAAACTGTACTAATGCAACGCAGTTAGTTGTTTGTTGCTCTCCTTTGAGAATTTGATAAAGTAAAACCAAATGTGATTGCTATGAACAGTGATATTACAGACAGTCAATAGAAGAAAAAGGTGCTACTACCCCAGATTATGTAGGGTTTCTCCTGAGCTGTCGGGTGCAGGATGTGCAGTCACTCTAACGAAGTAAATGGATAGAAAACCATCCGCAACTCCATACATACTCTTCAATAAGTCCAAATATATTGTAACTCCATGAAAGATAAATATGTACAGCATTTTCGAGTGATTGGTTCAAGTTTGTGTTAATAGTTGAGCTTCTGAATATTGTATTACTCTTTTTTTTAAACATTTTCTTTTGAGTATGTTTATTTGAAAATTGAACAATTGAAATATAAAATACAATTTTTTTTTTTTTTGTTTGTTTTTTTCTCTTTAGGTGGAGAACTTGCAGAAGAGCATTTATCAACTGGAAGAACAGCTGCACAATGAGATGCAACTGAAAGATGAAATGGAGCAAAAGTGCAGGTCAGAAATGTGACACATTTCTCTTTTTAAATCATATCGTAAAGAGTAATTATGTGTTACACAGGTGCAATTTTACTTATTTTTTTTAAGTTGTCAATCATAAAACTGATTTGGGAGCCACATGTAGCTTTCAGGTACCTTTTTAGTGCAGTTCCCAGCTTGTACTCCCTGCCTTTTCTATGCAGTTATTTAATTCATGGAGCTAAGAGAAGGTTGAGGATGTATGTATAGTTCATAAATACATTTGACAGTATTAACAAAATTGTGTTTTCTTTATCGTACATCACGGGACACAGAGCGGCATTCATTACTATATGGGTTATATGGAGTACCTTCAGGTGTAGACACTGGCAATCTCAAACAGGAAATGCCCCTCCCTATATAACCCCCTCCCATAGGAGGAGTACCTCAGTTTTTACGCCAGTGTCTTAGGTGTTAGTCATGGTTTAGCTTGCCTCCGCATCCTTGGGATTAGGTGAGCTACCGGTTCTGTCCAAAAAAGCCTCAGCGCTAAAGTGGTCAGTAACCGGACCCCAAACCCTTGGGGTATAGCCCATAATGCTTTTCTTTTTAGAGAGCTGGACCCTGGGCCCAGAACTTAGAAACCTTTGGGTACCTAAAGTTTTCTGTTGCCAGGGTGCTATATGGGCCCAGGACAGTGGATCCTTCATAGGAACCCAGGGCCTGAAGGTCTAGACATCCCCACGGAGATGGGGGAAGATTGGGCCTCTTGCTTGGCAAAGTCCTGCGGCATGGAGCAGGTAAGTGAGGGGAAAACTTGCGGAACTTGGTTCTTAGCAGGTTTTTTTCTGGGGGGTCACAGGGGACATGCCTAAAGTTATGCACTGCATCTGGCAAACTAGTCACATATCATAAAGATAGGATGGCTCTCTATGTATTATTCCCCATAAGATGTGACCTCCCTTGTAGTGTTGGAAAAGCATTGAGTGGGGCCTGTGTTATATAAAAATATATGTGTGTGTCAGAGAGCTTTGCTTACCTGCAGGCCTCCAGGCGATGCTCCATTCAGTCTTCCTCCTCAGAGCCTGCAAGCAGGCAAAACGCTGACCTCCTCGTGTGTTCCAGGCTGCAGGCTGCTGGAACAGAGAGGTCCCTTCCTCCCAAAATCCCCCCCCCCCTCCCCCTGTCGGGAGGGGCATTTCCTGTTTGAGATTGCTGGGGGGGGAAGGGCGGGTCAGTGGCTTAAAGGAAGGGGCGGCCCTTCCTTGTTTGTTCCATCAATACTTTGGAACTGAGGAGAAAGACCAGAGCGGCAGCACGGGGCGCCGAGGACACACAGTGGCCAGAAAGGATATTGCAGTCTTCAGAGGACTGTTTTGTCAAGCCTAGAAATAGGCTGTTTCTTTTCCATCTCATAGTTTTTCTTTGCAATACTACTCAGGGGGACAGAATGTTTTTTCTTTCCTGGATTTGAAACAAAAACGAAAAAAAAAAAAAAAAAAAGTCATCTAGGGGAGAGGAAGCATTTTTTTATCCCCCAAACAGGTGTTTGGACAATTAACTTTTATAGTTCCAAATACCAATAGGTAGCAGGTGTACCTCGGTATTGTACCATGGTATGCCGCTGTTTTCCCTACAGGGAGCCTTGGGGCCATCGGGATCTGGGGCTGGAGCTGACGCGGGTCAGTCCAACCCTAAGATGGTCACGGAGGAGGTATTACTCACCTCTTTAAAAGAGATGCAGAAAAGCATGGGAAAAATGATATCCGCAGCTATGCGGGGCAGTAAGCGGAATAGATCTCCGTCGCCCGAGCGCGGACCCTCAGAAGAGGAGGTCCTTTCCTCAGGGGAATTGGACGACCTCTTGGACACGGACCAAGTAGGTTCAGGGATCGAAGACCCGGATACAGAGGAGTCTGGGGCAGTCTCCCTGAGGGAGAGCTGGTGGATTCAAGGATTGTCGGACTTGGTCCATAGGACATTCAACTTGCCAGTACCAGATCTCCAGGTATCGACGGTTTCAGCTTTGGGTTCACTGAGGGCGCCTCAAAGCAATGCTGTGTTTCCGATCCATCCTCTATTAGAGGGAATTTTGTTCCAAGATTGGAACAAGCCAGATAAGATCTTCTTACCACCTAAAAGGTTCTCTGTCCTATATCCTATGGAAGAAAATTTTTCCAAAAGATGGGCTACTCCTGCAGTGGACGCAGCCATCTCATGTGTTAACAGATCGTTAACATGCCCTGTAGAAAACATACAGGTGTTCAAGGATCCAGTTGATAAGCGCTTGGAAGCACTACTTAAGAACTCCTTTCACTACTGCAGGGGCAGTAGTACAGCCAGCTGTGGCTGCGATTGGGGTCGCTCAAGCATTATCGGATCAATTTAAGCAGATGCTTAAACTTATTCCGGCCCAGCAGGCAGAAAAATTTTCGGATGTCCCTAAGGCCATATGTTTTACGGTAGACGCAATCAAGGATTCTATCCAGCAAGCGTCACGTTTATCGTTATCCCTTATCCATATGAGAAGACTCTTATGGTTAAAAAGCTGGGAGGCTGAGCCCCCATGCAAGAAGCTCCTGGTAGGGTTCCCCTTCCATGGAGGACGACTCTTCGGAGAAGACCTAGATAAATACATTCAGACCATTTCAAACGGCAAGAGTACTCTCTTGCCAACTAAGAAGAAGGTTCAGGGACCTGCGTTTAAACGACAGTATTCCCCTGGGCAGGGGCCCTCTAATGCCAAGCAGTATCGACGGCCTCCTGCAAAAGCAAACTTCGGCTTCAACAGCAGATCACAAGGACAGGCTGTTAGAGGCAAAAGGCAGTGGTTTCGCAAACCAGCAAAACCAGCCCCCAAGCCAACCTTATGAAGGGGCGCCCCCACCCACGAAGGTGGGGGGAAGGCTGCGACTCCTTTCAGAGATTTGGGAAGCCAGCATTCCCGACGAGTGGGTACGGTCTTCCGTGGCCACAGGCTACAAAGTAGATTTCCTAAGGTTTCCTCCTCCTCATTTCCAGAAGTCGAGGATTCCAAACGATCCGGAAAAGGGAGCCGCATTAAGATCGGCATTAGATCATCTACTTTCCCAGGAAGTAATAGTAGAGGTACCAGTCCTGGAACAGGGGCTGGGTTTCTACTCCAACCTATTCATCATCCCAAAATCCAATGGAGATGTCAGGCCAATTTTGGACCTAAAGATGGTAAATGCATATCTAAAGATCCGCTCATTTCGGATGGAATCCGTGCGGTCAGCAGCTGCCACACTCCAGAAGGACGACTTCATGGCGTCCATAGACATAAAGGATGCCTATCTTCATGTTCCAATTTATCAGCCACATCAAAGATATCTACGCTTCATGGTGGCTTCGCGTCACTTCCAATTCGTGGCGCTTCCCTTCGGGTTGGCTACGGCCCCCCGGGTGTTCACGAAGGTCCTAGCTCCAATCCTAGCCAAACTAAGGATCCAAGGGGTCACGATCCTAGCATACCTGGACGACCTCCTAGTCATAGATCACTCGTCTCCTGGCTTGGAGCGAGCAGTGGCCCTCACGGTCCAATACCTCGAGAGGTTCGGCTGGGTCCTAAATCGAGAAAAGTCAGCTTTCCAGCCCACAAAGCAGTTGGAATATCTCGGCATGAGATTAGACACAGAACAACAAGGAGTGTTCCTACCTCTGAGGAAGGTAAAAGCCATCAAGGAATTAATCCTACTGGTTCTAAGCAAGAAAGAACCGACTATTCGCCTATGTATGAGGTTACTAGGCAAGATGGTGGCCACATTCGAGGCGGTACCATACGCCCAGAGCCACACTCGCATCCTACAGGCAGCCATCCTGTCAGCATGGATCAGAAGGCCACAGGCCTTGGATATCCCGTTGCCGCTCTCATCAAGAGTCCGACAAAGTCTGTGTTGGTGGTTAGACCCTCAGAATCTACTGAAGGGGAGGTCTTTCAGCCCAGTGGCTTGGAAGATAGTGACCACAGACGCCAGCCTGACGGGCTGGGGAGCAATTTTGGATGGTTGCACTCGCCAAGGTACTTGGGCAAAGCCAGAGAAGCAGTTGCCCATCAACATCTTGGAGCTCAGAGCTGCTCGACTAGCCCTCAGGGCTTGGACGTCAAAATTGCAGGGGTTCCCGGTGAGAATTCAATCAGACAATGCCACGGCCGTGGCACACATAAATCACCAAGGGGGAACCAGGAGTCAAGCCGCTCAGAGAGAGGTGAGCTTGATTCTTCTATGGGCAGAGGCTCATGTGCCCTGCATATCGGCAATATTCATTCCAGGAGTGGACAACTTTCAGGCGGACTTCTTAAGCCGCCAGACTCTATGGCCGGGGGAATGGTCTCTGCATCCACTAGTCTTTCAAGCACTCTGCCAAAGATGGGGAGTGCCGGACGTGGATATCATGGCATCGAGACTCAACAAGAAACTAGACAGGTTCATGTCCCGCTCAAGGGATCCGATGGCCTGCGGAACCGATGCGTTGGTTTGCCCTTGGCATCAGTTCAAACTTCTTTATGCGTTTCCCCCGCTCCAGTTACTACCCCGCCTGCTGCGCAGGATCCGGGTGGAGCACATACCAGTCATCCTGGTAGCTCCAGCATGGCCCAGAAGGGCATGGTACTCACTAATCTTAAGGATGGTAGTGGGAGACCCTTGGACTCTTCCTCTACGGCCAGACCTGCTATCGCAAGGTCCGATCCTCCACCCTGCCTTACGGCATCTAAATTTGACGGCCTGGAAGCTGAATCCCTGATTCTCAGGGGTAGAGGTCTGTCTCAGAAAGTAATCTCTACCCTAATCAGAGCCAGGAAACCGGTCTCTAGGGTGATTTATTACAGGGTCTGGAAGGCCTATGTAGGCTGGTGTGAGTCCAAGCGATGGCTTTCTCGCAAATTTACCATCGATGGAGTATTAAGTTTTCTCCAGCTAGGAGTGGATAAAGGATTGGCATTAAGCACAATCAAAGGACAGATTTCTGCTCTGTCAGTGTGGTTTCAGCGGCCGCTGGCCACCCACTCGCTGGTTAAGACCTTCCTTCAAGGGGTCTTACGTATTAGACCTCCAGTTAAATCCCCGCTTTGTCCGTGGGATTTAAATCTTGTTCTGTCAAGTTTACAGAAACAACCGTTTGAGCCGTTGGCTGATATTCCTTTGGTTCTACTGACAAGGAAGTTAGTATTTTTGGTTGCCATAGTTTCCGCAAGAAGAGTTTCGGAGCTGGCAGCCTTATCCTGTAAGGAACCATATCTTGTTTTTCATAAGGACAGGGTCGTTCTCCGCCCTCATCCTTCCTTCCTTCCGAAGGTCATATCCAGTTTTCATTTGAACCAGGATTTGGTATTACCATCCTTCTTCCCTAAACCTACTTCCAGAAAGGAAGGGTTGCTGCATACCTTGGATATTGTCAGGGCCATGAAGGCCTATCTTAAAGCTACAAAGAAGATCCGGAAGACAGATGTGCTGTTCATTCTACCGGATGGGCCCAAGAAGGGGCAGGCAGCTGCAAAGTCCACCATTTCTAGGTGGATTAAGCAATTAATCACTCAGGCCTACGGCTTGAAAGGGTTGCCTCCTCCAGTATCATTAAAGGCTCATTCTACTAGAGCCATGGGCGCCTCCTGGGCAGCACACCACCAGATCTCTATGGCTCAAGTTTGCAAGGCGGCAACCTGGTCTTCTGTCCACACGTTTACAAAATTCTACAGTTGGACGTAAGAAGGAATACTGATACTGCCTTCGGGCAGGCAGTGCTGCAGGCTGCAGTTTGAGACCCTCGGATTCCGGGGGCTCCTCTTGTTCGAGTTAAATTTAAAAATTTTATTTTTCTCAACTAAGTTGGATTTATTATGATTTGAGTATATCTCTAAATTAAATCCTTTTGTCTTGGAGATGTTCTCCCTCCCCTCATTGTAAGCATTGCTTTGGGACATCCCATATAGTAATGAATGCCGCTCTGTGTCCCGTGATGTACGATAAAGAAAAAGAGATTTTTAATACAGCTTACCTGTAAAATCTTTTTCTTGGAGTACATCACGGGACACAGAGCTCCCACCCCTCTTTTTTGAGGACCATTTTGGGAGGCATACTGCTTGCTACAAAACTGAGGTACTCCTCCTATGGGAGGGGGTTATATAGGGAGGGGCATTTCCTGTTTGAGATTGCCAGTGTCTACACCTGAAGGTACTCCATATAACCCATATAGTAATGAATGCCGCTCTGTGTCCCGTGATGTACTCCAAGAAAAAGATTTTACAGGTAAGCTGTATTAAAAATCTCTTTTTTATGCATTGTATGGTTTATAGCCATTATGTTTGAAAGAGGATTACAAGCTGAACTTTGGGGACAATCAGCCAGTTTAATGCTGGTTATTGATTTTGCTGTGGAGGTTCCTTTTTTTGGGTCACCAACTTCAGCGTACCCTGACAATCTTTTTGACAAACCCAAAACATAGGCGCACTGTGTTGCTTTTTCATACTTTTCCAATACAGGGGATATCTCCTAAACCATTTATGCAGGATTTGTGGTATGCTTTCAGAAAATGCAGCAAGAACACAAGATCTAATAGAAGTCAGTGGGACTGCAGATAAAATGCGGTGAAACTGCACATACACCCGTAGCGCACCAGTGTGAACCTGGCCCAAGTTCACAAGATGTCATGCACACAGTTGGATTTAATTCTTAGTATGCCAGCATATTTTTCAAAATAGGGTTAATTCCTGGAGTTCAGCTTTAGATGAAAAAAAAAAAATGTGCATACGTACTTTGCATGGTGTTTGTTAGACATGTGCACTGCTGAAAAATTTGTTTAGTTTTTCGTATTTTTTTTTTTTTTTTTGGAAAATCCAGAAACTTGAAAATCTGGAAACTCTAAATAACTTATTAACTAATAAATATTAAATTCTAGGTATTGGAATTTCCTTTCAAAGTTGGCTGTTAGTGAACGTAACAAATACAAATTTATCTGAGGTTACGAACTATCCCAAATAAAGAATGGCGCATGTAAACAAATGGAACGAAACATAATACGTTTATTATTATTAAATTGTTATGTTCCATTCATTTGGATATGACATTGGTTATTATGGATAATGCCTAAATTGGATGAATTTGTATTCGTTGCGTTTACTAACAGACAAATTTGACAGCAAATTCCAATACCTATAATTTAATATTAAGTTATTCTGATTTTAGATTTTTTTTCGGGTTTTTGAATGTTCAGATTTTCGTTCATCTGAATTTTCAAGATATTGACTCTTATTTTTGGTTTTCGGGAATTTTGAATTTCAGAATATTTGGAAAAATCATTAAATTTCCGAAATAAGACATTTTATCTAAATTCGTTACTCATTTGGAATGAAACTAATTGCACACGTCTAGTGTTTGTGTGATAGGATGGATGACTACCGTGCGCATGAGTCACGTCAGACCACCCCCCCTAAGCAATTATGATGGGCACCTGGAAGAAGCCCAACCTGAAGATGTTCAGAGGGATCCAATGGTTGCAGCTTGGATTTTATTTCTGCTTTCAAGCTACTGGGGAAAAAATACGAACATATTGACAGACTAATTACTTTACTTTAACACCACGTATATAATGTAATCGCTGTCTTGCATTTAGTGCCCCATATCTCCTGTATTGCATGCCCCATATCTCTCTCAGTGCAAAAAATAATAATGTCTGCTAACATACTGATGAGATATGGGCTCCCTGAACTGTGTGTGTGTGTGTGCTCACTTTTCTCCATTGTGTTCTTTATAGAGAAAACAAACTGTGGATGCATGCTGCTTTGGTGGAGCTAGGTGTGCATAATGATTTGAACCAGTAGCAGATGGGACAAGCTGCCCACAGTCTACATATGAGACCATATAAAAACGTACAGATATCTTGGGCCCCTTTCACACGGGGTGGATCAGTAATGATCTGCCCCGTGAACCTCCGCTTGCTCAGCGGGGATCGCTCCGTTGATCCCCGCTGAGCAGGGACCACCCTGTCTTTTCTCCTCTCTCCCCTATGGGGGGATCAGATGAACATGGAACGTCTGTCCGTATTCACCCGATCTGCCAGACGGATGGAAAAGTAGGTTTTTCCTCCGTCACACATCCGGCGGGTCGGATGTCAGCGGGCATGTCACCGCTGACATCCTCGGCTCCATAGAGGAGCACGGAGCGCCCGTTCAGGTCCGCCAAAAAAAACTGACAGGCGGACCTGAACGCGCCGCCCGTGTGAAAGAGCTCTTATACAGTTAAGCACCAACTCCATTTATAAACGGTGGACAGGGATTTTAAACACACTTCCAGCTGCTGCTCAGACTTGTAGAGCAGGTGATGGGCTTTAATGTGGAAGTGATTAAGGCAGCTTTACTTATCTCATCCACAGCCTGCTGAAGGTTCCATTCCCTATGTGAAAACGAAAGGTAATTGTAAAAAATTGTAACGTTCCCCACAACTACGTAAATACACATAAAATCCTAAACGTGAGGTGGGGCTGTGTATGAAAATGATTGCGCTACTCTTTTAAAGTGACACCTTTTTAAAGTGACCTTTAACGTGTACCAAAATTGTTGACACTTTTACAGACATGCACAGTTTTTTTATTTGAAAATGTATTTACTTGTAAAATATTTATATATTCTTTGTGTGCACTAAACCTTATTTTTTTTACAAAAATATTGTGTTTGATGTGAGCTACTGTGTAAGAAAAATTGTAACTTCCTTCTTTTTCACTTCCAAAATCTTTGCTTTCAAAAAATGTCTATGGTTTGAGGGGTTTAACTAATCTTTAGACCTAAAATGTGCATTGTAATGTGTGCAAAAACTGTAAAAAATCGCCCTGGTAGACAAGTGGTTAAAAGACCATAATTCTCCCTCTGACTACCACTAAATATGGTAAAAAACAAATTCTATGTGCAGAATCGGAGGAAACTTCACCCTTACCCTAATTGCAACAGTTTCCTTTAACCACTTCAACACGGGGCACTTTCACCCCCTGCCCAGGCCATATTTCAGCTTTCAGTGCTGTTGCATTTTGAATGACAATTGCACAATCATGCAACACTGTACCCAAATGAATTTTTAAAAAATTTTTTCTTCACAGAAATAGAGCTTTCTTTTGGTGGTACATAATCAATGCTGTTGTTTTTATTTTTTTGTTTTGTTTTTCTTAGTTTGTCAGTAAATTTTGTAAATAAATAACGTGTCTACTGATGGGACAGCACTGATGGGCACTAAAAGGCAGCCCTGACTGGCACCAGTAATGGGCATTGATTGGTGGAACTATTGGCACTTTACTGTAATCAGAGCACTGATGATCAGTTCCCTGATTACCTGCCCTGTTCTCCCTTGTGATCGGCACACTGTCAGTGTGAAGCGAGCCAATTACCGGTACCGGTATTTGCATATGACGGCTGTGATTGGACGCAGCCAATCACATGGTTAATGAGCTGCATCAGAGTCTCTTTACAGAGATTGGGGTTACGCCTTGTCCTAGCAACACAGAGTGGCCACGATCTACGCACTGCGCGCCCCCGTGGGTGCAGCTGCTCTGGTGCGCAGTCAAGACATCCACCCAGAACCGCCCCACCGACATTTGACGGTGGGTGGGCGGCAAGTGCTTAATGTTTCGTTGAGGCATCCTGAACAGATGCCAGATATCCATTACTATTTACCACCAAATGAATGCCCAATTTGGCCTGATAAAAGAAAAACAAGGTACACAAAGTAGTTGACAATATGTACAGTTTTACTAGTTGCAAAATTGTGCTTGGGCATTAACATTTGTTTAATATTTAGGCTTGAAGGAGTTCATTTGGGTTTGCGTTTGCTAGCAAAGCTAATGAAATCAAACTAATTAAGCAACATCATGCAATCCTTTGACTTGCCAGAATAGGATTCAAATTTTGAATTTGTTTAGCTTGGTTCCTTTTTCAATTGTGTAACAAAGTCTACATGACCCATAAATCCTCCATGGGCATTCCTCCCATTCTCGGCATTTCTTTTCCCTCATAGGATGTCGAACATTAAACTTGACAAGATAATGAAGGAACTGGACGAGGAGGTAAGTGTGTTTTAATGACCTTTTGTGATCCACTCTATATTGCATCTTGTGTTTTTTGTTTTTTTCCTTGTTGATTTTGCACAACCTTTACTAGTGAAACTTCTGAGAGAAATCATGGTTATATTTTTAATGCACACGCTTTAGCTTTATTTGTAGGGGTTGACCAATCTGTTCAAAGTTTGACAGATCACAGATGCAGGTGATTTGGTAAGAGCCATACAGATTTGAGGAGTGAAGTTACTACTACAGGCAGAGCTTTTTTTTTTTTTGCCAGGTTTTTATGTCCCCTTACATTTCTTCATTCTCAAATTACAATAAAACCCTGACAGATGTTTTAACCCCTCTTTAATCTAAAAAAAAGTCTGGTGTTTTAGTTTACCCACTTGCCAACTGGGCCATAGACAAATGCCATCCTGGTCGGCAAGTGGAATACTGGGTTATGGCTGCAGCAATATGCCATAACCCTAGTAGTGTTTTGTTCAGCAGGCAATTAAGATAAAAGTGGTCCGAGTGGCGAATTGGCCACTGGATCACTTTAAGAAGTGGATGGAAGGGTGCCCCCTAATGGTTCCCAGGCTTACCTTACGATCTGTGAATCCTGGGACCCATCTGGCGATGGCTTGCATTAGATATGAGTGAAAGCAGGATGGCCTCTGCTCATTTCTATGGCATTGGAGGACCGGAGCAACGTCGTGACTTTACTTCCGGCTAAACAAAGCTTTTTTTTTTTTTTTTTTTTTAAATCAATATCTTTGTTTTTGATTTTGTTTTTTAGGTAGAGGAGAGACCTGGGGTCCTAGAGAGTGACCCCAGATCTCTCAATAAAGAGGACTCCTCATTTTGTATTGCTAAAGCAATTAAAGTGCTTTAAAAAATAAAAAAAAACATTTTAAGGGACAATGTAAAAATAAAAAAAATGTAATAAAAAATAATTGGAAGCACCCTTGTGCGCAGTGGTGAACGCAATCGTAGGTCACGTCCACTTATGTAAACGGTGTTCATACCACACATGTGAGGTATTGCCGCAAACGTCAGAAATGGAAAAAGTTGTGTGACATAAAAAATTGTAACGACCGCTTTATTTTACAAGGCAACTGCTAAAAATATAAATTATTTGGGAGTTCCAAGTAATTTTCTAGCAAAAAAAATGTTTTTTACAAATATGAAAAGTGTCAGCGTTGACCCGGTAGGTAAGTGGTTAAGAATCTGTACAAGCAAAAGTGATATTTTAAACCTTTCATTGGCTTAAGTTGTGGTTCTTGTGGTGCTTTATTCTGCCAATAAATTCCTGTTGGGTTCAAGGGGTCAACATGGAGGGCACCTTGCTTGGATGGATCTTTCTATTGTTCTGTTCTATAATTTTCCTGGTTTTGGCTGATTGAGCTGTTTTGTACCTGATTGTTTGAAAAATGCTAATGCCAGCTACAAATGTTTTGTGTAAGATCTAATCATTTTTTGATTTGTACCCTTAGGGCAATCAAAGAAAAAACTTGGAATCGGTCGTGTCTCAGGCTGAAAAGGAAAAAATGATGCTTCAACATCGATTGAATGAATACCAAAGAAAGGCAGAACAGGAGAGTGAGAAGAGGAGGAATGTGGAAAATGAAGGCAAGTTACCAATTAGATCTCATTGCAGGAATGTCTCATGCAATAATCCAATTACTGGAGACATTGAACATTTTAGTAATTCAAGTTCTGTCTTTGGAGAAGAGCGGGTTAATGTAAGTGATGTGCAGTCTATGCAACCATGTGGCCTTGATTACTAGTTAGAATGTCAGGGTTCAAGCAGTCATGTTGGCCTGAATGATGTTACTTTTTATGGTTCTTGCATGTATGATTTGATAATATTACACAATCTCTGTTTGGCAGTATTGTGATTTATTTTGCTTGATTACAACTGTGTGTTTGTATGATTGAACTATAGCTGTCAGGAACGGAAATAAAATGAAGACCGCTTAAACTTCGCCTGTGGAAATACTGTACATGAGTTCTGTTGATGGATCACTTTCTTGGTTTGTAGCCGCAAATCAACACTGCCAACCCACTTTGATCACCTACTTGTAAATGCATGAAATATAGAGAGTCTTTTTTCACCTATAAATGTTTCATATTTTTTTATGAATCTTTGAATTGTTGACCATGGAAAGTGGAACGTCAGTAATTTTTTCAACTTTCCATCGATTAAATCTTCTGCCCTTGTTTTAACTTTGGATAGGAAAACATTTTTTTTTGCCAGTAAATACCTTATACAGCTTCTGTTTCTTGTCTGGTAATTATTATCTTATTACATCATGCACAGCTCGCTCTCTCACTCTAGTGAGTTTGCCAGGAAGGAAAGGGGAATAAGTCATAAGAGGGCAAATGCGAGATGCGGAGCTGTGCCTCTGTGTTTTGTGTAAATCCAGGAAGTGAACAAGCAGCAGCTTCAGCTGCCCACAGTTAAAATGGTTGCAGCCAGACTTGGTGGAGGGAGTACAGAATCACAGTGTGTGTGTGTGTGTGTGTGTGTGTGTGTGTGTGTGTGTGTATGTGTATGTGTATGTGTATATATATATATATATATATATATATATATATATATATATATATATATATATATATATATATATATATATATATATATATATATATATATATTATATTATGCAAAGTGGTTGGAGGGAAGCTTCAGAATGGCTAAGGTGTTTTTATTACAAATTATGTGAGCAGACTGCAGTTCCTCTTTAAGTTAGAGACCTAATAGGATTCAGGCCCTGTTCACATGAGGGAGATTTGGGATCATGGGCAGAATCGCCTAGATTCTGCCCACGATTCCAAATTGCACTGCAATAGTGGCTAAACACACCATTATTTTTAACCACTTGCTTACTGGGTACTTATGCCCCCTTCCTGCCTAGGCCAATTTTCAGCGCTTTCGCACTTTGAATGACAATTGCGCAGTCATGCAACATTGTACCCAGATCAAATTTTTTTTTCCCACACAAATAGAGCTTTCTTTTGGTGGTATTTAATCACAATTGTTTGTTTTCTTGAAAAGACCGAAAATTTTGAAAATAATAGTTTTTCAGATTTTGTTGTTAAATTTTGCAAAGGGGTAGATTTTTGCCTTCATTAATAGGCGGCACTGGTGATCACCAAGGGGACCGTTAATGGCTTTCTTCTGACGGCGTCAAGAAAGAAAAAAGCCGAAAACCAGCTTTGGTTTACTTCCATGATCAGCTGTCATTGGCTGACAGCTGATCACGTGGTAAATGTTCCACTGTGATTGGCCCTTTACCCTACTCTGTTATTGGCAGAGTCCGAAAGACTCCGTGATCACAGAGCACACGCCACACGTGCACCCCAAGAACGGGAGGGCGTCCATGTGCGCCCTCCCGACTTTTTAAGATGTCGCTGTAGCTGTCTTTTGACTATAGCGTGGGCGCGATGTGGTTGCACCTCAAATACGGTGCTGTTTGCTGTGATTTTTGTGCAGAAAACTTCACTACGAAAAAGCTCATCCATCTTTATTGAAAATGTAAAAACCCCTTAATAGCGCAGAAAACACACTGTGGGCAAAGAAACAGTTTACGTGTTTCGCATTAGATTAGTGCAAAACGCGATGACCTTTTCTATGCCCCCACAGTGTTTTTTGTTGTAACATAGCGTTTTTAAATTTTCAATAAAGGTGGCTGATTTTTCACTATCGCACAAAGATTGTTGCCCGAAAGAAGCGTCTGCTCCTTTTTGGGCAACAAGCTTTGTGTGAGGCAGTTTGACACGCCACTTATAAGGTGCCATTTAAAATGAATGTCGCCAAAACACACGTGGTATGTTTTGTCACTATTGCAGTGCGATTTGGAATCTCCTCGGGATCCTAAATCGCCAGATGTGAATGGGGTCTAAGACTTAAATATTATTACCCATACTAATTGGAAATGGAGTGGGAGCATTCTGTAATTCTGTCAGCCACTCTCTCAGCACATATACATTGCATACACAGAGACCAGGATGGATGAAAACGGTCATCCAAAATACTTGAATGAGTTGTATAACTATAACAAAAGATCCCAGAGAAACCAGATAACCCACTGAAAAAACCCAATTTCTCAAAGAGGAATATTCATAAATTAAAATTTTTTGGATTACGGTTCATGATTGTTGGAGGATCAGTCTCGTGAAAGTAACCCCCTCAAGGTCTACGTTAATGGGGAAAAATTACTTTTAAATCTAATTGAGCCCTTTTTAAGCAATTTAATATCCAACCCCCCAAAGAAATGAGAAGATTATTTTCTAACCTTTTCTGCACAATAGAAAGTGGAAGGAATTCGGACATTTGCACTCCGAAATAAAAAAATAAAAATAACTCCATCTTTATTGAAAATGTAAAAATACAGCCGAACAACACAGTGGAGGCAGAAATAAAGTTGATGCATTTTGCGTTAGATAAGCGCCGACTCACGAGTCAGAGTGCAGCTGTCCGGATGCCATCCACTTTATATTATGCATAGCTAGAGGAGCTGACCTGGCACCCGAACATATGAGGCACACCTTGTCTAATCTCTTCTGCTCTGCGACTGAATGGCAGCATTGCACAATCCATAGGTGATCATTCACTGGCAAGTTAACTGGAGATTAGAGCTATACCTGCCTGCTAATTGGAAGTCAATATAAAGTGCAATATTCCTATTTACCCGACTACAGAAAAAGAGATTTGTTTTTATAGCACCATATAAAGCTCTTACCACTATAAAGAAACAATTTAGAAAGCCCGTACACATTTTTGTAATGAGTTTATTTTATAACCCAAAACTAACCAATTCCTTGAAAATAAGCAGTCAGAATAGCTCCTAAGGCACAAATTGTAGATTAAAGTTCTATCCATAGAAAGTTTTTTATGTAGGCTTGTTGGTACCTAAGGCATGACTGTGGGCACCATATTTCCTACTATGTACACAGTTGCCTAAACTTGCTGCATTTAAAAAAAATTGTAGGATTCTTGTGGCTCTTACTGGAAGATGGCGTGTAATGTAGTCTGACAATAGCCTGATAATTTAACTATTTTTTCATACAGTGTCTACTTTAAAAGACCAATTGGAGGATCTCAAGAAAGTTAGTCAGAATTCTCAAATAACAAATGAAAAAATAATTCAATTGCAAAAGCAGGTATGTGGTTTTTTTTTTTGGTTTGTTTGTTTTCTTCTTGATTAGATCATTTAGCAGATTTGTTTAGTACAGTAAAGTGCTGATCAGTTTGTTAAAGTGGAAATTCTCTGTCGTCTTTGGCTGGGTTTTTTTTTTAGTCAGTTACTTCCCTGGGTTCCAGGCCTAGGCTAATGATATATTATACTGTATAACATTTTTTTTTATAAAAAATAAAAAAAATTAAGCTTTGATGCCTAAAAATCTGTACACATACATTTCTGTATTTCACTTGTATATCTTTAGTATTATGAATGCATTATTTGTTCAGTAAGACCTTATGGTGTAACATTGTGTTCTTTCATAGCTTGATATTTATTTTTTATTTTCCAGTTGGATGAAGCCAATGACTTCCTAAGAGCGGAGTCGGACACAGCAGCTAGGCTGAGAAAAGGTCAAAATGAGATGACCAAGACTATTGCACAACTAGAAGCACTAAACCGGGAACTGCAGGATAGATGTCGACTATTAGAAAGTGCCAAGCTACAAGTGGAAAAAGATTTCTTTCAGTTACAGGCGGCCTTAGACTCTGAGCGGAGAGACAGAAACCAGGGATCAGAAATGATTGGGGACTTGCAAGGTAAAAAAAATGTTTTTTTTTTTTAGATCATTTAGTGGTATACAAATCGAATTTGCCAAATCCTTACTCTAGTCTTGGACATATTTAAACGTTTTTTTTTTGTCTCCTCAAATGCTTTTCTTTCTTGTCCATTGAGGGACACAGGAATTCTAATACTGTTGGGTTTTTTCTGCTGCCTACAGGAGGATTGGAAACATGTTAGTCAGCTCAGTAAAATTCAATAGGAGAACTCCAGAGTGCAGATACCCCATATATAACAGAAAAGGGCTTAAAAGATGACCTAATAAAAATAAAATTCCAAAAAATGTGCATTAAACACACTGGTGTACTCCACTCCAAGGGGTAGTAGGCTGATTGTTAAATAGGTTGAAGAATGTTGCGCACCACTACGGATTCTAAAACAATTATAGTGACACCTTTTATTAAGAAACCTATCATTTGCATTACCACTGTGGAAGCAAGTGGTGTAAAGTCTATGTTCTGTGGCCAGTTGCAAGCATTAGAACACCAGAGGCTGAATGAAAAGGGAGTCCTCCATCATACATTGTAGTACGCGTTGGGCCTTCTGCATACCACACTGCTAAGCTTAACCCACCAAAAAACACATTTGTAGAATAAATTGCATGGATTAAAGCTATCATGTCTATATATTTTTTCCCTCAAACAGTGTTAAAACCTTAAGCTTGAGGCAGAACTTTGCTGCTTAAAACTTTTTTTTAAAAAGCAAAGGGCTGCCTCCAGCTAAAAGTTTGAACATTGTCCCGAGACTTTACATCATCCATCTGAGCTGAATGGATATAATGTTTCCTAATAAAGTTCTTGCATCTAATTCTATACTTTTAAGATTCCTGCTACTTAGCGGTGTACAGAGCAGCAATCAGGATTGGCCTTTCCTTAACTTTTGAGGGTTGTACCCTGCTGGACTGGATTCATTGGGCTACTCTGGAACATGACTTTTTGGGTATCGGGCTCTGCATTGTGTGTATTTTCCAGATTAGAGTGTACTGTGTTGGTTAGCTGCAAGGCCCCTCTGGCTACAGAGCCATGGCACAGCCCCAGATGTGATCCTGTCTATAAAAAGCTCACTTTGTGAGTAGGGTGTGTAGGCTGAGCACCAGAAGCATCCTCCTTATTGGGGTTGAAGAGTACAGTTCCACTGTGAAAATGGGTTAACGTAGGACGGTCAGCCCCTCAAACTCTACCCCCCCTCTGGCAGTGGCTGGGGGGTGTAAACATGCCACGGCTGCGACGCTTTGCAGCTGTGACAGAAATTATACCCTGGTGTACACCCACCAGTTGTGACTTATTCAAGTCAGTGGGGATGCTAGTGAAGGGTCTAAGGGCCTAAAGCAGGTGGTGGGGAGATAATGCAATGCTCCTCACTGCCTGTTAAATGCTCTCTGAAGAATGGTCTGAACACAGACCGCTCTTAATAGCATTTTGCCCAAGTCCTTATGGTTATACTGACTGCTGTGGCTTTGTTCAGAGACGCAGTGGTTGTTGTGGAGGTGGTGATCATGGACTCTGAAACTGGTGAGGCAGTGATGAGGGACAGGGAGGTTTTTTTTTATTTGACATGCTTTCACCAGAGAAGTTTAATGTCGCCATAGTGACACTACTACTCTGAGGGGAGTGATCAGTCTTTTTTTTTTTTTTTATCTCACTTACTGCTTATTACATTGATGATCACTGTATAAGAAGTCTGTAAAACTGTTTTATTCATGAAAGGTTTGTTACAGTGATGCTGTGAGTGGTCACAGCTAACAAAAGGTACAGAGCCACTGTGATTGGCCCTGGTACCATGTGATCGCTGTGACCAATTGCCGAGCTCACACAGTACTAAACAAGGCGTTGTGAATGACAGTCTTGTCTATTACTGTAACACTGATCGCTGTGATTGAACACATTGATCACATAGTACCAGGGCCACCAATTGTGGCCCAGAACAACAATTGTGATTTTCTGTGTCTGGTGGACACAATGGTCACAGAGTGCCGCCACATGTTCTAGAGAGCTTGCACAACAAGTATGTCCACTTATGTCATCGCTGCTTACATACGTCTGTATGCATTGGGTATAGAAAAGAATCAGCCCCCCCTTTAAAATCACATTTTGTTGCTCTTCAGCCTGAAATGAAGACAGTTTTTTTGTTTTATCCTGCTGTATTTAGTGCAACTTCTAACATTCAAGTGAAACGTATAACGCCACCATGTTGGGGGGGGGGGGGGGGGGCGAATGAAAATTTTCAAAGTCGATATCACTACGTTGGAAAAAGGATCACCCCCTCCTAAAAATCACTTGTAAACTCAATCAGGTGTTCTCAATGGCACACAAAGCCATTTGACTTTCAGCTGTGATCATTTTGTTTTAAAGAGACAGATGGGTACAAAAAAATGTCAAAGGCTTTATCAATGCCTAGAAGCACAGCAAAGTATATCGTTGGTGGAAGTTATTTGGTACAACATAGACCCTCCCCTGGATCAAGATGTCGTTGCAAACGGGATGAAAGTGCCAGGAGGAAACTGGTCAGAGGCACTATCAAAAGGCCTACAGCAACTCTGAAGCAGTTGCAGGAATTTGACAGAGTGGTCATTGTGTGCATGTGGCAAGAATATCGCAAATTCTCCACAAATGTGGCTTCTATGGAAGAGTTGCAAGAAAAAGACACCACTCAAAGGCAACATACTGCTGCAACTGAGCTTTGCAGAAAGCACCTTGAAGATTCTGAATCCACATGGAAAAAGGTGTTATACAGATGAGACCAACATTTTATGATTTGACCTCAACGCCAAATGATATGTCTGTCAGAAATCCAATACAGCTCACCATCCAAATAGTGTCATTCTTACAAGTAAAGCATGGAGGTGGTACTATCCTGTTATGGGGTGTTTTAGGAGGGACAGGAACACTTGTCAGGGTGGAAGGAAAGATGGCAAAATATCATGAAATTCTTGAGGAAAATCTGCTGCCCTCTGCCAGAAAGGTATCGATTAGATGAAGGTTTACCTACAGTGTAGCATGATCGTGCAGTTGTCATTCATAGTGCGCCAGCACCGAAAGCTGAAAATTGGCCTGGGCAGCAAGGCAGAAAGTTTATTGAAGTGGTTAAGGAAAAAAAATGTGAGCCTTAGTCCCCGTTCACACCTAGGCGTGTATACGCCTGTAGTGCGACGCCGCAGCCGCCCCTGAGACGCCAGAGGGATGATTTAGCATGCACCTCTATGGAGATGGTTCACATCTCCACGCCGTACGCCTGAAAAAAAATCCCGGACCTTTTTTTTCAGGCGGCGTTCGGCATAGGAGATGTGAACCATCTCCATAGAGGGGGTGAAGGCTGCATTCACAATCACGGCGAATCGTGGTACAAAACGCCGCTATTTGTTGCCGCAATTCGCAGGTCAAAACGCAGCGATTTTGTACGCCGAGGTGTGAATGCAGCCTTATTTTTCATAGTAAAACAGGATATTCTGGGGCATATAATTGGTGTATGTGGGCTAAGCACTAAAGCGTTAATAAGCTTTGATAAATTTGTAAAATTGTGTACTGGTGCAGCTTTTCTGAGATGTTGCCATGAGAACCAAAATATACAAACAGTTTAGTAATTCCATGTTGGTGGACGTCAAAGCATTTTAACTCGTAATCAAGCAACTGAAAATTGTTTAAATGATTGACAACTTTGCTCTTTCATGTTAATAATTTTCAATGCTGGCAGGCTTTTTAAATAGCATGTGATCATAATATAGTAATGTTAACTATACTGACCATAATGAGGGAATATTAAAGTAATTTTTACAAGTATGCATTTAATGTTGTTTGAAAAGACGCTTTAATGTAACTTAACAATTTTCAAATTGTGAAACAGCTCGGATGACATCGCTACAAGAAGAACTTAAACATCTCAAACACAATCTTGAAAGGGCAGAATTAGACAGGAAAGAGGCATTGGATCTCTTAAACCGTTCTGAAAAAGTAAGTTGTTTAAAAAGATGTGCTTTCTTTTTTTTTTTGTCTTCCTATTCACAAAAAAAATTGTAAAGTAGTTGTAAACCTCTGACCTGAAATATGAACACACGATCAGTCTCCTCTCCCCTAAAAGAACCGGGATCTGTGTCTTTACGCACACAGTTCCCGATTCTCGCTCTGTCCCGAGCAATCGAGGGTGCCCAGCGGTCATCGCGCCTGCCGCTGGAGCCGATGCGATTGCCCGGCGGACTTGATGACCGCCGGACACCCGCGATCGCTCGTGTGCCTCCGGTTGCGCTCGCACCCTAGTGGCCTAAAAGTGAGGAGACTCAAGTTAATGTCCCTAGATACATAGCATGTTATGGCTGATTTGAGCAGTTCGAATATTTTTAGTATTGGTCTTTGATATGTTATACTTTCTGTAAGTGGGATACACCATGCAGGCTGCAGAGGGTGAGTTTGTGAATTTCTCTCCCCCATTGCAAACGAGTAAGAGAAAGGTATCCATCTAAGTACAATGTTAAGTTGGTCTCTCAGATTGTCACTAATTGGAAGTTATCCTCTTTCTTTACCTACCTCTACCTTTAATTTACCCGGGGGGGGGGGGGGGGGTGATTCTATATGAGTTGGTTATAATCTTTGTTATCCTGATCGCTTATTAGGAGATTTAAAATGTGGTGAAGGTTTTAATGATGCATTAATATTCTGCTCAACATGTATTGTTTTGTTTGTATATGTTAGTTTTGTTATTTTAAAAATAATAGATTTCTAAAGATAAAGGGGTCCACAGATCAGAGATTACCAATAAAACGATTGACTATAATGATTATGGTAATATTTTCTTCAAACTGGCCAACATTGTTTCCATTATAACTGTTCCACAGTTAGACAGCAGTTTTTTTGCATTTATATAGAGCAATTTTGGTGGTTAGAGACCCTGTTGCCAGGTATTTTTTTTTCAATAGCATTCTTTCAATAGGATTATAATTGTATATTATTTTAGGCATGTTTACCTCTAAAAGTCTTCCTTGTGTAGACGTCCAAAAGCACTGAGACTGCTGCTTGACGCCACGGTCTTGAATGCAATGTGAGCAGGCCCAGCAGTTTCAGAGTTGTCACTCAAACACTATATTATTCCCCATTGCATTCTCTGTACATGCTGTAAATGGCAGCAAGGACCAGTTCTTTGCTTCAAGGTCAGGTTTTCGGTAATTTCTAAGTGAGATGTGACCTTGTATATGTGTGCTTTTTCTACAGGAAAAAAATAATTTAGAAATTGAGTTGAACTACCAACTAAAAACTTTGCAGCAACAGTTGGATCAGGAGATGAATGAACATAAGGTGACGAAAGCTCGACTGAGTGACAAGCACCAGTCATTTGAAGAGGAGAAGTCAGTTGCTATGTGTGGTGAGTCTCTATGGCTGCTAGCTGACCATGATAATTCGCCCATGACTGCGTTCTCTATACAGTAATTGTTATACAATTTTGTACTCTACAATATGTGTGAATCTTAAAGTGTTAAAAAACCCACAACGGTAAAATCTGACTTTTTATGCAGAACTGCATGCTTGTAATACACGCTGTGGAACTTAAGGGGTAATCCTATTGTGTAAAAAGGCTGTTTGATCCTGTATGGCAGGGATATGCAATTAGCGGACCTCCAGATGTTGCAAAACTACAATTCCCATCATGCCTCTGCCTCTGGGTGTCATGCTTGTGGCTGCCAGAGTCTTGCTATGCCTCATGGGACTTGTAGTTCTGCAACTGCTGGAGGTCCGCTAATTGCATATCCCTGCTTTATGGGCTCATCCTCCCCCTCCTGCAGGGTCTCTTGGCAAGGCCAAATAAGACACAGTGAGGGTAGTGAACCTGCACATGCTCAGTTTGGTCTCTATTGCTTGGAGAGAACAGTTCCTTGTTGCTCTGAGCTTTTCAGGTCACATGACATTCACATCACACATGTGTATTTGTGTGTGTATACAGATCCTAAATGACAGTCCAGTCTCTCCCTCCCTCCTTATATGCTCAGTAACTAATAAAAAACACAGTGGGAGGGATGTCACATCTTGATTTATGGATGATCCGCCTCCCGTAACAGCATGAGGAGACAGGCTATAGTGGAAATCGACACCTACCTAAACACTTAGCACTCATCAAACACTGCCGTTTATAACATGACCGTGGTATACAGATCAGCCAAAAAGTTTTATATAGTGGCAGTACTTTAATGACACATGTGCGGTAGCTTCCTAGGCATAGGTAGGGTGCAGCAAGATGGCGGTGACTGCATTGAATGTGACAAGCGCATGTTCTTCGTACGCGATGACGTCACCGCGTTCTTGCCTTCCACAAGAACCATGGTTCTTTTGAAAGCGGTGTCTGTACACTCGGGCGGCAAGAGATTCTTGCCAAGAATCTCGTCGGGGGAAAAACAAAGTTTTTTTTTTTTTTTTTTTTTTTTTTCCCTGACGAGATTCTGGCCCGTGTACAGTGCTTAAAAATGCAGTAGGGCAGGGATAATGAGATCAAATTCACATTTGTCCGGTCTGTAAAATTTTCTTCCACCAGAGGTCTGATTTTAATGTTTTTGTTATGACTCAATCTTCACTTGATGGGCCCCCCTTTACATCGGGTATCCTCAGTTCTCCCTTCATACCACATCCTCTCTCTTTTCCATCACAGGCCCCCCTTTACATTACAATCTCCCAACCCCTTTGCATTACAATTTGCCTTGTCACGGGGCCCCTTCTTTTTTGTCACGGGGGCCCCTTCTCCCTTTTTTTTTTTTTTTTTGCCCCCATCACAGTTCTCCCTTTTTTTTTTTTTCCATCAGTTTCCCCTTTTACATAAAAAAAAAAAAAACCTTCCCCCTTATAGGGGACGCCCGTTTGTTCTTGTATACATAGATTCAGATATGTGTTTCCCAGCTACAGCTCTTGAACGTGAATAAACATGAATGTAAGTGTAAAAAAAACAAAAGAAAGCTACAAATACTGTAGCTACTGATTGAAAACGTAAGTATTTTTTATTTTTCAAAGATCCAGAGCCTTCCTCACCCAGGCTGGTTGTTTGCTGGTCTCTGGGTTCCTGGCACTGCCATTTTTACTAAGGGATGCAGCGTCCCACCCGGCTTTCCACTGCATGTGCGAATGCACCCTCAGCGTTCTGTGCGTTGTTCTGGAGGGTGGGCGAGATCACTTTTGCTCCAATCGCCTAGGCGGGGTACCTGCTAAAACTTGGTACCATCTCCACCCCCTCCAAAAAAATAAAGTAGGAGAGGGGGAGGAGGTGTTTTAAGCATAACTTCCGTTTTAGGGTCAAGTTCTGCTTCTAAGTGGCAATTCTTCACTACCTTGTGCTCCCAACAGTTGCTCTGGAGTGTCCTTTTAAAGCATGCTTACTCTTTTTTGTTTATAGCGGGGGAAAAAAACGCAGAGATGATTAAATACCAAAAGAAAGCTCCATTTGTGGGGAGAAAAGGTGTCGAATGGGTGCAGCGTCGTCTGACCGTGCATTTGTCGGTTAATGAGACGCAGTGCCGAATCGCAAAAAATGGAGCGGTCATTGAGCAGCCAATTCTTCCGGGGCAGAAGTGGTTAATAAATAGAGATGGTTGACACTCAAAATGACCTTCAAAAAATAGTATTGCTTTATTGAGAATACCATTTTCAACACTGCAAAAACAGCCTACACATTTTGGACGTTAGTCCTTAGTCATGACCAAGGATTGACGTTCGAAGCGCGAAGGTGGTTTTTACAGCACTGTACGTGCCATTTCAATCAAGAAATACTATTTTTTGGATGTCCTCCTGAGTGCCAACCATCTCTTTCCTTCTGGTACATTGTTGGTGTTTGCAGCCTTGAGGTCTGAGCACTGGGCAGAGCTGTTATGAGGGGAGGTTGCAGTACCTATACACCTGTTGTCTTGTTCTTAATAGCTGAGGACTGTGCCATCTTAGGCTGGCCATACATTATACAATTTCCTTGTACAATTTTTCTTATAATATGAGGTCAAACCTAAACACTTTAACTTTTATGCATCAGGCAGACACTTGCACTACCTAGTAGAAGGTAAATCTAAAAATTTGAAATAAAGTTTTCTAATATATGGCTAGCTTTAGCCTCTGTTTAGATCTGTAGTTGCCATGATGCTGAACATAACCATCAGTTTAGTTCTGCTTTGTGGATTCTTCTTTTCTAGTGTTTGGCATTGACAGATTGTGAGCAGCCATTAAGAACTGTAGAGATACATTTTTTTTATTGCACGTTTTAGTTTTTATTTAATGAACTTCTCTAAAGCAATCTTCACATTAGTAATACTTGTGTTTTCTTGACTCGTTTTAGAGATGGAAATGAAAGTGAAAGCAGAAAGGGCAGCGAAGGAGAAAGCGGAGAACCGAAGAGTGGAGATAGAGAAACAGTGTTCAATGCTGGATTTTGATTTGAAACAAGCACGTCAAAAAATAGAGCACCTCATTCAGCAAAAGGAGAGGCTGGATGAAGAGGTGAACATGGCTTTTTATTTGTACACAGCATAGCAGATTTATGAAAAAGGGGTAAAAGTGGTGCTGCTGGCCATAGCAAGCAGTCACAGAATTTGGTTGTCATGGCTAAGAACTCCACTTATGTTCCAAGTCTAATTAAAGAATAGGTTCACGTTTTGGAACAACATGCCAAATCTGTCAGGATCCAAGGGGCAAACAAGTTCTTTGCAGACAGTTCAATACATTTTCGTCAGATTATGGAGACTTCCAGGCAGCATCCGGGTCTCCTCACTACAGACAGCAAAACTGCCATCAATTAGCTTCTCTGATCAGATGATGATTAAGCAGGCCAGAAGGGGAAGTATCTGCACTTTACTATTTTTTTTTTTTTTTTTATCAAGTAACTTTTTATTGAAAATAAGAAGGAGTACATATCTTACGTAACACAAAGCCACATGTCGCAGCATGAAGAGGCACATGTAGACAAGACACAGTTCAACTTTCCTTTGGTGTCCTACTGCTTCAGTGCAAATAATAACAAATATGAACCGTCTACCCGGTTCTATATAATACACAGGCACATAACTTAAGGTAAGGGTGTCGCCGTACAGCGACCAATGCTTTCATGGTGCGAAGCTGCGTTGCACTTTACTATTAACCCCCTCTTAAACCTGCCCCAGGCTAACTCTCCACATATTCCCCTCTTCCAGTTTCAGACAGGGGTCTGCACACAACACACACAATGGCCATTTACCTGGGAAATATTCCAATGCATGCCCCACCTTCCTTTCCTAATCTGAGGCTAACATCACCTTGCACTCAGAGGACACCAATCTGTTTCTCTGGGTATCCCCTTTCCCTGAAACCTGTGTCCTTGAGCTATGAGCGATCAGGCTGCCCGGAGCAGTGGATGGACCTTCCCAAAGGTTGCCCAGTCAGCTTCTGTAGTGGCTTATGTCAACAGCCTGGGTGGCACAGAGAGAGCTGAAGTGGCACTGGAGGCCTTGTGCATTTTTCAGTTGGTAGAGCTTCATTTGCTGCCTCTTTGCCATGTACATTCCAGTTGTTAACTGCCAGGTGGACCATCTCATCAGATGCTGAATCAAGGAGAGAGTGGTCCCTACATCTGGAAGTGTTCTGTCAGATTTTCTTATGCTGAGGCACCCTGGATGTGGATCTTCTGGTGTCCCCGCCCCACAAGGGGTTGAGGTTTGTATCAAGAGCGAGGGATCCCCAGGTGGTTTCAACAGAAGTGGTGTTGTGGCGTCAGTTGCATCCGAAAGGGATTCCAGTAATTTTGGTAGCTCTGAACTTGCCTCGCCAACTCCTTGCTGTACCATCTCTGGCTTTGGTGGCATAGTTATTGAAAGCCAGGTTCTAAAAAAACAGATGGTTGTTGGGTTCGGTGATCCCTACAATGTTGCATGCACCGCAAGTCTACCTCTCGGAAGGCTAAGATAGTCTGGTGCAGGGCTCTGGGTGTCTGTCCAATGCTTCCCGTGGGTCAGGTTTTGGCCTTTTATCCAATTGGGCATTTAGAGCCAAGTTTTTACCCTTTTGATCTTCTTAAAACAACACTTGGCCACACAATTCTTGATTGGTGTCTTCACCCAGGAGGTTTGCCATGTGGTACCCACTGTGCAATCCCCATTTATGTCGTAGGACTTGAACTTGGTTCCTACAGTCCTCCAGGAGCCTTACTTTGAAAGTATTGGGTATATTCCCCTACTTGCGCTCAGAAAGTTGCCCTATTGGTTGCCATCACTTTTGCATAGTGTATTTTGGAGCTGGTGGCCTTATCCTTGAAGTGTCTTTAATTGTTTTTTCACAAGAATATGGTTGTTTTTCTGTCTTTGTACTTTTTTTTCTTTCCTTCCCAAGGTGGTGTCAGATTTCCACCCTAATGAGGACTTTGTCCTGCCTTCCCTAATTGTCCTTTGCACCCTAAGGAGCATTCTTTCCTTGGACATGGTAAAGGCATTTCATGTATACCTGGCTACTACAGCTTCCTTCTGGAGGTCGGATTCTCTGTTCGTGGTCAAGGATGACCCACGGAAAGGCCTGGTGGGCTCCTCTGCCACTATTTCTCAATAGATTCACAGACAACTGTCCAGGCTTATGCCATTAGAGGTTGGACTCCTCCCTTCCCCGTTACGCCACATTCCACCAGAGCGAATAGTGCCTCTTGGTTGTTTTGACATCAGTCGTCTGTGTCTCAGGTTTGAAATGGGGTTACCTGGTCGCCTGTGCACACTTTTTTACCAAATTTTACAAAGTTGGTGTGTTTGCATCTTCAGATGCCTGTTTTGGCTGCAAGGTTTTGCAAGCTGCGCTTTGAGGTTACTTGTTACCCTTGGGGCGGCTTGTTTGAGTGGTTTGCATGTTTGGGTGGTTGACATGTTTGCCGGTTTGCTCCAGTTGTTTTGTTTGCCCAGCCCTTATTGAGGCACTGCTTCGGGACATCCCTATGGTCAAGAAAGAAGAGCTGCGTCTGTCAATGAATGGAAGGGAAAACGGGAGTTTGTTACCGTAAAATCCCTTTCTCTGACTTTGACTAGCAACAGCGCCCATCCCTCTGATTCTTCTTTTTTTTTTTTTTTTTTTTTTTTTATCTGGTACGGTTTTGGGGCTAACAGGCTTGCTTATAGCAGAGAGGGATTTTATACCAGTTAGAACTGCCAAGTCGTTCTGTGATTTTGGTCTAGTGTCCTACTCCTGTAGGTGAGAAAAGGTCTGGTGTCACCCCTACATCACCTCCATCCCAATACAGTACATAAAAAAATAGGAGTTGCCCCGGGACCTTAAATGACGTGAGTAAGGTTAGCCAATAAACATGCCATGAGTAAGTTGAATCACAAATTGAATGTAAAATGTCATGCGTTTGAAAGCAACAACAATTATTGCTGAACCGATGAGGTATGCACGCAGTAAAAAAATGACAATCCACGTACAGTTGTATATATAAGTATAGGGAGCGGTTTATAAGCATCAATAATACCGTACCCATTTCTCGAGACCACGCTCGCTTCTTCAGGGGTGTATGTGTGATGGATCTGCAACACAAATAATAAACCAAGTGGATATATATTGCATTACACCGTAATGGCATTGGGGTAAATGTCAAAAAACACTAAATTTCCAAGATCAACTTGCCAACCAATTGGCAACCAACCAAATTCACCTGTCTAACGTGCGTTAAAAACAGGGGTTTAGTTGCATGCATTTGCAAATACATGCGTAAGCTGCAGGCCCCGTCAAGGCTCCCTGTGTACTGCAGACCCTAGCTATAAAATTTAAAGAGTCTCCTCAGTGGAAGCACATGTATGCTGATGGTTGGCAAGTTGAGCTTGGAAATTCTTTGTGTTTTTTGACATGCGTTCGCCCCTTCCAGTGCTCCTTGCTGTGAAGACCAGTTATAGGTAGGGGCAGTGACTGTTGTTTTTTTGTATTGGAGTAAATGGTCAGAGGGGTCTAAACAAAAGACCTCATACTCACCAGTGAGCTGGAACAAGTAACCAATGCTGGATCCCCATGCGGAGGCAGCAGCAGACATCCAGCTTGGGAGCTGAGGAGACGGAGGAAAAAATGTGCCCCCAACTGGGACACCCGGAAGGCAGACATGGCTTGGGTGAGAGTGTGAGTCCCCGAAGGTCTCAACTTGTCCACTATAGATGACCGCTAAAAAATATAAATGTATAGGAGTATGTATGTGTGGGACACTGCAATAGCAAAATAAGCTTAATGCAATAAAGGGTATGCGTATAAATGTACATGAACCCACATGGTACAAAAGCTGGTATGGACTGGGAGACTAAGGGACAGTGGAGGGAATATGAAGAATATAAAAAGTTTTATATATGGAGTGCAATGGGAGTGAAGGGACCTGGGCTGCATAAGTAAAGACATGTGAAAAAAAAAACATACTGGAGTATAGAAAAAAATATATACAATTTTTACTTAAGCGAGATGAAAAGCCAATGGATATGGGCTCCCCCTTGAGGAAATTGGTCTACTTTGTAGGAAGTAGAGCTTTAAATGAAAGATTCCAGCTTGTACCCCCGAGAAGGACCCAGATGCCCTGCTCCCAACATCATGTATGAGTGGTGAGGCACATAAGTGCGGGGGGATGCTTGCTGCCAATGGGGGTGCGCATGAGCAGTGAACCCCAACCACCCGAGATGACCAACACAGCCCAGACATGATGACGCAAGGTGGACGTGGAAAACATGGCACTGGTGTATAGTGGAGGGGAGAGCAGGAGATCAAAAAAACACCCTTATGTACATCACAACTCTTTAGCTGGATGGTGAACACTGTCACCGGGCAGGGAGCAGCCGAGGAGAACCTGACCAGCCCAGAAACTACTCCTGTACGAGGTGCTATAAAACCCTCTGGTCAAGAATTTGAGAAAGGCTACCTCTGTCAAACTTAGAGAAGCGATTTTATGCTGCGTAACTAAAAATCCCGTTCTCTCTAACCAGTAGGGCATGTTGCTATATGTTCATGCCCAAGCCTTGCAATATGTAAATTTTAGGCCTCATTCATGCTGGTTTAGTGCAAATGCTATTTCTCCTTACAGGAAAAAAATCTGCGTAAAAAAACACATCTAAGCCACGTTTTTAAACGCGTTCAGCCACATTTGGGCATTTATTTTTAATGGCCAGAATTGTAATTTATTCTGGCCATTAAAATACTAAAGATCTGTTTGCCAGGGTTCTCTGAATTCCTAAACTGGCATGCCAGAATTGCAAATGTTTTGGCCAGGAAAACAGCTGACAAAATACAGTATATGTATTTGAAGTGCATATTTAGTGGTTTTCCCATAGTTCAGCTTCTGAAAAAGGACAATTGTTCCTTATGTGGTTGTATATTGCTTATTGTATGGTAAAACTTACCTTTTGAGTTTGTTCTTTGTAGGTGAAGCAGTTGACACTGCAAGTTGAGCAAGAGACGAAGAGGAGGATAACGACGCAGAATGAGCTGAAGGTGCATGCGTTTGAAGCTGATAATTTGAAGGGATCAGAGAAACAGTTGAAGCAGGAAATGAATACATTGTTGGAAGCAAAGAGGTTGCTGGAATTTGAACTTGTTCAGTTAACCAAGTATGTATATTTTATGTCTATAGATTTTCCTGTAATTACACTGTACTCTTTTTATATTTTAAATATATTTAGCCTTGTTTACATGACCATGGAATACTGTAGCAATTTCTATAGAGCTCTTTGGGAAGTGTAAGCTAAGAAATGAAAGGGTTTATGGGTGAAGGAAAGGCTTGTCACCCTATCATGTGGTCTTGGCAGTTTTAGCCGACAATTAGAGGCTTTTTCAGTGCTGTGTTTTGATAGCTGGGGACATGAAGTCTAGTGGAGAGCAGTACAATTCAGTTAATGACTTGCATTCTTGGCATGCATTGCAGTATGTATGCCTGGACATTGCCTCAGTAGACTTGGACATTCTTGGCAAAAGATTAAATATGCCAGCTTTTCCTTTATTTTCACTTTTCATTCCTAATCCCATCTGTTCCTTTTGTCCAATTTACGTCAACTCTCACTTTAATAAAAGCGGCGCCAACTGCAGGTTGAGTAATCCCTGTTAATTGTTTTGGATAACATCATAATATGTGCTTACAGACAGCAGTAATGTTGAATCAGTTAAAGGTGTTACATTAAAGGTAGTTCTTATAAGTGTACTGACAGTGTTGCAGTGCTCTACCCTTTGAAGTAATTAGTTGCACAACTAAAACTTAATGAACAAATGGAAACCTCAGGTGCTGTTACATTACCTAAGGTGCCCTGTGCATTTAACTGCCGCTACGGTTATTGAGCTAAAAGGCAAATGTTCAGCCATTGTCAATTTTATGACAACCATGCATATTACACTGTGTTGTGACTATGATTGTAGTCTTTAGGATGACTGCACATTTTCCAGTCTGATTGCACAATCTTCTTTAGATCTACCAACAACCATATCATTTAGCGGGGCTGCCTTTAGGTAATTATTTAGGTAGTACCTCGTGTTTTTACTAAATCTAGAGGAAATTGCACAATTGAGTTACATTTTATTATTTTAAGTGCAAGGCGATGTCTAACCATTTTTTTCTTTCAAATTATGGTCAATTACTAAAGCTCTTTACACAATCAATTTGTATAGTGTACAGCTATCACATAGTACCTGGACCAATCACAGACCACTAGTAATCACCGCTGTCCTGAAGGAAACTCATTCATGACATTTCGAAACATTACTGCTACAAAACAAATCTGATCATCCCATTTTTTTCCTTTTTTGTGTTGCATGTCTGGGATTTGTGGCCAATGATGAGACACGGGCAAGGGCACATGAAGTCAGAGCATTAGAGCCATCATGGCTACATCTGTGTTTCACCATTACTGATCACTACAGTGGTATTATACCTGTAGAACACTAACCCAGAGGAGCTAATATGACTGTATGATTGAGCATTCCCTGGGGTATAGCCCAGCCTGCTCTTGACTGCAGGGGGTACAAACACACCACGGGTCCAACGTGGCACCTGAGTGGTATACATGGAACCTGGGGCACCAGTTATTTACATAACCAATAATAAAAGTCTGTGGGCAGCCAATCGGAGGCTCACGCCTAGTACACACTGTAAGTTTTTTTTTTTTTTTTCTGTTCAATCCAGTGGACTGAACAAAAAAAACTGAAGAGCTCGCTGTACGAACTACCCAATGTTAGTACATCGACCTCTTCACCAAGCTTTTGTGTTCTGACCTCCCCAGAACGCATCGGTCATTACTAGGGTGGTCCCGATACCACTTTTTTAGGACTGAGTACAAGTACCGATACTTTTTTTTATGTACTCGCCGATACCGAATACCGATACTTTTTTTAAATGTGTCCCCAAATGCAGCCATGTCCCCCACATATTGCAGACATGTCCCCCACATATTGCAGACATGTCCCCCACATATTGCAGACATGTCCCCCACATATTGCAGCCATGTCCCCCACATATTGCAGCCATGTCCCCCACATATTGCAGCCATGTCCCCCACATATTGCAGCCATGTCCCCCACATATTGCAGCCATGTCCCCCACATATTGCAGCCATGTCCCCCACATATTGCAGCCATGTCCCCCACATATTGCAGCCATGTCCCCCCCACATATTGCAGCCATGTCCCCCCCACATATTGCAGCCATGTCCCCCCCACATATTGCAGCCATGTCCCCCCCACATATTGCAGCCATGTCCCCCCCACATATTGCAGCCATGTCCCCCCCACATATTGCAGCCATGTCCCCCACATATTGCAGCCATGTCCCCCACATATTGCAGCCATGTCCCCCACATATTGCAGCCATGTCCCCCACATATTGCAGCCATGTCCCCCCCACATATTGCAGCCATGTCCCCCCCACATATTGCAGCCATGTCCCCCCCACATATTGCAGCCATGTCCCCCCCACATATTGCAGCCATGTCCCCCCACATATTCCAGCCATGTCCCCCCACATATTCCAGCCATGTCCCCCCACATATTCCAGCCATGTCCCCCCACATATTCCAGCCATGTCCCCCCACATATTCCAGCCATGTCCCCCCACATATTCCAGCCATGTCCCCCCACATATTCCAGCCATGTCCCCCCACATATTCCAGCCATGTCCCCCACATATTCCAGCCATGTCCCCCACATATTCCAGCCATGTCCCCCACATATTCCAGCCATGTCCCCCACATATTCCAGCCATGTCCCCCACATATTCCAGCCATGTCCCCCACATATTCCAGCCATGTCCCCCACATATTCCAGCCATGTCCCCCACATATTCCAGCCATGTCCCCCACATATTCCAGCCATGTCCCCCACATATTCCAGCCATGTCCCCCACATATTCCAGCCATGTCCCCCACATATTCCAGCCATGTCCCCCACATATTCCAGCCATGTCCCCCACATATTCCAGCCATGTCCCCCACATATTCCAGCCATGTCCCCCACATATTCCAGCCATGTCCCCCACATATTCCAGCCATGTCCCCCACATATTCCAGCCATGTCCCCCACATATTCCAGCCATGTCCCCCACATATTCCAGCCATGTCCCCCACATATTCCAGCCATGTCCCCCACATATTCCAGCCATGTCCCCCACATATTCCAGCCATGTCCCCCACATATTCCAGCCATGTCCCCCACATATTCCAGCCATGTCCCCCACATATTCCAGCCATGTCCCCCACATATTCCAGCCATGTCCCCCACATATTCCAGCCATGTCCCCCACATATTCCAGCCATGTCCCCCACATATTCCAGCCATGTCCCCCACATATTCCAGCCATGTCCCCCACATATTCCAGCCATGTCCCCCACATATTCCAGCCATGTCCCCCACATATTCCAGCCATGTCCCCCACATATTCCAGCCATGTCCCCCACATATTCCAGCCATGTCCCCCACATATTCCAGCCATGTCCCCCACATATTCCAGCCATGTCCCCCACATATTCCAGCCATGTCCCCCACATATTCCAGCCATGTCCCCCACATATTCCAGCCATGTCCCCCACATATTCCAGCCATGTCCCCCACATATTCCAGCCATGTCCCCCACATATTCCAGCCATGTCCCCCACATATTCCAGCCATGTCCCCCACATATTCCAGCCATGTCCCCCACATAATGCAGCCATGTCCTCAGGGCCGGCCCAAGACATTGTGCTGCCTGGGCCCAGGAATGAAGTGCTGCCCCCCCCCCCTCTAAAAAAAAAAAAATATATATATATATATATATATATATATATATATATATATATATATATATATATATATATATATATATATATATATATATATATATAATCTTACCAACCAAAAGGCCCCCACAATTATTTTATATCATGACAATTAAAACCAAAATTAAATTCATCAGTAAGTCAGATTTACATGCAACAGTGATGGTGGGGTTCAGACAGAGGCAGCGGTGGTGGTGAGGAGGGGGGGGGGGGGGGGGGGGTTAGACACAGGCAGGGGTGGTGGGAGATTAGACACAGGCAGGGGTGGTATGGGGGTTTAGACACAGGCAGGGGTAGTAGGGAGGGGGTTTAGACACAGGCAGGGGTGGTATGGGGTTATACAGTGGCAGGGGTGGTAGGGGGTTTAGACTCAGGCAGGGGTGGTATGGGGGTTAGACACAGGCAGGGGCGGTAGGGAGGGGGTAAGACACAGGCGGCAGGGGTGGTGGGGGGTTTAGACTCGGGAAGGGATGGTATCTGAGTTTAGACACAGGCAGGGGTGGTAGGGAGGGGGTTGGACACAGGCAGAGGTGGTAGGGGTGTTAGACAGAGGCAGGGGTGGTAGGGAGGGGGTTAGACACAGGCAGGGGTAGTAGGGAGGGGGTTAGACACAGCCAGGGGTGGTAGGTAGGTTTAGACACAGGCAGGGGTGGTAGGGAGGGGGGTTAGACACAGGCATGGGTGATATGGGAGTTTAGACACAGACAGGGGTGGTAGGGAGGGGGTTGGACACAGGCAGGGGTGTTAGACAGAGGCAAGGGTGCTAGGGGGGTTAGACAGAGGCAGGTGTGCTAGGGGGGTTAGACAGAGGCAGGTGTGCTAGGGGGGTTAGACAGAGGCAGGTGTGCTAGGGGGGTTAGACAGAGGCAGGTGTGCTAGGGGGGTTAGACAGAGGCAGGTGTGCTAGGGGGGTTAGACAGAGGCAGGTGTGCTAGGGGGGTTAGACAGAGGCAGGTGTGCTAGGGGGGTTAGACAGAGGCAGGTGTGCTAGGGGGGTTAGACAGAGGCAGGGGTGCTAGGGGGGTTAGACAGAGGCAGGGGTGCTAGGGGGGTTAGACAGAGGCAGGGGTGCTAGGGGGGTTAGACAGAGGCAGGGGTGCTAGGGGGGTTAGACAGAGGCAGGGGTGCTAGGGGGGGTTAGACAGAGGCAGGGGTGCTAGGGGGGGTTAGACAGAGGCAGGGGTGCTAGGGGGGGTTAGACAGAGGCAGGGGTGCTAGGGAGGGGGTTAGACAGAGGCAGGGGTGCTAGGGAGGGGGTTAGACAGAGGCAGGGGTGCTAGGGAGGGGGTATGGGAGTTAAGACACAGGCAGGTGGAGATGGGATTAGTGGCGCTGGCACTTACTTTCTCTCAGTGTCAGCAGCCAGTGCCTATAGTGATCCATCTTTCATCATGGGATCTCCACTGATCAGAAAGCTCCTCCCCCTTCTCGCTGTTGGCAGTCAGCCTGAAAACTGACTTTCTCTTGTCAGCAGTAAAGGGGGGAGCCGCGGAGAGGATGTGAGGAGGCGGCCAGCTGTGATCTGCTATTACATTTAATAGCAGCGGCGCCACGGCATCCACAGTGAAATGAGGTGAGGAGAGGGGGGCGGACGTGCGGAGCGCCCAATGGTAGGGCCGGCCCTGCATGTCCTACATACCTGGATGATGCCGCGCGTGCGGGGAACATTACAGCTTTCGTTTGAATAGCTGTATCCCCGCCACGTATAGACACTCCCCCATGCGCGGGATTGGACAGATCATCCGCAAGGGGGAGTGTCTATACGCGGCGGGGATACAGCTATTCAAACGAAAGCTGTAATGTTCCCCGCACGCTGATTAACGGCGGCGGCTTTGCGGTTTGCAGCGACAGGTTTTTACGGCGACGGGTTTGCGGCGGGGGGGGGGGGGCGGGGAGTATTCTATTTCAGTATCGGGGGTATTTGGGGGAGTACGAGCACTCCCGCAAATACTCGGTATCGGTACCGATACTGGTATCGGGACAACCCTAGTCATTACTCTCAGCCATTGCTGTTGGGCTACATAAAATAAGGGGTTTTGTCATGAAAGTTAAAGCTTTGTTGGTTAAAAAACAAAAACTGGCTCCTATCTTTTTTAGCTGGCTTCAAGATTTAAAGCAAATTTGTCAAGCCTTGCTGGGGGAGGTTTAATACATGTGACCAGCAGCAGGGGACTAGGAGCTCCTCTTGCTGATGCTTCCTGGCAGATGGGCTGGGATGGAGCTGGATCACATGACAGCTTTTTACAGATTATGGAAAAAAGATACTTCAGTTATTTTTATGAAAGATCAGTGGCATCAGAGAAGGGATAATGTCAATTAACCACTTGCCGACCGCTTGACTGGGAATGTACGTAATTACTTTGATGTTAAATACTGTTGCTAGCTGCCATAACCCCAGTATTGTTTTTTTTTTCCTTTCAGATAAAAGTGGTCACAGCGGCAGATTTGCCGTGAGATCAGTTATAGGCAGTGGGGGGGAAGTGCCACCCTGCTGCTTTCTGGTCACTTCCGAGCTTAACAGAGCCATCGGCAAGCTCGGAACCGATCAGATCCGGCTGATGGCTAGGCAGGAAGCGGAGTGAGGGCAAGATGGCCCCACTCTGCTCTATGCCCTCAGTGGACCAGACCGTCAAATTCACTTCTGGTCCTTGGGCAAATTTAATTGTCTAAAAGTCAAAACTACTTTTTTTTTTTTAGCTTTTAAAGGTAATTGAGAGATCTGTGGTCTTTTTGACCCCAGGTCTCAACAAAGAGGACCGGTCATGCTTATTTCTATTTTAAGGGATGTTTACATTCCCTGTAATAGGAATAAAAGTGATTATAAAAAAAAAAATTAAAGCGGCTCATCCCTCCAACCTCGCTTGCAGAAGCAAATACACGTAAATCGTGCCTGCTAGACCTATAGGGGCAGATCCACAAAGATCTGCACCGGCGCAGCGTATCTGAGATACGATAAGCCGCTGTAACTTACCTGGCTCTGGTTTGAATCCTGAAGGAATTTGCGCCGTAAGTTACGGCGGCGTAGTCTATCTCTCGAAGCGCAAAGACCTGAACGTAAATGGCGTCCAGCCCCATTCATGGACGACTTGCGCAAACAACGTAGAATATTCAAAATGATACGCGGAAACGACGGCCATACTTAACATTGAGTACGCCACCAAATAGCAGCTTTAACCATACGCCGGAAAAAGCCGAACAAATGCGACGGCCGCTCGTACGTTCGTGGATTGTCGGAAATAGCTAATTTGCATACTCGACGTGGATTTGCATACTCGACGTGGAATACGACGGAAACGCCACACAGCGGCCGCCGGAAAATTGCATCTTGGATCCGATGGCGTACGCCTGTCGGATCTAACACAGATGCCGTCGTAACAAAGATACGACGCGCAAAATTTGAAATTACGCGGCGTATCAACAGGTACGCCGGCGTAATTTCTTTGAGGATCTGCCCCATAGTGTGTACTTGTCTTAATCCAGAGCACCGAGTTTAATTTCTGTCTGCTGCTGCCTTGTTCCTCTATCAGGATGAGTCACTTCTGAAAAGTTTTCCTAACGCCAAGAGAGAAAAGGGTGATGGGGAGGAGTCTCCAGCTGTCCCTGTATGCTGTGTGAAGAAGGGGGTGTGTTCCTTCCCTCCAATCGGCTCTGAGATCTCACTGAGATCACTTATCTGCAGAATGTAAATTCAGCTCTATACCCCCTTTATTTAAACGTTCAGACAAACTTTATAGATTCTGGACTTTAAACAGATGTAGAGGAGAGAAGACTGCATATAAACAGGTACAACTTATGTAGGAGCATATTTTTTTTTTTTTTTTTTTTTACAGTGTCACCTGAGGCCAGTGACTTTACGGGGTAAAGTTTTAACAGGTGGAAACTCGGACCTCTTCTGATGCTAGTTTCAAGCACATGGTGCCTCAAGCTGCTTCCTGAGATCTGTCCAACACATCCTTGACCCATTGTTGCGTTTGTTGCCCACTTCTCAGTTCGGCTGCTTTGGGACATTTCATAATTAAGACGAAGATCCTGTGTTTTTGTGATGAGGTCTGTTTGCTTGGGCAGTTCTTTATTTTTTCTTTCCTATTAATTGGAAAATAATATATCTGCAACCTGGATGGATTAAAACACCAGTTGCCTGCCAACTAATACCTATGCTGCCTATGTAACATAGAAAATTTATGTTTTTTATAGCTTGGCTGGATCAGGTAAATCTTATGACTGGGTGATGTGTTGAAATGATCTGATGTTTTTTGGAAAAATGTACCGTATTTGTTTCATTTATTAAAATGCTGCAAATTGATGAGATCTTTCTTTTGCCAGGCAATATAGAGGAAATGAAGGTCAAATGAGGGAACTGCAGGATCAATTGGAAGCTGAGCAATATTTTTCAGTAAGTGTTTGCTTTTTTTTGTCATTTCTCAGTGTTTCCAGGTGAATTATACATTGTTTTTACAACAAATTGGGCCACCATTTTGTTTGTAAATGTTAATGGATGTTTCCTTATTTTGTTTTATTATCGAAGGAAACTTTGCCCAAAAAAGACTGAATTCCTATGTATGTGTGTGTATATATATCTCAAGAATCCAAAACCGGGGGTTGCAGCATACATAATTAATTTAAACGTTCATAAGACAAAAAAAAGTTTGTATAATTACAACTTTGAGCAACAAGTTTATACTTACTAATTTAAGCCTGTTTTGGTCTTATTACATTTTCCTCTGTCAGTGAGTGCCAGCTGAAGGGGAGAAGAGAGAGCACTCAACAATGGCTGGGAATTCCGGGAGTTGTACGTCGCTCATAGGCTCCCATTTTCCAGCTGTCAGGGATACCTGCTCTTCCCTGCAGCAGCCGCTGACTGACTACTTTTTATAATAAAGAAATGCTACAAGCTGAGAATATGTTGCATGGAGTATTTTTAAAAGGGCTGTTTGTAAACCCTCAAGATGTTTTAACTTAATGCGTTCTATGCATGAAGGTGAAAAACCTTCTGTAGTGCAGCAGCAGCCCCCCAGAGCCCTCACCTTTACTTACCTGAGCCTGGTCTTTCCAGCGACTACAACAAGCACACCAGCTCCATCCAGTGTCTCGGGTCCTTTTTGGATAGCTTGATAGCAGCAGGAACCATAGGCTCCCACTGCTGTCAATCAAATCAAATGACTTGGGAGCAAGGGGGTGGGGTCAAGTTATGCTGTCTGTGTCAATGGATACAGCAGCAGGACACAGCAAGAGTACCCCAAGGGAGAGCAGCTCTCCAACGGGGCACTCCAGAAGAGGAGGAGCCAGGAGCGCTGTTGAGGGATCACAAAAGTGGAGGATCGGGGCCACTCTATGCAAAACCAACTGCACAGAGGCGGTAAGTATGACATGTTTGGGTTGTTTTTGTTTTTTTGAACTAACCTTTACATATCCTTTAAATATAATGCAATATACTAGTCAACTTTTTACTTTACTATCAACTTTACAATATAATTTCAAGTCATCTGTTATTTAAAAAACATGTCATACTTACCTGCGCTGTGCAATAGTTTTGCACAGAATAACCCCGATCCTCTCGGGTCCCTTGCCCACGCCTCTGGTTCCTCCCCCATGCTGAGTGCCCCCATAGCAAGCAACTTGCAATTTTGCATGCTCACTCCCAAGCCGCACTCTGCTTCTGTTGAAACTTAGTGTGGCTCCCTCCTCCACAAGCTGTGATTCACAGTATAGATAGTAGAAATTTCGTGCCAAATTGCTCAAACCAAAGTGCAATGCGATTTGAATATTTAAATATGTACTAAATTCAAATAAATAAAATAAAATATAACATTGAGCTGCTTCTCTGCAAATCAAGTGATACTAGGAATAGTTGTGGAAAAAGAGGGCGCTGATAAGTGATAAATGTGTATGACACTCCTTAAAGGGTCACTAAAGGAATTTTTTTTTTTATCTAAATAGCTTCCTTTACCTTGCTGCAGTCCTGGTTTCATGTCCTCATTGTTCGTTTTTGCATTCATGTTGCTGTAAATCCTCTCTGTTCTGGACACTTCCTGGTTGCCTGTTTCCTGATAACCACAGTACTGGGAGATTTCTCACGGTGGTCACTAATCAAGGAGGTGTGAGTAAAACTAAACTGGATTGGTGCTGAGGAGTTTTAGACAAAGTATCACTGCTCTCTATTGGCTGACTGCCCTCTAGTGGCTCTCTGTACATCAGAGAACCAGGAAACAACAGCAAAAACGAAACTACACTGCAGGCACATTATATGATTGTTTTTTTATCTATTTTTAATCATTTTTAAAAGGAATCAGTTAACTATTATGTCTCTATGCCCTGTAAACAGTCATTTCAGCAAAAAAAAAAAATTCCTTTAGTGACCCTTTAAAATACAAATACAAATGCAAATATTAAAATACATTAAATAAAGATAGGTTATCATGTGTGAAAAATAAGTGATGAGTCAAACATCCAAATAATAGCACCACAGTATACTCAATGTATACTAATAAATAGTCCCAATAGTTGTAGAGATTCCAATCTCTCCAGTGAAAAACCACTTGAAAAAAGGTGACGTGAATCTTGGTTATAGTGAGATGCTCCTTCACCAAATGTGATACTTTATCACCCAAAAGTGCTCAAAATAGTTGCTGCGCTTACCAGATGTATTTGACTTCTTTGGTGAGAAAGAAAGTCAAATAAAGCTTTTGCAGGATAGTGCCTGCATACACATCAATCGGCCAGGATACACTGCAAATACCTCTTGCTCGGAGTTATAGATGCGATATGAAAAAGAGAATATAGGTTTCCATAGCATAATACGGTATTTTTATTTTAAAATAATCTGATAAAAAACGGCCAAATGGCCTCTTGCATTAAAAGGTGCCTGACCCGGCACTGAGGCTGGTGCTTGTCAAAAGGTATATTTTCGCTCCGTTCACCACCCCCGTGGCAGCGTGCGTTCCACTCGGCAACAATACAGCACCCGCATTTCCAATGGCGGCAGACCTGGTCACGTGTTGCATGACGCCAGTCCCGGTAATCCGGGTGCTGTATTGTTGCCGAGTGGAACGCACGCTGCCACATATTTGCATGTGATTCACAGTAGCTGAGTGAGTGAGAAACTTGTAAAGCGCAACACATGCGAACTTAATCGCTTCTGGGCGCTGTATCCATTTCATGGGTAAGGAACCCCTTGACCTCAGAAGAGATGGGTTTTAATCTTTCTCCTGAAGGCCAAGTGGTCCAACTCCAGTCGGATGGTGGTTGGTAGTGCATTCCACAGCCGAGGTCCCTGGACTGCAAATCTCCGATCTCCTTTGGACTTGTATCTGGCTTTCGGTATCTGGAGTAGGTTTTGATTGGTGGATCGCAGAATGCGATTGGGGTTATGGGCTTTTATTTTTTTCACATAGATATCGGGGGGCGTTGCCTTGAATACACTTATGTATTAGGCAGAGTGCCTTGAAAGTGATTCTGTCTTTTACTGGCAACCAATGAAGGGATCTCGGTGAAGGTGAGTTTGATTCCCATGTTTTTTTACCGGTCACTAGTCGAGCGGCCGTATTTTGAACGACTTGCAGATGAGTGATTTGGGGAGTCCTAGATAGAGGGCATTTGCGTAGTCAAGTCTGGAATTGATGATTGTTCCAACCACGACTGCAATGTCCTCTTTCGGGATAAAGGGGGTGAGTCTGCGTAGTAGGCGCAGCAGATGGTGGGATCCGCTGACTACTGACCCTATTTGTGCATCGATTGTTATGTAGGTGTCGAAAATGACTCTGAGTCTTTTGACTTTGGTGCTAGGGGAGATAGTTTTGCCCAGAATGGGTGGGGGAGTCCATGTTGACGTGGGGTGACTTTTTCGGTTAGAGTGAAACAGGAGAAGTTCTGTTTTTGAACCGTTGAGTTTAAGAAAACTGGATGTCATCCAGTTAACTATTAGAGAAAGGGATTTCTCAAGTCCAAGAGAATGATCCTTTTTGTTGCAGATGCGGAAATACAGTTGTGCATCGTCTGCATAGGGGTGGTAGAGTAACTTCTGGTTACTGATGATTTCAAAGAGAGGGCGAAGATAGGTATTAAAAAATACGGGCGACAAGGGAAATCCCTGAGAGACTCCGCATGATACCGTACGTTTTTCAGAAGTGAAAGACCCCAGTTTCACTGTTTGTGATCGATTTTCCAAGAAGGAGGAGAACCAGGGTAAAACACCTTCAGTGACTCCGGCTACTTCAGTTAGCCTAGCCAATAGTAGTCCATGGTCTACAGTGTCAAAAGCCGCACTTAGGTCCAGCAGTATCAGGAGACAAGATTCTCCTTAATCTGCGGCCTCTAGAGCGTCATCCCATATTTTGACCAGCGCCGTTTCTGTTCCGTGACCCGGACGGAAGCCTGATTGAAACGGGTCGAGTAATTTATGGGTGTCTAAATGCAGTTGCAGCTGTTGTACAACTGCTTTCTCCATTACCTTGGAGAAAACATTTATACCTGTTATGGGCCTCTGGTTGTTTGGGTGTTTGGGGTCGAGGGTAGGTTTTTTTAGAATTGGTTTTATTGTACCTTGTTTCAGCAAGGTGGGCACCATGCCCTCCTTGAATGATTGGTTAATGAGCTGCGTGATAGCTGGTGCCAGTATATCGGCACTTTCTTTCAGCAGTTTAGTGGGGATGATATCATTGGGTGCTGTGCGGTTGCGCAGAGTCCCGATGATATTTAGTGGCATTGATGGAAATGGGTTTTAGCGTGAATTTTGGTGATTGCGGCGGATTTATGTGGGTATTAGGTTTGTGATTTGGGGGGGGAGTTGGTGACGGTTCCATTTTGCTGAATACTTTCACAGATTTTTTTTTTCAATTTTTTTTATGAAATAATCCGATAATTCGTTGCAAAATTCGTGTGAATCAGAGTTGGGGGCCTCTAAACAAGCAGGATTCATAGTCTGAGTGACCAGCTTGAAGAGTTTGCAGGGGCGTTTTTTTGGCAAGGTCTTCCCCTGCTGAGGAAAATGAGAGGGAAAGCAGCGCTCATCTCTTGGGCACAGCGCTGGATTGGGCAAGCATACTGGGGGAGCTGGTTTCAGAAGATTAAATAATATTATTATTATTATTATTATTATTATTATTATTATTATTAAAAAATGTTTTACCTTATTGCATAGAATGCATTAAAGTGGATGTAGACCCAAAAATGTCACAATGTAGAGTATAAGATTTCCTATCATATGTGCCCAGTCTTGCCACACAGAGTTAATTCAGCTCTGAGCAATCATCTTTTATTGTTAAGTGAAATACAACAGACTTCCAGATAAAAACCAAAGTCCTTGCTTCTGAAAAAAAGTGCACAATTCACATCCCCTCCCCTGTGTTTTGATTAAATGTTTTCAAAATATGGGGTGAGTCACAGTTCAGTGCCATGAGAAAATGCAACAGCCATCAGAATATACATAGAGCTAGAGGGGAGGGGGATGTGAATTGAGCACTTTTTACAGAAGCTGTGTATGTCTGCAAGCAGTGCACAAGATATGTAAATAACCTGTCACTCAAGCTAGGACGTTGGTTTTTATCTGGAAGTCTTCCCTAAACAATAAAGCGGATTGCTCAGAGCTGGATTAACTCTGTGTGGCAAGACTGGGCACAGATGATAGGAAATCTTATTCTCTACATTGTGACATCAAAAAAAAAAGTTTGGGTTTACATCCACTTTAAGGTAAAAACCCTTCTGCCTTTGGAATCGCTTAAAATCGCTTCCTTCTCCTGCTCAGGACTACATGTCCCATGAGGCATTGCTCCTCACACATTTACAAGCTCTTATATGCTTACTGACATGTATGGGTGGTGAACTGAGCTGTATGTGTCCTGCATTGTGTATATTGACCTATAGACAAATGATGCATTCTGCATGCAGCCAAACTAATCGGCTTACCAAATAATCAACATAGTTGACAGTTATTTTTATTATCGTTTATAATCCTGCTGTTAAGAATTCTACTTTAAGCTGCAAAATGTACTATATTGTGTATAATTATGTTCTGTGCAATTGTATCGTTTTTCTTTTAGTCCTCTAATATAGCGCACAGTTTCTGTCTCTTTGATGTGTGCCGTTCTGCTCTTGCGCTTATATTCTCCTGGTTCAATATGCAAAATTATTACTTCCATGATTTGTTAATTGGGTCAGTTTACATACAACTTTAGTAACAGGTCTAACCAAGGAAAACCAATCTTTGACATCTCCCATTGTTTTCTTACAGACGCTGTACAAAACTCAGGTGAAAGAACTGAAAGAGGAGGTTGAAGAAAAGGCAAAGCTAAGTCAGGATTTGGAGAAGAAAATGTTTGATTATCATAATGAGAAGTAGGTTTCCTTTTTTTAAATATTCCTGCTATCCTTTGTGCTTTTAGAGTTATTCCTGCCACTTTGGTAAATTCAGCACAATTCTAATGGACATTGTTTACTAAAACCAGATGCATATCTAGATCAGGTTTCATTAGATTGGTTTTGATTTTCTACATTTTTTTTTTTTTTTAATTCTAGTTTGATTTTCTAGTTTCAAATTTGGAATGTTAATATCTTTAAATTTGCCGAAGCGCACAATTTAATTTCTTGTATGGATTAAGAGGGGGGGGGGGGAAATAAATAACCTGAATGTGAGTGATGCCACATTTATAGGAGCCATGAATCGGATAACAAAGCGGGTTACACTGCAATGTGAGTTTCTGCTTACTTCAAGAAGTTTGTACTGACAGTATGAGCTCCAGTCAAGGAACCATAATTCACAGCCCCATTGAAAATTAGGTCTATGTTTCGTACTGGCACTGCTTGTGTGCTGAATATACGTTTGGCAAATTTGTGCTAATTTGTTGAAGTTTTCCATCAGCCATTGTGTCCATGGGGAAAAAAAAATTCTCAGAACCAAACTGTCCACAGCAGTCCCCAACTTTTTAGTTGTTTGCTGGTTTCTATCACGAGTGATTAAACCTGGGGTATAAAGTGGTCAAACGTGTCTATGCACTTGCATTATGCTGGTTTAGGGCTGACACCATGGTTTTGGTCATTGGGTGCTATAAAAAAACGTAAACGCTTAAAACAGTGAGTAAATTGCTGTAGGAAATGTTTTATATAGTTTTGTGTTATTCCAGTACATCGTTTGCAAGTAGCTTGTCTTTGTTTAGTGATTTTGTCCTAAACATTTTTCTTTGGTTTATCAGAACAACGAACATTTTTGATTGCTCCTTTTATGATGATCACATCTTTCTTTTTACTTCTGTGTGAAGTCTGTTTTTTATTTTGACATTCTATTCTTGCTAACGAGTTAAAGTACCCACTGTTGGCTTTTGTCTCTCTAGGGCAGTGGTTCTCAACCTGGGGGTCAAATGATGATTTGCCAGGGGTCACCAATCCTGGGCTGTTCCTAAAGCCTGCACTGTTCTCCCAGGAAGTGAGATAAGAGGGGGAGGAACAAAGAAAAGAGAAAGGGGGAAAAAAGAGAGAGCAAGAAACAGTTGGAGGGAGGGATGGGGGAAGAAAAAAACAAGAAATTAGGATAGAGAGATGAAAGGGAAAGCAAGGAGAACAAAGATAAAGAGTGGTACATCCTAAAATGTACCATATCTGGTTTTAATACTGTACGAGTGGAAGGCACTCAGGGAGCGCTAAATGTCCACGGATTAGGAGAGCAAATTACTTGTCTTGCCTTGGGTGCTTTCAACCCACGCTAGGAAAATCATTTTACTGTTAGGGGTCCCCACAACTTAAAAAATGTTATCAAGGGGTCACGGCACTAGAAGGTTGAGAACCACTGCTCTAGGGGGACTTTTGTTCTTTAAAAGGTTGTCCAGACTTGTACACCTACACTTCCAGTTTCCCTTTTGCATTTTGTAGTTGAGGATGCTTAGCATTTGAAAGCAACAGCCTTTGTACAATAAGTAAGCATTGCTCTTACTTCTGCAGAGAAACTCTTGCCGCACAGCTGGACCTGGCAGTTACCAAAGCAGAATCGGAGCAGCTTGCTCGGGGGCTTCTAGAAGAGCAATGTTTTGAGCTGTCTCAAGAGAATAAGAAGCTCTCTTCAAGAGTCAGGCAAGATGTCATAGAGAAGGACCATACTATCCGCAAGGTAACCCTGTTATATTTTAATAGTTTATGCTTGTACTGTGTCTATAAACACTTCACCTCCAGAGGATTTGCCTCTCCATGATCATTAATGTTGTAAAGTGCTGCACATGTTGGCACTATATAAATCCTGTATAAGAATGACCAGGCTGTTTGTTGCGATACAGCACTGCATTACTTTAACTGGCAATTGCGCGTCATGCAACAATGTTCCTAAATAAAACTGTCCCGTTTCTTCTAGTGGTATTTCATCGCCACTGTGGTGTTTTGCGCTATAAACAAAAAAAAAACAGGAAAACAATCACAAGCAGGAAATTGTATATCTAGGGGGTGTTCTGTGCACCCTCTGTACAGAACACATAAAGTGAGTTATACGCCAATAAATACAGTACATTCTAGATGGAATGTGGTTATACCAGAATTCATAGCTGGAGCTGTGATACTGTTACTGATTATTTTTTTTGTGCCAGTTATCCACTTTTTCTGTAAAAGTAAACCCGGCAGCTGTACTTGTAAAGGCTTTTAATTCACTGCCTGTGGACATTTTTAGGTACTGTAGTTTGTTGCCATTTCACAAGCGTGTGTCATTTTAAACCTCAACATTTACTTAACGCAGCATAATTTTGTATATTTTACCCAAAAATGTGGTGTTTTGTTTGTGTGCACTCAAATTCGACGAAGTGTATTTTTTCCTCAAAATTTGCATTTGGTAATTGGCTGCAAAAAGATTCAATATAATAAAATTGCAACAACCGCCATTTGTTTTTCCAGTCCCTCTACTTTCAGAACATATATAATGTTTGGAGGTTCTAAATAATTTTCTGGCAGTATTTTTTTATGTCAAATTTGGCTTGTTTTTACAGCTGGAAGAAACAAACAATACATTAACCAAAGATGTCCAGACATTAACAAAAGAAAATGCTGATCTGATTGAGAAGGTTAAAGCACTGGAAGAAGGTAGGTATTCTATAGGTAGTTATGAGTTACTTTGTAGTAGTCATCTTTGGTCTTTTACCACTTGCTTCCAAAATAAACCACTTGATTTAATAGGAACATTTTGTGTGTGGAGTGTAGACTACCATTTCAGAATGGCGTAGGCTTTAGAATGTGAGAAAATCTTCAGAATTTACTTTTATCTGGAATTAATAAGATCAATAGCTATGCTGCCTTTCTGCCTTAAATCATATTCAAGCACTGACCCATGTCTTTTCATTTAATGCAGTGGTCTTCAAACTGCAGCATGAGGGCTGTATGTGGCCCTTTGCTAGCTTTTATTCCTTAGTCCTTGGGGCACTATTTCTCCCACTGACACCAACAATGGGGGGGGGCACTAATTCCTCAACTAATACCAAGGCCAGGGCACTATTCCTTCTCTTACTGACTAACCCTAAGGCAATATTTATTCTTACCAAAGCTGGGCCCTGGTCATTTTCTACCCTCACTAGCCACAACCTGGGCCCCCTTAAAGCGGAGTTCTACCCAAAAGTGGAACTTCCGCTTAATCCACTCCTCGCCCCCTTACATGCCACATTTGCCATGTAATTTTTTTGGGTGGGGAGTGGGGGCTTCAGGAGGAGTGGGTCTTCCTGTCCCACTTCCTCCTTCCACCGAGGGGCTGCTAAGGCGAATAGTCTAATCGCCTTTCTGCAGCCCCTCCCTGTAGGCGATCGCCTGGGACACGTGACAGGTCCCAGGCGATCGCCTGTCCAATTGGATGGCGCCGCTCGCGCATGCACAGTGACGCTCGTGCATGCGCAGTGGGTGCCCGGCCGTGAAGCCGAAAGCTGTCACGGCCGGGTGCCCACACTTGGAATGAAGACGCCGGCCGGAGAGGGGGGAAGAGGAGCGGAGCCCCGGCCGGCGCATCGCCGGAACGTGGAGCAGGTGAGTGTATGTTTATTAAAAGCCAGCAGCTACACTTTTTGTAGCTGATGACTTTTAATAAACGTAAAAAATGACTGGAACACCCCTTTTAAGGATGGTAAACTCGTCCTTTGAAAAGTTTGATGACACCTGGTCTAATGCTTCCTGCCAGGCCATGAGGGACTGGACCAAGAGATCCCCCTTAAGGAATATGAGTAGACATACTTACCTTTGAATAGCTAATTATATTCCATTATTTCTAACCTGCGTAGCAGAGATTATAATTGTTTTTTGCCAGTTGCTATTGACGGTGGTGGTTTTGTAGTCGTATTTACTGCTCTTATTTACATCTGAAGGAGCAATCTGCCATTTACAATTAAAAATGGAAATGGGTAAATATGTCCACCCGCTTGTGTCAAGAATGTGTGGGTTGGGAGCTTGCTGAACAGAACTAGTAGAACTGCTGGACAGTTAGGCAAGGGTCGTGAACGCTTTGTAAATTATTTGTTTATATTTATTTTGGGACTTTACTTTTAAGTATTTTATATTCTCTTCATAATGTGATGTCTTATAGATCGGTTTTCTAATTAACGTATTCTGCTCATTATATCACATGTAAGATGTTTAGCAAACCAATAGGAGGTTTATGTTTACCTTGGTACACCGTGCTCATTGTAAAGGAATTTGAATGCTATTGTATTTTATGTTTTAAAAACACAGAAACCACTATAACAGACTCTCTATTGTATAAGTTAGGTTTTTATCAGAACTCCCTTGTAATATTTTTATTCCTTGTATTTTAGAGTTTAAGCAGAAACAAGAGGAAATTGGCAGCATGAAGATTATGTATGACAAGAATTTAAACACTGAAAGAACACTTAAGACCCAGGTAAATCTGACTTTTATTTTATGGCTACAGCCTTATGTGATTGTTTTGGCGGCACAGAACTATAACGGACAATTGATGTACAGAATAGAAAAGTTAGGATGTGTCGTCATGCACTCATTTACACTGGGATGCACTACATTCTGTGTTAACTGTTGGCCAGGAAAACTGACAGGGGGACCCTGAAATTACATCATGCATGTTGTTTCCGTGTCAGCAACATGACTGGGAAGGGAAGCAGATGCTTGTACATCTCTACCCGGCACCACCTGCCATGCCTGTTCCTTGCCCCCAGATGGGCAGGCAGAGCCTGGGATACAATGTGGATGGGGGGGGGGGCCTTACCAGGGGTATGTGGAAGAAGTACTCCTTCCATCTGGTAGCCAAAAGTAGGGCTGTCGGGTAAACGCACTCCCGATGGTTGCAGCCATCGGACGTGTGTGTTAAAACCCCTCTGTCTGGTCTGTGCAGCATATGGACCTGGCAGCGAAAGGATTAAAGTTACTAAAGTGGACCTGAATGCAAAAAGGAAATTTGGGCTCTATTGTATTTATGTCAATTGCGATTAAGCAAAATCCTACTATTGGAGTCCATGCACACAATGTCAGTTACAGCAAACAGTTTTTTTTCCTTTTGGGTTAAAGGTTTTGCATGAATAAATAAATGCTGACCATTTTAACCATTTAAGGATCGAAAGGATTTGCCCCCTTAATGACCATCGACTTTTTGCGATATGGCACTGTGTCGCTTTAACTGACAATTGTGTGGTCGTGTGGCGCAGTACCCAAACAAAATGAATGTCCTTTTTTCCCCACAAATGGAGTTTTCTTTTGGTGGTATTTGACCACCTCTGCTTTTTTGTTGTTGTGTGCTACAAACAAAAAAAGACCGTCAATTTTTGAAAAAAACAATCTAACTTTTTGCTATATCCCCAAAAAAAGTAAAAAAAATAAATGTCTTCATCGGTTTAGGCCGATATGTATTCTTCTACATTTTTATTTTTATTAAAAAAAATCTCTAAGTCTTTGATTTGCGCAAAAGTTATAGCATCTACAAAATGGGGGATAGATCAGCGATTTTTAGCAGGACTGCGACATTGCGGATGACAGATCGGATACGCTTGACACTTTTTTGTGACCATTGACCTTTATACAGCGATCAGAGTTAAAAATAGCCACCGATTACTGTATTAAATGTCACTGGCAGGGAAGGGGTAACCTAGGGAGGTGTTTCTAAATGGGGGGAGGGGAGTGTAGTGATCATTAGGAACGGCAGATCTGTCTGTCAGAACAGGGATCTGTCTGTTTACATTGATTCCCATTTTGTTTCTCTCGGAAGCGATCGTGACCGCCGGCCATGCGCTCAGCTCTGGCGTTGCGCCCTCTAGTGGTCTTAAAGTGGCCGATGTACAATGATGCAGATTCACCCAGGAGAGCCAACCTGTCACAGTACAACCCCTGTCCGTTTTAAGTTTGCCTCATTCATGTAAATTGATGCATTTTGCTAGAGAGTTTGTACTCTGAAAAACAGCAAACTTGCTGACCAGATCACCAAAAGATAATAGAAGAGAGCCTAAAAACTAATGGATTGGATGGGGTCCAAATAAAAATGGGTGCCGTCACGGCTGCCATTTCCTCCAGTTAAACAACAATGTTAAATACTTTTTTTTTTTTTTTTTTTTTAACATGCCTGGTTTGGGTGGTGCCGTTACTGCTGCTCTTTCCACCTACAGACAAAAAAAAAAAAACATTTGAATAAGCGGGGGGTGGCGATGGCCGGCCGCCACGGCGGGTATTTTTGTCCGTTTGCCGGCTCTTACATACATGCCTGCTATCTGACATACTTTAATTAGGCAGGGAGGGGGTTCATACCTGTTAATGCAGGCATGCTGGCAGACAGCATAGCTCAGCTTCGAGGCGCACTCAGCTCGAGAGTCCCGACGTCACTTCCGGTTCTTCCTGAGACGACGGGACTAGCACAGAGACGTGCGGGTGCACCCAGAAAGTGTGCACCCGAGCCATAACAAGACAGTCCATCGCGCCGGAAGCAAGTGGCGCGATGGAGAACGCCACAAAGGCATTTTTTTTCTGCCAATGTAGCGCCTCGTCTGCAATCCCGTGATTGCACAGACGTGGCGCTACCCACACAGCACTGTGTCCAGCGCCCGGCACTCGGACACAGTGCACCTAAGTACCTTTTTTGGATTTTTTTTTTCCTTATAGGGACATGTTTTTTTTTGTTTTTTTTAGATTTTTTTTTTTTTTTTTACTGATTGGGGGAGGGGGGGCGGCACCCGGGCGCCCTCTATGGACGGGCCGCCACTGCTCTATGGCTTAATCTGCTAGACTGAGTGTGGTGGAAGGGCGGGCAGTAAAGTGCTGTTCTTCAATACCCCTGATCATTCCCAAGACTGGCTTCGGTCTTTAAGGCGTACACCTTGAGCGCTGAACCCTACCTGCTCTGCTTTTGTAGAGTACTACTTGTTGCCTGTGTCAGATTTCCTCACTACATTTTCCTGCAGCCTATATACTTGCCTTGTTACACTGCCAACTATTTGGGGAACACTCTGGAAATACAGTATCTCGCAAAAAGTGAGTACACCCCTCAAATTTTTGTAAATATTTTATTATACCTTTTCATGTGACAACACTGAAGAAATTACACTTTGCTACAATGTAAAGTAGTGAGTGTATAGCTTGTATAACAGTGTACATTTGCTGTCCCCTCAAAATAACGCAACACACAGTCATTAATGTCTAAATCGCTGGCAAATTAAGTACACACCTAAGTGGAAATGTCCAAATTGGGCCCAACATGTTGTTTTTTTTTTGTTTTTTTTTGTTTTTTTGTGGTCGGGGTGTGGCCAAGACCGGCATGTGAGAAGACGTGTGTCTTTTTTGTGGCCACCATTATTTTCCAGCACTGCCTTAACCCTCTTGGGCATGGAGTTCACCAGAGCTTCACAGGTTGCCACTGGAGTCCTCTTCCACTCCTCCATGAGCACATCACAGAGCTGGAGGATGTTGGAGACCTTGCGCTCCTCCACCCTCCATTTAAGAATGTCCCACAGATACTCAATAGGGTTTAGCTCTGGAAACATGCTTTGCCAGTCCATCATCTTTTACCCTAAGCTTCTTTAGCAAGGCAGTGGTCATCTTGGAGGTGTTTGGGGCCGTTATCTTGGAATACTGCCCTGCGGCCCAGTCTTTGAAGGGAGGGGATCATGCTCTGCTTCAGTATGTCACAGTACATGTTGGCATTCATGGTTCCCTCAGTGAAGTGTAGCTCCCCAGTGCACTCATGCAGCCCCAGACCACGACACTCCTACCACCATGCTTGACTGTAGGCAAGACACCCTTGTCTTTGTACTTCTCACCAGGTTGCTGCCACACACTCTTGACACCATCTGAACCAAATAATTTTATCTTGGTCTCATCAGACCACAGGACATGGTTCCAGTAATCCATGTCCTTAGTCTGTTTGTCTTCAGCAAACTGTTTGCGGGCTTTCTTGTGCATCATCTTTTAGAAGCAGCTTCCTTCTGGGACAACAGCCATGCAGACCAATATGATGCAGTGTGCCGTGTATGGTCTGAGCACTGACAGGCTGACCCCCCCAACCCTTCAACCTCTGCAGCAATGCTGGCAGAACTCGTACATCTATTTCCCAAAGACAACCTCTGCATATGACACTGAGCACATGCACTCAACTCCTTTGGTCCACCATGGCGAGGCCTGTTCTTAGTGGAACCATTAAACCGCTGTATGGTCTTGGCCACCGTGCTGCAGCTCAGTTTCAGGGTCTTGGCAATCTTCTTATAGTATAGACCATCTTTATGTAGAGCAACAATTCTCTTTTTTAGATCCTCGGAGAATTCTTTGCCATGAGGTGCCATGTTGAACTTCCAGTGACCAGTATGAGAGAGTGAGAGCGATAAAACGAAATTTAACACGCCTGCTCCCCATTCACACCTGAGACCTTGCAACACAAACGAGTCGCATGGCACCAGGGAGGGAAAATGGTGAATTGGGCCCAATTTGGACATTTTCACTTAGGGGTGTACTCTATTTGTTGCCAGCGATTTAGACATAAAATAACATTTATTTGAGTTATTTTGAGGTGACCGCACATTTACACCGTTATACAAGCTGTACACTCACTACTTTACATTGTAGCAAAGTGTAATTTCCTCAGTATTGTCACATGAAAAGATATAATAAAATATTTACAAAAATGTGAGTGGTGTACTCACTTTTGTGAGAAACCTACCTGCCTTTTTATACCACTTATCACGTGTTGTCATTGGATCTTGCATTCTTCCTCTTATTTTACTTGGATCTTTTGTTGCAGCTCCTTTTCTTGCCACTATGGAACGGCATTCTTCCGATTTTTCTGTGGTGACTCTTTTGTACCCTGTTGGCACAGGCCTTGTACTGCTTTATAAGAGAAAATTTTAATCCGGATGGCCGTACTCCAACAATAATTTGTTTATTGGTTAAAAACCATACAGCAAGAGATGGAATCAGCAACTGTTGATTCCATCTCTTGCTGTATGGTTTTGAACCAATAAACAAATTATTGTTCGAGTGCGGCCATCCAGATTGAATTTTTCTCTACATGCTACTTTGCATATTGAGCCAGCGCCCGTATCTGAAGAGGAGGAGATTTTTGTGGCCCAGACACCTGGAGCAGGTTTTTTCCTACTGCTTTATAAGATGTCTTTTTCATATACTAAATGTTCACAAAATGTATACAATACTAGAATCAATTTTTAATGAAGTGCATTTGACTATATTCCAGGCTGTAAATAAACTGGCAGAAATTATGAACAGGAAAGACTTCAAACTGGACAGAAAGAAAGCGAACACGCAAGACTTGAGAAAGAAGGAGAAAGAAAACCGGAAGCTGCAATTGGATCTTAATCAGGAGAAGGAGAAGTTCAATCAAATGGTTGTGAAGTCCCAGAAAGAGATAGAAGAAACGTTAATGGTAATCCTTTTTCGTTTCTGGATGTTATGAGCTGTTATCTGAAGGTTAATGCCCCTTTCCCACAGACGGGCCGTTCAGGTCCGCATGTCAGTTTTGACGGCGGACCTGAACGGTCGCTCCATGCTTCTCTATGGAACGTCCGATGTCAGCAGAGACATGTCTGCTGACATCCGACTTGATCCGCTAAAAACAGACGTATGGGGATACGTCCCCATCCGTCCATATCGGATCGGGTGAGATCTGATGAAAACGGACAAGTAAGGTAAGTGAAATTAAATCCATGCCAACTCCAGGGGACCCCCAGATTGCCAGAACTAGTGTCCCCATGAAAAGATTCCCCTCTATTTTCTGAGGACAACCCAAAATTTGGGGTTTTTGTTTACTTTCACTGTCGGTGATGATGGTAAACGGGACAAGTGGATAGGGTGAATCTGCCTAATGGGGACACAGACGGCAATAAAAACCCAACATGTGTTCTAATCCCTCTCCAGCCCAAGGACATCGTATGACGTCATTGTCTGACTGGGGATATCTGAATGATGCCTGCAGTTACAGGCATCATTCAGATAGCATCTTTTTCTGCCAGCGATTCCCTGCACGTTAAGAATAATCATAGGGGCAGGTCAGCCGCTTGATCGCTCTTACAGGCCGCGGGAGGGGAAACGCCCCCTTCTGCCGTCCTCCGCTGCTTCTACCGGCTCGCGAGCCGGAAAATAAATCGGCCGCTGCCAGATGGTCCCCAGTCATCTCTGACCCTCGGAGGCTCAGGCGTGACGTTATGACGTCACATCCAGGCCAGCAGAAGTAAACAATGCCGGGGATGCGGGGAAAGCCGAGACAAAACTTTTTTGAAAAATTGTAGCGCAAATACCGTGTGACATAAAAAGTTGCAACAACCGTCCTTTTATTTCGTAGACTATCTGCTAAAAAAGCATAGATAATGTTTGGAGGTTCTAAGTAATTTTCTAGCAAAAAAAAATAATGGGTTTTACATGTAGGAGAGGAGTGTCAGAATAGGCCCGGTATGGAAGTGGTTAAGCTGGCCATATACTCCAGGATGATAAAAAAAAACGAAATTGGTTAAAACTGCAATGCCAGTTATTGTATTCGGACAGCCAGTAGCTATCGGAATACCCAGTCTGCAGCAGTATCTGGTTGGATGCAGCCGCTGTTTTGCCGACTATATTCTGCCCGGCTCCTATTGATTTTTAGTTTAAGGATGATTCCAACAGTGCTGCCCACAAAGCACTTATGACTGTTTTTCAGGAACCAGACACAATTCACTCAGTCTTAGTATCATTTTCTTGACACTGATCCTATTTTTGTAGTACAGTCAATCTTTTTTTGTAGACTCTCAAAAGATGCCATTGCCAATATTGGGTATATCAGTGCAAGTAAGTGCTTCTTTGCCATTCATGGTTTTAGATACTGCGCTCTTCTTTTACATAGTTTATCTTCCAGTTAAAAAATAAATAAAAAGGCCCTTTAATTGTGGGGAACATAGCCCTCCCCGCTTGCCATGTTTCCCATTCCATATCAATTCAACTATGTGTTTGCTACACATTGATTTCTCCAAGAGAATCCCTTCTGATCCCTTTCTATCCCCTATATTCTTCCCTACCCAAATGGTAAGAAATGTAGCAAACCATGCAATGTGGGTCCCTGCTCGTCGGATTTTTATCATGTCATTATGTATGCAAATAGAATACTCTTATGTCATAAGACATTTGTCGACATCGTTATCTTGTATTAACGCACAGGACCCTTGTTTTGTTAAGAATGGTAAATATTGACACTAGTCATAAAGACTGCAAAAGAAAATTAATTGCTCTGTAATACAAAAGCAGTCATTTAGGACACCTCATGTCTATACCCTGCTAAAATCCGCCTGTTTTAAAGGTGCCAAGCATGTTTTGGCCAAGGAAGGTATTAAGAGCCAAGAAATCTTGATCTTATTAATTTTCCTAAAGATAAACTTGCCTAGTTGGAATACTTTTGTGTAGTCGCAATAGAAGTGTGTGTGTGTGTGTTGTGGTGTTTTTTTTTTTTTTTATATTTACTTTATTGTAGCCCAGAGCCAAAACTTTAAAAGGGTTGTAAAGGTTCGTTTTTTATTTTCTAAATGGGTTCCTTTAGGCAAGTGCATTGTTGGTTCACTTACCTTTTCCTTCCATTTCCCTTTTAAAATTTTTGAATTTCTCACTTCCTGTTCCTCCTCAGTAAGCTGTTCTGGCTGACTAACCCCCAGCCAGAACAGATCGGATGTTGGGGGCAAGCTTACTGAGGAGAAACACAGAGTGAGAAATTCGGACAAAAAAAAAATTTTAGAAGGAAAAAATAAGTGAACCAACAATGCACTAGCTTAAAGGAACCTATTTAGAAAATAAAGGGGTTGTAAAGGTTTGTGTGTTTTTTTTTTTTTTTTTTTTTTTATATACAGCTTTTAACTTGGACATTAGACTTTTAAAATTTCCAAAACGTTGATTTCTATTTTGTAGCAACTTACTGAGGAAAGCAACTACAAGAATGAGCTTCAGATGCAGCTAGACAGCAAAGAAAGTGACATTGAACAGCTACGTGCTAGACTGGTAGAGTTACAGCTCCGTATGGACTCTACAAGTGTTGCCAGTTTGCAGCCAGACGAAGCAGATGGCATGATGGGGGGTAAGTGCTGGAAATACGCTTTTCTAACAATCTCTCTGATACATACGAGTATGGTATGTTTTTTTATATGTGTATGTTGTTAGTTAGCAAAAGTTATTTCTACCATTTTCTAGTTAAACAAAAAAATAATTATTTTCTACCTGACAAGTCGATTTAAACATGACTAAAAGTAATGGCCGTTATTGTGTTAAAGCTTGTGAACTGTAAATCGAGCATATTTTAGGTGGAATTAAATATACTTGGTCTCTACTGCTTCACAAGACTTGAACTAGACTACTGTATATATCCCTCTATTACTTGGCATGTATTGAAGGCCAGATTTGTCTTTAGCTTCAGTGTTAGCTTTTAAAGGCATGCTGCCTATCTCCATCAGTGCATTGGGGGGTGGGGGATGATTACCTCATCCTTGTACTGCATCTTGAATATGGAGACCTCATTTTTGTGTGAGGCACTATAAGCTTGGTCTTGGGGGCAATGGAGATTGGATCCCTTCTGCAAAGTGCGAGACCTTTGAAGATTTCTAAAGATTGTCTTGATACAGTGCCTTGAGTTTTTTTTGTCATGTTGCAACCAAAAATGTAAATGTGTTTTATTCTGATTTTATGTGATAGACCAACACAAATTGTGATATGGAAGGAAAATGATAAATGGTTTTCAATTATTTTTTTTACAAATATCTCAAAAGTGTGGCGTGCATTTATATTCAGCCCTGAGTCAATACTTTGTAGAACCACATTTTGCTGAGATTACAGCTGCAAGTACTTTTGGGTATGTCTCTACCAGCTTGGCACTTTTTTCTTCTTTTTCACAAAAACTGGAGTGATTCGTTTCACATTACCACTGTACAGAAGAAAAGTACACAAGATAAGATACGTTGCATTACATCGCTAACAAAAAGTTGTGTCAAACAATATCGGCAGGGGAAATTGTCAAAGATCGTATATAGAGCAGGCACAAATCAGAGCAGGTATAACGGAGCATTTTTGACATGTAACCCAACACCCAGGCCATCTAAACCACTTATGCATATTGCACTGGCCAGTTAATGGGGGGTCCAGGGGGACCAAATTTTATCAAACTTCCTGGTTGATATGTTTGTACATCGAAGGGCAGCATCTACCATGGCCTCCCAGGAAGATACCATTGGGGGGGACAAGGATGACCACTTCATCAAAATCTATTTTTCCACATAGTAGCAGAGATATCTATTCTTAACTTGGTGTTGAGATCGCTGTTCATCATCTGAGATACCCAACAGTGCTAATGATGGAAGAGTGAGCTGTAACCTGCTGTTTAACACCTCAAAAACCTCAGAATCTTACAACATAGGAGCATTCCCAGAACTTATGAAGATAGAAACAAGGACATATTTACACCAGAAGCAAACAGGATATTTATCGGGAAAGATTCTTTGCACCCTAACAGGGGTATAATAGACCCAATGTAGGAATTCAAACTTTATCAGCTTATCTTTGGAAGATCTTACCAATTTGGGACACTGTTTCAGACGATCCAGTCCTCCTTATCCAAAGATGGAATGTCCATCTGCCAATATTCCAACAATTTCTCAATTTTGGTTGAGTCAACAGCGCGGAGTGCACCATACAGGGTTGAAAAGGTATTTTCCAAATCCTTGGAGGTGAGCAGCTTGTCAATGGTATCGGTCGGAAGGCTCGGAAACTGTGGAAATTGTGACCTAAAAGCGTAGTGAAGCTGGAGATAACGGAACCTCATCCAGTCCTGTAGGCAGAACCTCTGAGACAGCTGAGAATAGGCCAATGATTGGCACATCTAGAGTGACATTTTTGACATTTTTGCCCATTATTTTGCAAAATATCTCAAGCTCTGTTAGATTGGATGGAGAGTGTCCATGAACAGCAATTTTTCCAGTCTTGCCACAGTCTCAGTTGGATTTAGGTCTGGACTTTGCCTGGGTCATTCCAACACATGAATCTACTTTGAACTAAACCATTCCATTGTAGCTCTGGCTGTATGTTTAGGATCGTTGTCCTGCTGAAAGGTGAACCGCCGCCCCAGTTTCAAGTCTTTTGCCGACTCTAACAGGGTTTCTTCTAAGATTTTCCCTGTATTTGGCTCCATTCATCTTTCCATCAACTCTGACCAGCTTCCCTTTCTCCTTGCTGAAAAAAAGCATCCACACAACATGAGGCTGCCACCACCATTTTTCACGGTGGGGATGGCGTGTTCAGGGTGATGTGCAGTGTTCGGTTTCCGACAATTTTGGGGTCTCCTGACCAGAGCACCACCTTCTACATGTTTGCTGTGTCCCCCACATGGCTTCTTACAAACTGCAAATGGGACTTCTTATGGCTTTCTCTAAACAATCAATAGTGCAACGCTAATAAGCAAAATACTAAAGTCATAAAACATTTAAATGTAAAAGACTATAATAAAATCCTGAGAGAAAAGTCCATGCATATATGCTGAAACTGGATGAGAAGAAACAAGTATAAAAATAAATCCTCCGCTGTGATCACTGTGCTTGTCGAGTGCTTCTCAACTGTGCAGATTCGTGAAACTACCTCCACCGACGGTAATACAAGCCGCTCACTTCACACAATGGACCTTCTGAACCAACAGGTCAAATCAAGCCTTTCCCTAACAAGGGGTAAATATAAATGATAGATGCTTCTCCAGAAAGCTAATACCAGACTCTAGTGCTCCAAATAGTTTGTTAGTCTTTTTCATTTTAAAATGTTAGCGCTGCATTATTTATTATTTGAACGTTTTTATCCAGGATTTCTATTTTGATCTGGAGTGCTATAGCCGCATCATAGGTTATGTTATCTGTTTGCGCTGATTGACACTATCTTTTTCTTTCAACAATGCATTTCTTCTTGCCACTGTTCCATAAAGGCCAGATTTGTGGAGTACATGACCAATAGTTGTCTTGTGGACAGAGTCTCCCACCTGAGCTGTGGATCTCTGCATTTTCTTCAGAGTTAATTCTTTGCTGCTTCTCTAAATAATGCTCTCCTCCCCCAGCCTGACAGCTTAGATGGACGGCCATGTAGGTTTGCAGTTGTGCCATACTCTTTTTCCATTTTTGGATGATGGATTGGACAGTGCTCCGTGAGATGTTCAAAGCTTGGGATATTTTTTTAAAACCTAGCCCTGCTTTAAACTTCTCCAGAACTTTTATCCCTGACCTGTCTGGTGTGTTCCTTGGCCTTCATGGTGCTGTTTGTTCACTAAGGTTCTCTTACGTTTAAACATATGAGGGCTTCACAAAACGGCTGTATTTTATATTGAGATTAAATTACACACAGGTAGACTCTATTCACTGAGGTATTGATGGTGGACTATAATCTTAATACAGTATGTTTCCGCGTCATTCCCTACCTGTAGTTGTCTCTTTAACGCTGGGCGCCAGTGACTGTTGTCAATTGGTGAGCCCAACCCAATGGATTGTGGGATTGGTAGTGTTTCTGACTAGCGATTCCATTGCCATAACTATACACCGGGACTACACATCCCAGGGATCCTTGCTGCCAGTCAAGACTTCTGGGAAAGCCTATAAAGGAGACTGGACATCTGTCCCACTCTTCTTCCTGGGCCTTGCGGAATGCACACCTCTCTGTAACGGTTAGAGAGAAGTTGCGGCCTAGCATACGGTGTCCAAGTGATTCGAGCTTGGCCTTTGGAGGCCCAACTCTGCTGTTCATCAGACATCTAAGCAGCTCCAACTCAGCAGCTCGACGTTGCATCGCATTCATCCTCGCTCCACGCCCGTAAGTCATTGCTGGCGGTTCCATTGACAGACGTCTATTCTCAGATAGCTGTCTGCAAGACCTCTAGTTCAGTCGTTGGTAAGAGGGCAATTGCCCAGCTTCTGCAATCTTTCCTCGGTTACTTTATGTGGACTCTGTGTACAGACACCTTTACCTTGGGAACATTTTATTGCCAATTCTATTTGAACACTGTACATGGACACCTTTACCTACTAATGGTGGTACTTCGAGGAGTACCATTAGCCTGTTTAAGACAGTCAGTCTGTTAACACATCACTGTGCCTTATTAGATATAATCGAGTGAGCTCCAACTGCCAGCGAAGACTATCAGGCCTGCACCTAGGACATTGCTGTTGCTTTTTAAATGGCCCTACACTATCCTTATTTTGTCTGATCTCTTATTAGGATTCAAATGTTTATTAGGCCGGCCTGGGGTTCCCCTTTTAGAGTCTAACTGCATTCAACATTTAACCCTTTTATTGTCCTACAGGTCATGTTTCAGGTGGTATCTCACTGTACATACGTGTGTATTGTATCCTTCCACTGTTGAACTGTTCTTAAGCGGTCTTTAGGTGAATTCCTCTACCGAGTCTGGGCTGTTATCCAGAACTTGATTGATCTATTGCTTTTCCCTTTTTTAAATTAATGCTACTTTGCTTATTCCAGGAAAAGCTGAGATAATACAAATATAATGACTTGTGTGACGTGTCATTTAAAGGTGCTTGTAAAAGATGTCTTAACCCAGAGTGTCAGGTGGGTTGGGAAGTTCACATGGTCATGGTGGGGCAGATGAGCAGGTAAATTCAAGCAGTCCTCAAGGGGACTGTGCTACACTAAACTGGTGACTTTTGAAGGCAATCGGTTCCACTACATTTTTAGTTGGGGGGGGTCGGTAAAAAGGGGCTGAATACAAATGCACATCGCTTTTTTCAGATTTTTTTTTTGTAAAAATATTTGAAAACCATTTCCCATTTTCCTTCCACTTCACAATTTGTGTGCCACTTTGTGTTGGTCTATCACATAAAATCCCAATAAAATACTTTTGCCTTTTTGGTTGTAACATGGCAAAATGTAGAAAATTTCAAGGGGTATGAATACTTTTTCAAGGCGCTGGCTGTGTGTGTGTGTGTGTGTTCTGACATGTTGTCAGGTATGTAATGTCTGCTTTATCTTCACTCCCTGTCCAGAGACCAGTTTTGGCTGGAGTTCAAACTTAAAAATGTATATTATCAGCTACCTTTATGAAATATAATTTTTACATTTTGGTTTATTTATCACATGTTCAGAACTCTTGATTTTATTTTTAGTCGTATATAAAGACCTAGATAAGACTGGTTTAAGAAACACCCAAATCGTGGAATATTTGTAAAAATAGTGTTACTAATCAGTGACCGAGTTCTTTTTTAGGTTAAATATACAGTATGTCTGCGTGTTATGGCTTAAGAGTCAACATGTTCAGACTGAAATACCAATGCAGTTATATGGCAGTTTTGTTCATTGTCACCTCAGTTCCTGCCCTCAAGGAGTTTACAATTCAAAGTTCCTAACTCCCATTCGAACATACACATAACAGGGCAAACTTTAGACACAAGCCAGTTAATCTGTGAGCTTGACTAACCCCCAAAGTACCCAGGGGAGACCTGCACAGGCAGAACGTGGTTTAGTGGATGAGCTCTGGCGTGTTCGCACAAGCAGGGAGACATTGTCCCGATGCTCGGCTGCAGAGATCAGGAAATGTCTCCCTGCCTGTGATTAGCGCAGCGCCGTGCAGACTTCCTGGCAAGTTCTGCACGTGGACTGTGTGAACACGCCGGAGCTCATCCCTAGTGGAGACATGTAGGCTGAGGCTCCACTTAATCGTTTAATCACCTGGGCTGGTCAGGAGTAGCGGCGATCCTTTCCTCTTAAATTTGAATATATCAGTTTTTGAGCTTAAAGGCTTTACATGGATGTTGCTACTTTGCTGTGGATGGACAAGTGATATGGTTTCTTTATAGAGCACTTTTGCTGAGGTGGAATAGGTGTCCTAGCTAAGTAATGATTCCACCTGTCTACAGATTAAAGTTGTTGTTAAGCCATTATCTCATCTTTATATCAGATAAAAAGCTGCTGCATCCTAGTGCATGTGCTTATATATATATATATATATATATATATATATATATATATATATATATATATATATATATATATATATATATATATATATATATATATATATATATATATATATATATATATATATATATATATATATATATATATATATATATATATATATACCTGCCGAGATTCTCCTGCTGACATGGAGGGAGGAGAGGAACAGAGAGCCTGGAGTTGTGATCGCTGGAAGACACTGTTAAAACAATGTCTACCTGTTTTATTTTATAAAGCACAGGCACTAGGACGCAGCAGGGAGGGAAGGAGGACAGAGGTAGACAGGAGAGATGCAGATAGCAGTGTATGATGGAGGCACGTACACTGACAAGTGTCAGGGCTCAGCAGCCCTGATATTATTGGAGTCAGTTTACAGGAGGAGGGTAGAAACTGTCAGGATCAGCCAGGTATTTCAGGTGTTACAGGGGGCCAAAATACACAGCACTGTGCTGTATAACATGCTTTAAAGGAACAGGATCTTTTATTTTGGAGTTAACAAACGCTTTAATGCAGATAGACGTTTATCAGCTCTTATCAGCTGAAACGTAAACTCCTGGCTTTTTCATGCTCCCAGAAAGCCACCCGTGCCACATACAGCTGCTAGTACTAATGAATGGCTCTACGCAGTCATGCTCTGGTGAATGCCGATTGCTTCTGTTTGGGCATTTACTCGCACGTGCTGCATGTCTCCTCAAAGGTGGTACTTTCACAATTGGGGAGAAGAGCCATAGATACGTGCGCATGTATATTCAGATGCAGACATAATTGGCTTTAGTTGGGCATTTGGAGCCATTTAATTATTTTAGGGTTGTATGCAGCACATGAGCCTCCCTGGGTGCAGGAAAAGTCCAGGAATCTCACTCTTCAGCACACCGCAACTGTCATATGTCCATTCATCAGGCATAAGGACCAGTCGGCACTATTAACTTTCAATGAGTAGTTTGGTTTTAATATTTATTCAGTCACTGCTAATGTTTTAAAGCGACACCAGTGTAGGGTTTATATCTCATGTACTAATAATCATCCTTTTCATTAACTGTTAGAACAAAGTAACTTCGAACTATGATCTATGAACCATAATAAATGCTAATTTTATCAGTAATGGAAACGAATGCGTGTTGAAAAACATATCTAAATGTTTTAGTATCTTCTCTTTCATTTTGTTAGCATTCAGTGGTGTTGCTGGACCATCATTTCGTAGGTGTGTGTGTGTGTCATTGCAGTGTTTATTTGGGGGGGGGGGGGGTTACCTTGTACAGCTGGGACCCAGATACTATCGGAACTAGGCATGTTGTACATTGATAGACAACTAGTATGCATAGCTCTGATACAGAACAAGTTTTATATAGAGTGGACCTCTTCTTCCCACTAAATAAACTGTTTGTCTCTTATTCTCCGTTTAGTCGCGTCTACCTGCATTCCTTATTTCTTTCTCTCCTATTCTTGTCTTCTGTGAGTAAATGGAACTGCCTGTTACAAGTGGCCGGCTTTTCAGACAGCTTAATGCACTTTCTGCTTCCAGATTTTATTTCTGGTCTTTGATTCAGTTGTGCTCGTATTTTGTTTACTTTTGCCTTTTGATATATTGTCCTAGTTTTTTTTTAAACACTATTCATGTTCAACCTGAACCACTATCTGCAAGTTCTTTATCTGCTTGTGGGCATGAAGTGTTTGAGAGCCCAGTGTACATTTCTGCTATCCTCCTTGCCATGCCTTCCCATTCTGCATGTTCCAGTATCCCGCACAAAGCTCTGGCTGCATGGTGGCTTGTACAAATTACTAAACGGAACTATCATTTCTTTTTAGAATCCGAATCAAGAATTGAAGGCTGGCTCTCTATACCCAACAGAGGGAACATTAAAAGGCATGGATGGAAGAAACAGGTATGTGAACAGTGAAGTATTTCAGAAGGTTTTCCTTGCAAGCCTATTTATTAAGGAATTGCAAATAAAAATTAGTATCCAGGTGCAGTTACTCACAGCCAGCAACCAATAAGCTTTCCGTTTGCTATAGGCACTTTAGGGAAGGATCCATTTTATTGGTTTCCCTATTCATTTTGATTTTCCGTAAATAGTCAAGGTAATGCCTATACTAATAAAATGTGAGGCAACATGTTCATTTCCATAGTCTAATTAAATTACAAGTTCTCCCGAAGCTGATAACTGTTGCTTTTAGTCCCAGTTCACACCAGACGCAGTTCTGTGTGCTTTTTTTCTGCACAAAATGCAAGCACCGTGTTTTCCATGTATTCCATTGGCTCTAGTTCACACCATGCAGTCAGTTTTTGGTGCAGGACCTGACCGGATACTGACTGCATGGTGTGAACTAGAGCCATTGGAATACAAATAAATAGATAAAATGCATACGAAATTGCGTCTGTGAACTAGCCCTTAAACCCCAGTTGCAGTTAAATTTAAAACTGTATAGATGCATTGTGTTTGATGGGGGGGAGGTTTGTGTGTAAATGTCTTACTATTTGTTTATTTGCTGTAAAGCCTGGTACACACAGGCCGAATATCGGCAGGTTCAACAGAATTCGCCCCATGTGTACATCAGCCTGTCCGACAGAAGGCGACCAAAGGGCATGCTGGAAAACCAGCATGGGATTGGCATTCAAGCACTGATCGGTGTGTACTTTTGGGGAGTCAGTCCCTCTGTCAGAACACAATGGCTCCACAGGGAATATCACTGTACTGACCTCACCCTGTTAGTACAGCGTTGACCTTCCAAGCTCCTTCGTTTTTTTTTTTTTCCGTTCAGCCTGCTGGGTTCAACGGGGGAAAAAAATGGTGTGTACTAGGCTTAAAGCACTCCTTACACCAGCTCGAAATCCAAGGCACAGACAGCAGGGTACAAAGAGAGACCACAGCTATCTATGTGGAAGCAGCAGTGTCACTGCAGTGGTCTGGGAGTGAGAGCTTTGATAGAAAAGTTGCTGAATTTTCATAACCACAAAACATACCTGCATTGGTATATATATGTCATTTGACCTTCGCCCATAGCTGGCACCTTATCTGGCTGAGTCACCTGCATCTGCAAACCTGACCCTGAACAGAAGCATTCAACTTGACTAAGTACTTATAAAGCATTCAACCTTTAGGCTTCATTTCCATGGACGTTTTTACAGCCACTTTTCTGAGCGTTTTTTGCAGCTTAAAAACGGCTCTCCATTTTAGTCTATGGCCTCATGCCCACCATGACGTTTTTGAGCTGTAGATGGCTGAGCCGTTTTTAAGCTGCAAAAAAAACCCAGGACCAGTGCGTTCTGAAGCTCCAGCGTTAGAGCTCTAAAAACGCCATACATTAAACGTGCAAAAACACTACCGCAGCGTTTTTGAGCTTTTTTTTTTTTAAACATGGACAGGCGTTTTTAAGCTGTAAAAAAGGCTAAAAAAAGTGGCTGTAAAAACGTCCATGGAAATTAAGCCTTATGAGGATAAAAAAATAGATGTGACTGCTGACTTGTGTTTGCAGGTCTGAGCTCTAGGGCTGTCATCATTGATTTACTACTTAAGTCATCAAAGTGAAATGTGTGTGTAGATCAGATATTTCTTGGAGTACATCCTTGTTGAGTGGCTCGGGTACATAGAATGATAAGTATTGCAGCTTACCGGAACTGTTATAGATTATCTTGTGAAGCTTCCTAATAACATACCTGTGTTTTTACTTTCATATTTTAAATTGGATTTCTCTTTTTATAGTATGTGGTGGTTAGCAGTAAAAAGGTTCTGTTTTACGAAGATGAGCAGAATAAAGAACAGTCCAACCCTTCAATGGTACTAGACATAGAGTAAGTTTGTCTTATGTTTTTTTTGTCCTTTTTCATTTCACTGAGCAGTGGTAAAGGTTAATACATTTTTTTCATTTAAATAATAAACACAGCATACTTACCTTCTATGTGCAATGGTATTGGTTCCCCCACCGGGGTGCAAAGGTAAATGTCTGCTTATCAAGATTATATTTAGAGCTTGTCAACTAAACTATAAATCTTTTATTCTAATAAAAAAAACTATACATTTTAAATTATTGTGGAAAACTCTCAAGTTGGCAGAGGGCATCCAGTTGGCAGAGGCTGGCCCTGGATGCAAAAAAGATAACCAGAAAGTAGCAATATAAACATCATGACTGGCAGTGAAGTGTCAGAAGAATGGCTAGTTAGAATTGCAAATCGTTTTGCAAGTAAAACTGCTATACTCATTCCAACTGTGTATTTAGGTCTTTACCTTGTTGTCCAGTTAAAAAAAACAAAAAACTCCCAACTAAATGTTTTCCTTATTTATGTTTTCAGTAAGCTTTTTCATGTCCGCCCTGTTACACAAGGAGATGTTTACAGAGCAAATACTGATGAGATCCCCAAGATATTTCAGGTAAGCATTAATGAATGTCACCAAGTAATGTAGCAAAAGGTAAACACAAGTTTGCTTGCTAGGTTTTCTGGTTGGTGTAAGTGCCATTTCCTCTTCTGCAGATACTCTATGCCAATGAAGGGGAATGCAGGAAAGACCAGGAATTGGAACCAGTGCAGCAAGCTGAGAAGACCAATTTCCTCAGCCACAAAGGACACGAGTTCATCCCAACACTTTACCACTTCCCCGCAAATTGTGAGGCTTGTTCTAAGCCTTTGTGGCATGTTTTCAAGCCGCCCCCCGCACTGGAATGCCGTAGATGCCATGTCAAGTGCCATAAAGACCACTTGGATAAAAAAGAGGAAGTTATAGCCCCTTGTAAAGGTTAGTATGGAGACCAGGATGTGTAAGCTGAATTGATGTATTTTAAAACCTATGTATTTATTTGTGTAAGTTCCTAATATGGCCAGTAAATTTAAAAGAATGCTCAAAGAGAATAGTATAGCCTATCGCCGCATGAGAGTATTATTGGGGGTTGCTGCTGTTTATACTACTGAAAATGCTACTTGCCTGGGTGCTGTGCTACCCAACTGGCTTAAATATTTTCTAACTTTCTCACCCATCGAAAGAGTCAAAAGTTTTTGTCTGCATGTTTGTACTGGGTCAGAGATTGAGAGTATTAATATCAGATAGTGTCCCCACCAAATACCATCAACAAAAGGAGAGCAGGAGGCAAGTGTAGCAGGATCTTCTATAGAGATCACTCTGGGTGATTGGAGAGGAGCGCCCAATGTCCAAAAAAGAAAATCTCGCTTGATGAATATTAGTTATTTATTGGAGATGAAAGTAAACGCGTAACGCCAACACGTAAATTAGATCAGTAGCTCTGCAGTAGGCCAGCCTTGTGGAGTAGAGAAAGCGAGATGCAATTCCTCAAACGTATTGTCTCTACTCGTTTACTTTTATCTCGAATAAATAACTATACAATTCATCAAGTGAGACCTTTCTCTTTTTGGACATCGGGTGCTGTGGTAACGCCTCCATTATCCGTGAGGTAGCAGGGCTAGACCCCAACGAAGTCCCCACCTACAATTGGGATACAACCCATTGTAAGCAATTCCCTCTACACCTGCCACACAGTAACTTGCCGTGAGCAGCCCCAGTACAGCACTATTTTCCACTCAAACTTCTATAGAGATGGGAATTAAAGTAGTGTGAAACCTAAATGCTATCACTGCCTTCCTTCACTATAGAGCAACCAAGCCTCCGCCACGTGGTATGGTATTATTTTGTGGGTACGCTTTCTCTGATATTCCATTAAAGCAGCTTAATATAGTATGCGTTATATCCAGCTTGCAACAGCTTTCTGACTAGGAGTTATTTCTGTCCGTTTTTGCAGTTCTACAGATTTATGGATGTGGCATAATGGAAGCCTTGGGGCCATATTTTTGAGTTTCCAGTCATAATAGCAATGTTACTTTCTCAGACTAACCTTTCCATTAAGTGTTGGTAAGAAATGGAGGAGTTTGTACAGGGGCTGTGCATTCCATTCCATATATATCGGAGGAAGATGGGATATCGTTGGATGCACCAATCACTATTGAACTACACAAAGCGTTACAGGAATCAGCTAGTCATAAAACACCATGACCGGATGGATTACCAAATGAGATCTATGGGGAGATAATCTTGCCAGAGTTGTTAGAGGTGTTCAATGAGGCACGGGGGGGGGGGGGGGGGGGGTTAATGAACATGTATTTATTGAACTGTTTTTATTGTATGGATAATACTTTTGTGTTAATGGGAAAAAAGTGAAAATGGAGTTGAATTAAAAAAAAAATGTGTTTTTTATTTATTTTGATTTTTGACAGTGAGTTATGATGTGACATCTGCGAGGGATTTACTTTTATTGGCCTGCTCTCAGGATGATCAGAAAAAATGGGTGACACATTTAGTAAAAAAGATACCTAAAAACCCACCAACAAACTTCGTCCGTGTTTCCCCAAGAACAATGTCTACTAGGTCAACAAACCAGTCCTTCAGAAAGCCCCCTAAGTCTGGGTCAGGGAAAGCCAGGTAAGCTAACAACTGTAAAAAATATATATTCTGCTTAGGGCATTTAAAGGGGGGAAGCATTTTGGAGCACAGGTGGGATGGCCTCCATGTGTGCACTGTGTGTTAGAGCACAATGGGCTCTACCCAACCACGTGCACCACATTGCATACATGGATGATACGCCACTGACATAACGGATGCATAGTGTTTTTTTGTAGCAAACGCATGAAACTGGTGCTTTATGACCCCTGCATGCGCACCTATGTAACTTAAGCATAGTGACTCTGCATGCGCACCTATGTGACTAAAGTATAGTGATCAATGCATGCATACTCATGTAAATGAAGCATAGTTCCTCCTGCATGCTCACACCTGTAACTGAAACAGTGTTCCCTGCATTTGCACATATGTAACTGAATGCCCCCTTTGTGCATACATACAGAAACTGATGCAGTGTCCCCTTTTGACATAAACATGAAATTGATACATAGGTTAAAGCGGAGTTCCACCCAAAAGTGGAACTTCCGATTAAACCACTCCTTGCCCCTTACATGCCACATTTGGCATGTCATTTTTTTTTGGGGGGGGGGGGGGGCGGCTTCAGTAGATGTGGGACTTCCTGTTCCACTTCCGCCCAGGGGATAAGTCATATCGCCTACGGCGGCGCCCCCCCCCCCCCCCCGTAGGCAATCGCCTGGGACACGCGACAGGTCCCAAGCGATCGTCTAACCACTCACAGAGCGCAGCACCGTGAGCGCCTGGCCGTGAAGCCGAAAGCTGTCACGGCCGGATGCCCACACTAGGAATTAAGATGCCGGCCGGAGAGGGGAGAGAGGAGCGGCGCAACGCTTGACCGTGGAGCAGGTGAGTGTCAGTTTGTTAAAAGCCAGCAGCTACACTTTTTGTAGCTGCAGACTTTTAATAAACATAAACAAAGCCTGGAACTCCCCTTTAAGTTTTACTATACCTGGTGCACCCTGAATCTGGAGCAGCTCTGCATAGTAACCAGGTTTTATTGTCAACGTTTAATTGAACAAGTTGACGTTTGAAGCTGATTGGTTACTATACACACCAAAATTCTGAGTGCACCAAATCTCCCCCATAGTGTCCAATTTGTGCGCACACCCATGTAACTGATGCATAATATCAACTGCATGCTCACACATGTAACACATAGTAACAATTGTCTTGTGCTCAGACATTCACCCAGTTTGACACATTTATTAGCAATGCACCTCATTGATCCATATTCGCAAAGAAGATACAAGGTACACGCACGCTAGTCCTGCTGGCACACATGAATAGACACTAGAACTGCTGGCATACAGACACATACTTGGGGCTCCTAACACACATGGATCATCTCACACCAAGGCTTACACAAACAAACAGAAGGACTTGCATTTTATCATTGGATGATTTTCTACTGTAGTTGGTTACTGATAACATTGCAGTGAATGAGACTGCAAATACACTTTTCTTTATCGTACATCACGGGACACAGAGCGGCATTCATTACTATATGGGTTATATGGAGTACCTTCAGGTGTAGACACTGGCAATCTCAAACAGGAAATGCCCCTCCCTATATAACCCCCTCCCATAGGAGGAGTACCTCAGTTTTTACGCCAGTGTCTTGGGTGTTAGTCATGGTTTAGCTTGCCTCCGCATCCTTGGGATTAGGTGAGCTACCGGTTCTGTCCAAAAAAGCCTCAGCGCTAAAGTGGTCAGTAACCGGACCCCAAACCCTTGGGGTATAGCCCATAATGCTTTTCTTTTTAGAGAGCTGGACCCTGGGCCCAGAACTTAGAAACCTTTGGGTGCCTAATGTTTTCTGTTGCCAGGGTGCTATATGGGCCCAGGACAGTGGATCCTTCATAGGAACCCAGGGCCTGAAGGTCTAGACATCCCCACGGAGATGGGGGAAGATTGGGCCTCTTGCTTGGCAAAGTCCTGCGGCATGGAGCAGGTAAGTGAGGGGAAAACTTGCGGAACTTGGTTCTTAGCAGGTTTTTTCTGGGGGGTCACAGGGGACATGCCTAAAGTTATGCACTGCATCTGGCAAACTAGTCACATATCATAAAGATAGGATGGCTCTCTATGTATTATTCCCCATAAGATGTGACCTCCCTTGTAGTGTTGGAAAAGCATTGAGTGGGGCCTGTGTTATATAAAAATATATGTGTGTGTCAGAGAGCTGTGCTTACCTGCAAGCCTCCAGGCGATGCTCCATTCAGTCTTCCTCCTCAAGGCCTGCAAAGCAGGCAAAACGCTGACCTCCTCATGGTTCCAGGCTGCAGGCTGCAGTTTGCTGGAACAGAGAGGTCCCTTCCTCCCAAACCCCCCCCCCCCCCTGTCGGGAGGGGCATTTCCTGTTTGAGATTGCTGAGGGGGAAGGGCGGGTCAGTGGCTTAAAGGAAGGGGCGGCCCTTCCTTGTTTGTTCCATTCAATACTTTGGAACTGAGGAGAAAGACCAGAGCGGCAGCACGGGGGCGCCGAGGACACACAGTGGCCAGAAAGGATATTGCAGTCTTCAGAGGACTGTGTTTCAAGCCTAGAAATAGGCTGTTTCTTTCCATCTCATAGTTTTTCTTTGCAATACTACTCAGGGGGACAGAATGTTTTTTCTTTCCTGGATTTGGAAAAAAAAAAAAAAAAAGTCATCTAGGGGAGAGGAAGCATTTTTTATCCCCCAAACAGGTGTTTGGGCAATTAACTTTTATAGTTCCAAATACCAATAGGTAGCAGGTGTACCTCGGTATTGTACCATGGCATCCGGGTCAGAGGGTACAAGAGGTGGGGATTCCCCCAGAGAGTCTGAGGTCTCGGACAAAGCTATGCCGCTGCTTTCCCCACAGGGAGCCTTGGGGCCATCGGGATCTGGGGCTGGAGCTGACGCGGGTCAGTCCAACCCTAAGATGGTCACGGACAAGGTATTACTCACCTCTTTAAAAGAGATGCAGAAAAGCATGGGTAGCCGCAGCTATGCGGGGCAGTAAGCGGAATAGATCTCCGTCGCCCGAGCGCGGACCCTCAGAAGAGGAGGTCCTTTCCTCAGGGGAATTGGACGACCTCTTGGACAAGGACCAAGTAGGTTCAGGGATCGAAGATCCGGATACAGAGGAGTCTGGGGCAGTTCAACTTGCCAGTACCAGATCTCCAGGTATCGACGGTTTCAGCTTTGGGCTCACTGAGGGCGCCTCAAAGCAATGCTGTGTTTCCGATCCATCCTCTATTAGAGGGAATTTTGTTCCAAGATTGGAACAAGCCAGATAAGATCTTCTTACCACCTAAAAGGTTCTCTGTCCTATATCCTATGGAAGAAAAATTTTCCAAAAGATGGGCTACTCCTGCAGTGGACGCAGCCATCTCATGTGTTAACAGATCGTTAACATGCCCTGTAGAAAACATACAGGTGTTCAAGGATCCAGTTGATAAGCGCTTGGAAGCACTACTTAAGAACTCCTTCACTACTGCAGGGGCAGTAGTACAGCCAGCTGTGGCTGCGATTGGGGTCGCTCAAGCATTATCGGATCAATTTAAGCAGATGCTTAAACTTATTCCGGCCCAGCAGGCAGAAAAATTTTCGGATGTCCCTAAGGCCATATGTTTTACGGTAGACGCAATCGAGGATTCTATCCAGCAAGCGTCACGTTTATCGTTATCCCTTATCCATATGAGAAGACTCTTATGGTTAAAAAGCTGGGAGGCTGAGCCCCCATGCAAAAAGCTCCTGGTAGGGTTCCCCTTCCATGGAGGACGACTCTTCGGAGAAGACCTAGATAAATACATTCAGACCATTTCAAACGGCAAGAGTACTCTCTTGCCAACTAAGAAGAAGGTTCAGGGACCTGCGTTTAAACGACAGTATTCCCCTGGGCAGGGGCCCTCTAATGCCAAGCAGTATCGACGGCCTCCTGCAAAAGCAAACTTCGGCTTCAACAGCAAATCACAAGGACAGGCTGTTAGAGGCAAAAAATGCAGTGGTTTCGCAAACCAGCAAAACCAGCCCCCAAGCCAACCTTATGAAGGGGCGCCCCCACCCACGAAGGTGGGGGGAAGGCTGCGACTCTTTTCAGAGATTTGGGAAGCCAGCATTCCCGACGAGTGGGTACGGTCTTCCGTGGCCACAGGCTACAAATTAGATTTCCTAAGGTTTCCTCCTCCTCATTTCCAGAAGTCGAGGATTCCAAACGATCCGGAAAAGGGAGCCGCATTAAGATCGGCATTAGATCATCTACTTTCCCAGGAAGTAATAGTAGAGGTACCAGTCCTGGAAAAACAGGGGCTGGGTTTCTACTCCAACCTATTCATCATCCCAAAATCCAAGGGAGATGTCAGGCCAATTTTGGACCTAAAGATGGTAAATGCATATCTAAAGATCCGCTCATTTCGGATGGAATCCGTGCGGTCAGCAGCTGCCACACTCCAGAAGGACGACTTCATGGCGTCCATAGACATAAAGGATGCCTACCTTCATGTTCCAATTTATCAGCCACATCAAAGATATCTACGCTTCATGGTGGCTTCGCGTCACTTCCAATTCGTGGCGCTTCCCTTTGGGTTGGCTACGGCCCCCCGGGTGTTCACGAAGGTCCTAGCTCCGATCCTAGCCAAGCTAAGGATCCAAGGGGTCACGATCCTAGCATACCTGGACGACCTCCTAGTCATAGACCACTCGTCTCCCGGCTTGGAGCGAGCAGTGGCCCTCACGGTCCAATACCTCGAGAGGTTCGGCTGGGTCCTAAATCGAGAAAAGTCAGCTTTCCTGCCCACAAGGCAGTTGGAATATCTCGGCATGAGATTAGACACAGAACAACAAGGAGTGTTCCTACCTCTGAGGAAGGTAAAAGCCATCAAGGAATTAATCCTACTGGTTCTAAGCAAGAAAGAACCGACTATTCGCCTATGTATGAGGTTACTAGGCAAGATGGTGGCCACATTCGAGGCGGTACCATACGCCCAGAGCCACACTCGCATCCTACAGGCAGCCATCCTGTCAGCATGGAGCAGAAGGCCACAGGCCTTGGATATCCCGTTGCCGCTCTCATCAAGAGTCCGACAAAGTCTGTGTTGGTGGTTAGACCCTCAGAATCTACTGAAGGGGAAGTCTTTCAGCCCAGTGGCTTGGAAAATAGTGACCACAGACGCCAGCCTGACGGGCTGGGGAGCAATTTTGGATGGTTGCACTCGCCAAGGTACTTGGGCAAAGCCAGAGAAGCAGTTGCCCATCAACATCTTGGAGCTCAGAGCTGCTCGACTAGCCCTCAGGGCTTGGACGTCAAAATTGCAGGGGTTCCCGGTGAGAATTCAATCAGACAATGCCACGGCCGTGGCATACATAAATCACCAAGGGGGAACCAGCAGTCAAGCCGCTCAGAGAGAGGTGAGCTTGATTCTCCTATGGGCAGAGGCTCATGTGCCCTGCATATCGGCAATATTCATTCCAGGAGTGGACAACTTTCAGGCGGACTTCTTAAGCCGCCAGACTCTATGGCCGGGGGAATGGTCTCTGCATCCACAAGTCTTTCAAGCACTCTGCCAAAGATGGGGAGTGCCGGACGTGGATATCATGGCATCGAGACTCAACAAGAAACTAGACAGGTTCATATCCCGCACAAGGGATCCGATGGCCTGCGGAACCGATGCGTTGGTTTGCCCTTGGCATCAGTTCAAACTTCTTTATGCGTTTTCCCCGCTCCAGTTACTACCCCGCCTGCTGCGCAGGATCCGGGTGGAGCATATACCAGTCATCCTGGTAGCTCCAGCATGGCCCAGAAGGGCATGGTACTCACTAATCTTAAGGATGGTAGTGGGAGACCCGTGGACTCTTCCTCTACGGCCAGACCTGCTATCGCAAGGTCCGATCCTCCACCCTGCCTTACGGCATCTAAATTTGACGGCCGGAAGCTGAATCCCTGATTCTCAGGGGTAGAGGTCTGTCTCAGAAGGTAATCTCTACCCTAATCAGAGCCAGGAAACCGGTCTCTAGGGTGATTTATTACAGGGTCTGGAAGGCCTATGTAGGCTGGTGTGAGTCCAAGCGATGGCTTTCTCGCAAATTTACCATCGATAGAGTATTAAGTTTTCTCCAGCTAGGAGTGGATAAAGGATTGGCATTAAGCACAATCAAAGGACAGATTTCTGCTCTGTCAGTGTGGTTTCAGCGGCCGCTGGCCACCCACTCGCTGGTTAAGACCTTCCTTCAAGGGGTCTTACGTATTAGACCTCCAGTTAAATCCCCGCTTTGTCCGTGGGATTTAAATGTTGTTCTGTCAAGTTTACAGAAACAACCGTTTGAGCCGTTGGCTGATATTCCTTTGGTTCTACTGACAAGGAAGTTAGTATTTTTGGTTGCCATAGTTTCCGCAAGAAGAGTTTCGGAGCTGGCAGCCTTATCCTGTAAGGAACCATATCTTGTTTTTCATAAGGACAGGGTCGTTCTCCGCCCTCATCCTTCCTTCCTACCGAAGGTCATATCCAGTTTTCATTTGAACCAGGATTTGGTATTACCATCCTTCTTCCCTAAACCTACTTCCAGAAAGGAAGGGTTGCTGCATACCTTGGATATTGTCAGGGCCATGAAGGCCTATCTTAAAGCTACAAAGAAGATCCGGAAGACAGATGTGCTGTTCATTCTACCGGATGGGCCCAAGAAGGGGCAGGCAGCTGCAAAGTCCACCATTTCTAGGTGGATTAAGCAATTAATCACTCAGGCCTACGGCTTGAAAGGGTTGCCTCCTCCAGTATCATTAAAGGCTCATTCTACTAGAGCCATGGGCGCATCCTGGGCAGCACACCACCAGATCTCTATGGCTCAAGTTTGCAAGGCGGCAACCTGGTCTTCTGTCCACACGTTTACAAAATTCTACAAGTTGGACGTAAGAAGGAATACTGATACTGCCTTCGGGCAGGCAGTGCTGCAGGCTGCAGTTTGAGACCCTCGGATTCCGGGGGCTCCTCTTGTTTGAGTTAAATTTAAAAATTTAAGATTATTTTTCTCAACTAAGTTGGATTTATTATGATTTGAGTATATCTCTAAATTAAATCCTTTTGTCTTGGAGATGTTCTCCCTCCCCTCATTGTAAGCATTGCTTTGGGACATCCCATATAGTAATGAATGCCGCTCTGTGTCCCGTGATGTACGATAAAGAAAAAGAGATTTTTAATACAGCTTACCTGTAAAATCTTTTTCTTGGAGTACATCACGGGACACAGAGCTCCCACCCCTCTTTTTTGAGGACCATTTTGGGAGGCATACTGCTTGCTACAAAACTGAGGTACTCCTCCTATGGGAGGGGGTTATATAGGGAGGGGCATTTCCTGTTTGAGATTGCCAGTGTCTACACCTGAAGGTACTCCATATAACCCATATAGTAATGAATGCCGCTCTGTGTCCCGTGATGTACTCCAAGAAAAAGATTTTACAGGTAAGCTGTATTAAAAATCTCTTTTTTAATGAGCAGGAAACCAGACAGCATATTTTAGCCGACATGGTGACCGGTACTGCCCTGCCTGAACCCTGTATTTAAGTTCAGCTTCCGCACCTCCCTCTGTGCTGCTCCCTAACTAAAACTAATATGAACATGCCTAAAAAATCTCATACGGGCTTCATTCACCTGTAGCCGGACTTGAGTACAGGGTACTGGTCTGGTTTTGTTTAGAATGTTATTTCAGGAGGAGTTAAACATATGTGTTTAAAAAAAAAACACACACATTCTTTGGAGAAAAGGCATTCAATAATCCACAGTCACAATATACTCCTTTTGTAGGTCTATCCATGCTTGCCAACCATGTTGTAATACAGTCTATGGATATGTTTAAGGTGGAAAATAACGAAAAATATTTAATATTTGAGCGTGACCCTTTACTTTTTATAATTAATGTTTAAAGTGGATGTAAACCCACTCTCATCCTTTCTAAACTACTGCCATAGTGCTGATCTATAAGGATATACATGCCTCCTGCATGTATCCTTACCTGTCAAATGTCTCCCCTCTGTCTGTTATAAGAACTGAAAAACTGCAGATTCTGTGGGTGGGTCTGTTGTCTGGAGCTCTGTGGGTGGAGTCGTGATGTCAGTAGACTCCCCGCCCTCCTCTACACTCCCCTTGTCAACATGCATTTTGTCCTATGTATTTCTTACACTAAATTCTGCTATGGTCACTAACATTCAGTCAAAATCCAGAAAAGTAACCACATGACTTCAGAAAAGGAGTGGGGGTGTGAATTAAAAAAAATAATGCCTGTCTCCAGGCTAGTGCATGAGATATGTAAATAACCTGTCATTCACAGCAAAGGGGCGGAACGGACTAAGGTTTTTCTCTAAGTCCATTTTATTTCACTGAACAATAAAAGAGGATTTCTCAGAGCTGGATTAACTCTGTGTGGCAAGACTGGGCACAGATGATAGGAAATCTTTTCCTCTACATTGTGACAGCAAAAAAATTTGGGTTTACATCCACTTTAAGGTGGAAGATGAGTCCTTATAATTGCCCCCTTGCAATCATTTATGTAAGCCAAGTTTATCATGGATTCCCTCGTCGGAGCGCTCTCATGAATAAGTACTCCTGTGCGTCCCCATTCATGAGAAAATAATTAAAATGAGCCTGGGTTCACATTGTAGCAAAACACAGGCATTGCATGTGATTCGCACCCGCACTCCGATGCCAATCACATGCGATGTCTGTGCAATGCGAGTTCAGACCGTTTGTATTGCTGAACTTGCATTAGATTGGCACAAATCAGTGCAGGGACTTTTTTTATTTTTCGCACTTGAATTGATTCCTGACTGAAGCCACAGTTTGCACTATGATCTGTGAACCAGGGTGTTATTGACAATGTATTGACACCCGGAGCGGTTTGCAGAAGGCAGTGCGAACTGTCTGTGGGAAAGATTTGGGAACAGGTGCTGGAATCTCTTGTACAGGATGTATGGCAGAATCTTAAAGATGCATTTATTTTTTTCCTGCGAGCAGCAGTGACTGACGTGTGTGTGTGTGTGTGTGTATGTGTGTATATATATATATATATATAATGTGTGTGTATGCTGAAACAACTAATCAATTGACAACTAATCAATTGTGAAATTAATCGATTACAATTTTCATAATCAATTAATCGGCCAGTAACATATTGGGGTTAAAAAAAAAAAATAGCCCTTTATAGTACAAAAAAGCAAATCGCTACTGTAAATATTACGTTCACTGTCCAACAGAAAAAAACTGAACCCCTTACAGCAGCGATTTTTTTTTTTTTTGTACTTATTTTTGTTTTTTTTAACCCCATTATGTTACTACACATCTCAGGCCTGTGGTCACACCTCTGTTTTTTGGTGCTTTTTGCAGAAACACACTACAGTTCATTTACATGGTTTCCTATGGGACACGTTCACATCCATGATTTTTTTTTTCAGCTGCTGCGTATTTGGAAAGGGCAAGGACTTTTTAACGCAAAACGGTGCTATTTAGTTTTTTTGGGTTCAATATACTTTAATGGAGAAGCTGCAGAAATTTGTGCGGCAATTTGTGTTTTGTAATCTGTCCAACAACAAATTGGCCCTAAAAAAATATTTTTTTAAGGCCATTATCCGATTAATCAAAACAATAATCGGCCAACTAATCGATAATGAAAATAATCGTTCGTTGCAGCCCAAATATATATATATATATATCTGTCTCTCTCTATATTTTTTTGGATGTGTGTTTAAAAAAGGACCGACAATGGTACCAGGAATTGCCTGTTTGCACCCACATTCAGCTGCACGGGGCAAACATTAAGAGACTGGAGGCTTGTTTAATGTCTAGATTACACCGTTGTTTCTAATGATGCATATAGCAATCCAAAAAGTGCTTAATATAAGTTATAAATGGTCAATTTTTCATTCCACTATGAATGTCTGCATGACAGCACAGTCCACTTTACCTTTGAGTTGGCCAGGAAAGCTTGGGTGCCATTATAATGTAGCTGAAAAATGCCACTTACTGTATGGTTTTCAATGCAGTTAGCAGGATCAAAATGGTGAAAAGAGATATATAGATATATCTAATCTCCATTTTTTTTTTTTTTTTTTACGAAGAAAGCCCAACTCCAGGTTTGGTGATTGTTAGTCAGGTGAAAAGAACGGATTCCTACCCCACAATACATACCTGTGCCTGATCTTCACCACTGTGTAAATGAGATGTGGTTTTCTCAACTCTCTCCCTCTTCATAGGCTCAGACAAAGCAGAAGCAGCCATTGGACCCTGCTGCTGTCAATCGCAGCCAGTGAGGAAGGAGCGAGGCCAAGCCGCATTCTGTGTGTCAGTGGAGACGCAGCGCGTGGCTCAGGAGCGAGCCCACATAAGTGCTCCCATAGCAAGCAGCTTGCTATGGTGGGCACTTGCCAGGAACCGAGAAGAGGAGTATCAGGGCTGCTCTGTAAACTGAGCAGATTATATAACATGTTTGTTATTTTAAAGAAATTATGGGTTTCCAATCACTTTCAATGACTTATGTAAGAAAACTAAGGACTTATGCTTGCTTTGATGACAGGTTCACTTTAAATTGTTACAGGTGTGTGTGTGTGTGTTTTTTTTACCCCCCAAGCTTTGTTGCACACTACAGCGAGTTATTTTTCAAACAGTTGTTGGATTTTCTCTGTAGTATACCTTTACGCCGGTGCTAACACTTTTTTTTTTCCTCTCTTCCAGCTAATCACTGTGAGCCACTGTGTGAGTTCATGAAGTTGGCCTTCCCTAGGATAGACTGGTGCAGAGAGCTGCTATTTCCATCAATACCAGTGTTGCAGGCTTCAGGGTTCTTGTGTGCTTCTGTTTTTCCCCTGCTTAGGCAGAAAGCATGCTATGAGGGTCTCCTATTGCGGGTTTGCTGAAAGATTAGACAAATTATTACTATGTAATGCAAGTAAAACCAAGCTTAGCAATGTTTATTTTCATATATATATATTTATATTCAAATCAATATAAAGATATTCTTTGGATATCTGTGAAAGCCTGTCGGTATGACGGAATGCAGCTTATGCACATATGAGGATTGGAGCAACTACACCTTGTATGGACAAGCAAAGGAATATGTCTCAAAATGAGAACAGATGTCCGTAGATAGTATCTCCATCTTCCTGAAGACTGCAGTTCCAGCTTGTTCGAAGCTAAGTGACCACTTGAACTCTAGTGCCTTCACTTTACAGCTCGTGGCAGCCTTACAGCAGATGCGGGCAAAGAGATCCTGTTCTATGCTTTGCAGAATATATTAGTTATTCCTCAAGGTGAAAGGTCAAGATATTTGTTTTAACTATGCATTTTATTTTATTATTTTTTTTAAATTTCATCTTGTTTTGCCAAGCCATATTGAATTGTGTTAGTACATAGAGGCATTAGAAACTAACAGTACAAAACCCAAGTTTTACATGTGTGTTTATTTTGTATTGTATTGCCTTACAGTTTTTAAAGAACGTTAAGTTAACGGACATATAAAATATGTATGCACTGTGTGAACTTGTAAATTATTGTTAGAACACTTTTTTTTTTTTTTTTATTGGATATGGCTTTGTTCTTTTTAGTGCCTTATTTCAGTCGTTTTACTGCCATGTTTAAAGGGTCTGGGCACAAAATGTAGTTTCCTGAAAGTGAAACCATTATTATATGCAGGTTTTAGCTGCCTCCACGTTACATTTCCACTAGAAGAGGGAGATTGGGAGACCAGAAAAAGGGAGCAAGTAACCCTTACACTGAGATTACATATATGCTTGTACAATCCATGTGATCACCAATGGGTTGTAAGACATTCCATGCTGGTTTGCATAAGGGCTGCATGGATCGATTCAGAGACAGCACAGAAAATCCAAGCTAGAGATACTCAAACTGTAACATAATCTTGCAGGTCACTTGGCCTAAAATTATTTGGAGGTAGAGGTTGGGTTGGTGTGTTGTGGAGTACATTAAAATCACCAATTTTATATCTAAAAGATACTGTAGGTATTCTCTGTATGAAGTTAGGAGTCGCTTTACTAGCCAAACGTCCCATGTGACTGTGTAGACGCATAAGAAATAACTAAATTCCAGATGCCCATTTTACATTCCTTGTGTCCCTAAAAGTTCCAGGGTTTTAAACAGCTGATATGCTCCATATTGGAACACATTAGCGTTTTAGTCATCCAATAAACTTTTATATGGCTTTTGCCGCTTTGTAAGTTCCCTAGTTGGCTCCGCCATCTGTCTGGTAAAAGAGCTCTGAAGGTAGATCTTGAGCAGGCCTGACGAGAACGGGTGGCCTTTTATTTTCCTGTTTGTTGGTTACATGCTAATGCCCATTTCTAACTAGGTATGTAACCACAGCTGTTTGGAAGAGATCTTCTGTAGACCGTTGCTTTTTTTATAATTTTTTTATTTTTTTGCCCAATAAAATTGTATAAGACGTATCATGTGATTCCTGTACAATCACTGATCTAAACTACCTAATAAGGTTTGTGTTTTAAATTATGCTGAGCATATGTGCAGTTGAAAGCATTAAAATGTAAAAGGATAAAAAAAAAAAAGGTTCACATTTTTATAAATTCTTGATAATATAGGGATTCTAATATAAATGTCTCTGCTTAATAGCAGAAACAAATTTAAGGTATGGGCAATAATGGTTTATTTTTGTTTGTTTTTTTACCGAATACCTCTTCAGTAATTTATAATGGCTTTGCAGTTTATATGTATTAAAAATAGAAAAAAAAGCACTGGAAAACTGGTTCTTCTGAAGGCAATTTGCATGTTTCAAGTGGTATTGAAATCCGCACTGATGGATATGTCATAATAAACATATCTGTTATTAATATGCTAATGACCGTGTGATCATTTGAAAAAAAAAAATAAAACCTATTTATAGAAATCCTGTTTCCAAAAGATTATTGGTGTTTGTTTTAGAATGTCTACATGTAAGCCTTTTTTATTTTATTTAACATGAACCAAAAAATAATATAACATTCAGACAAACCACTGGCATTGGTACATTTAGTTTCCATCAATCTAGTTGTCCAGATTCGAAGATTATCTAAAATATTTAGAAATATTAAAGAAAATAATCATATTCCAGAGCAGATAATATAAAGTACTTTTCCATGGCAGGCTGTCCTACTCCACTAATAGCTAAGAAAATACCCAATCTTTAATATAGGCTGGAATTTAAGTTGAACTCAAATAAGAATTTTAATTAAAACGGAGTGTAGGTGTGCAATAAAACCTGGCCTGCCAGGATCCTAATATAATATTTTTTTAAGCAACAATGAAGTGCATATATGCACAAAAAACCCACATGGACAGGCAGACTCGTTAAAAGGTATACATATTTATTTTTTCATAAATTTTGTTAAACAAAAATTTCAGTATGAAAATGGACACAACATTTTGAGCAATTATCAGTAAATTTACATACAAATACCCTACACACGAAAGGTTATATCCAGAGGGCTACCCATATCAGGTCAGCTCTCTTGAATACTTGTGGTAAGACCCAACATGTTTCAGACTTTTGTTTTTCCTCAGGAGTTGTAGATAGGGTATTTTTCTTCTACAATGTGAATATGTAATTAACTATTAAAAATTATGAATTAATTGAGAGAGAGCTATATGTTCACATCAGCTGTTGGAAAAAAAATACAAAGGTTTAGCACAAATATTTGCATACGATATCTAAAAGCATATCGATTCTTGCTGGATGTGGTATTCGTGCGAATGGGCCCTGCGGTTAGTAGGTAGGGAGATACCTGCCATCTTAGGCACAATTACACAAGGACTCCAGGTATAGATATAAAAGTAAATAGTAGAGATGGGTAATGAGCATATCAAGATTTACCTCCGACAAACAAAAGTCTGAGAATATTTTATACATAGTAAAAGGAGGCAGGTAGACACTCAACACCTCCTAATATGGTTACCCATTTGTTCATATAATGATTCAAAAGTTTTATAAAAATACCTCCGGGTCAACAAGGTCCGTGTGTCCACGGTCCGCATGCATCAAGCAGCGACCAATCTGTCAATAGGAGAAATCCAATTGCCCTAGTGGTGATGGATTTCATCTGGGCAGTGGCTCTTGGATGCCTGCTTCCACCATAGGTGGAACTATGGTGTCCATGTTGGATTCCCTGAAGTCGCAGCGCCACCTCGCCCAATTGGGCGTTATGACGTTGCACGCTCCCGATGCGCATAGGGCCTCAGACCTGCGCTTCAAGCTGGAGCACGGATCAGAGAAATGGAAGCAGTGGCCCCAGAGGAAACCAGGGCACCGTGCGCTTCCCATAGATACACATCCTGAACCCTCTGCCCTGGAGAAGGGCTGTGGCGTGCCAGGTGATGTGCCATGCACCAACCACCAGAGGGGGCACACTTGCCTCATCCATGCACTAAAGAAGAACTATGCTGAAAAATAACAATAAAACATGAGTGTAAAGTACATAAAACTGAGCAGTATAAATATGTACAGAAATTATCAAAATACATATAATGCAAAAAATGTGTTCGACAACCCAGTGCAAATTACATAACCAACAATGAAAATTGTAAATAAAAGGGGGGGGGGGGCAAGATAAATAATAAATTCTACAAATCAAGTTCACATATTTCTGAATTAAGTTAAAGCCTTGTAGAAAGGGCTTAAAACTAAAAGCTTTGAGGCCTGGTGGTGAGGTTAAGCAGAAATGGCCACCTTTTAAAGCGTATGTTCGCCTTCACATCTGAAGCACTGGGTTGGTTTTGAGCGGCATCTTACCCCACATATCAAGTTTTGGAAAATCGTACTGAATTTATAAAAATTTATTATATGCGGGATTCAACATGGTGAATTTTCTACATAGTAGATTAACTGAGGCATCCACATCATGCTGCCCTCACATACAGAAAGCTTGATGTTGGCAAAAAAAAGCTAACAACCACTGATCAGATTCATATCTACCCAGTAAAAATGTGAGTGGTGATGAGGGAAGCACAGAGAGGGGATCTTTTTACAGCTGAGACATTGGGAAATACTCTTACTGACGATTGACCCCATGAGATGCTGCAGCAGTGTATTACAGAGTGTGGTGAATAGAGTGCATTATGGGAAGCTTACTAATGAGGTTCATCTGTTGCCTGACATCGCTCTTTAGAAGCAGGGTTGGATATAACGCAGTTCTAGTTGTCTTAAAGTGGTTGTAAACCCTCACATATATCCAGTGAAATGAGTATCCTCAGATGATAAACAGATGAAATAAATCCTACATAAGTTTTACTTGTTCATCTGCAGTCTTCTCTTGTTCACAACCCTTCAAAAATGCAATTTTGTGATAAAATCTTTAAGCATCCTTGAGTACAGAGGATGGGGTGGAGACCTGCAGTCACACACACAGAGCTGATTGAACAAAAGGAACACACCCCCCTCCACATAGACGCAGGAATATACAGAGCTGTATTCTGAAAAGACAAGCTTTAGGGGGTTATCGCCCTCCCAGTCACAAATTTTTATTATGTGTCAGGAAAACTTCTCAAAAGTGACTCGTGCTGATAACAGAGGAACGAAGCACCAGAGAAAAACGACACTTGGAAACAAACTCTATTTACGGTTATTTACGAAAGGCAAATACACTTTGCACTACAAGTGCAAAGTGCACTTGAAATTGCACTGAAAGTGCAGTCACTGTAAATCTGAGGGGTAGATCTGAAATGAGGAGAAGCTCTGCTGATTTTATCATCCAATCATGTGTTGGTTCACTTACCTTTTGCTTCAATTTCCCTTCTAAATGTTTTTTTCTTTGTCTGAATTTCTCACTTCCTGTTTCTCCTCAGTAAGCTATTCTAAATGACTTTCCACCGCTCAGATGATGGTGGAAAGCTTACTGAGGAGAAACAGGAAGTGAGAAATTCAAACACAGAAAAAAAACATTTAGAAGGGAAATCGAAGGAAAAGGTAAGTGAACCGACAATGCACTAGCTTAACCACTTGACATTTGTGCGGTGATATCTGAATGATGCCTGCAGCTACAGGCATCATTCAGATATCACCGTCTTCAGCCGGCGATTCTGTGCACGATGAGAAAGATCAAAGCGGCAGTTCCGCCACTTGATCATTCTTGTAGGCGGCGGCGCCCCCCCTCCCGCCGCCATCCGGTGGTTCTGCCATCAGCGGCCCGGAGAGCGAATCGGCCAGCGTTCGCTGGGAAAGCATAGAGATGACTGGTGACCAGATGGTCACCAGTCATCTCTATGACCGTCGGAGTTCTGGGCGCGATGTTATGACGTCACGCACGGTACCCGGAAGTAAACAAAGCCGCAATCGCGGCTGTCGGCATTAGATCGGTGAATTTTTATCACCGATCTAATGCTTGTAAGCCTGAAGGAGAGATGTGGGGTCTTATTGACCCCACATCTCTCCATAAAGAGGACCTGTCACAGTGATTCCTATTACAAGGGATGTTTACATTCCTTGTAATAGGAAATAAAAGTGATAAAAAAAAAATGTAAAATAAAGTGTTAAAATAAAAAAATGAAGTAAAATAAAAATACAAAAAAAAGTTTAACCACTTCCATACCAGGCACTTACGCACCTTCCCGCCCAAGCCAATTTTCAGCTTTCAGCGCTGTCGCACTTTGAATGACAATTGCGCGGTCATGCTACACTGTACCCAAACAAAATTGGCATCCTTTTTTCCCCACAAATAGAGCTTTCTTTTGGTGGTATTTGATAATCTCTGCGATTTTTATTTTAAATTTTTTTGCGCAACAACTAAAGAAAGACTGAAAATGTAGAAAAAAAATATGTTTTTATTTTTTTCTGTTAATTTTTTTGTAAATAAGTAAGTTTTCTCTTTCAATTACGGGCACTGATATGGCGGCACTGATGGGCACCGATGGACATCGATGAGGTAGTACTGATGGGCACAGATGAGGTGGCACTGATTGGCGGCGCTGGTATGCGGCACTGATGGGCACTCATGGGCGGCACTTATGGGTGGCACAGATGGGCACTGTGGGGGTGGCACAGATGGGCACTGTGGGGGTGGCACAGATGGGCACTGTGGGGGAGGCACAGATTTATCCATGTTGCCAGTCAGTGCCCATTTGTGGGCACTGATTGGCATCTTTTTTATTTTTTACTGCTTTTTATTTTTTCCACTGACTTTTTATTTATTTATTTTTTTTGCCCTTCCCTGGTGGTCCAGTGTGGCGATCCGAGGGGGGGCTGCGCTGATAAACAATCAGCGCGAACCCCCCCTGTTAGGAGAGCCGCCGATCGGTTCTCCTCTACTCGCGTCTGTCAGACGCGAGTGAGGAAGAGCCATCAACGGCTCTTCCTGTTTACATCGTGATCAGCCGTGATTGGACACGGCTGATCACGTGGTAAAGAGCCTCCGCCGGAGGCTCTTTACCGAGATCGGCGATGCAGGGTGATCGGGCGCGCGCGGCATGAAATCCTGCAGGACGTCCATGGACGTCCAGTCAGGATTTCAGAACCACTTCCCGGACGTAAATCCCCAATGGACCGGGCGGGAAGTGGTTAAAACGCCCCTGTCCCGGGTAGCTTGCGCTTCGAAGTGAACTTGCATGCAAGTCCCGCCCACATTTGTAAACGCCCTTCAAACCCCACATGTGAGGCATTGTCGCGTGCGTTAGAGCGTGTGCAACAATTCTAGCACTAGACCTCCTCTGTAACTCAAATAGTAACCTGTAAAAAAAATTAAAGTGTCGCCTATGGAGATTTTTAAGTACCAAAGTTTGGCGCCATTCCATGAGTGCGTGCAATATTAAAGTGTGACATGTTAGGTATCTATTTACTCGGCGTAACATCATCTTTCACATTATACAAGAAAATTGGGCTAACTTTACTGTTTTGTTATTTTTTAATCCATGAAACCGTTTTTTTCCCCAAAAAAAGGCATTTGCAATGACCGCCATTTTATTCCCTAGGGTGTCTGCTAAAAAATATATATATAATGTTTGGGGGTTCAGATTAATTTTCTAGGGAAAAATTGTGATTTTTACATGAAGGAGAAAAGTGCCAAAATAGGCCCGGATGTCAAGTGGTTAAAGGAACCTGTTTGGAAAATAAAAGACGAACCTTTATAACCCCTTTAAGGACCGCCTAATGCCGATATACGTCGGCAGAGGGACTTGCGGACCCGATCGCCGCCGGAGTCCCGCGATCGGTGCCCCCGAGCTGAAGAATGGGGAGAGGTGTGTGAACACACCTTCCCCGTTCTTCACAGTGGCGCTGTCATCGATCGTGTGTTCCCTGATATAGGGAAACACGATCAATGACGTCACACGTCCAGCCCCGCCCCCGTGCAGTTAGAAACCCATATGAGGTCACACTTAACCCCTTCAGTGGTTAACTCCCAAACTGCAATTGTCATTTTCACTGTAAACTGTGAAAATGACAATGGTCCCAAAAATGTGTCAAAATTGTCCGATGTGTCCGCCATAATGTCGCAGTCATGAAAAAAAACGCTAATCGCCGCCATTAGTAGTAAAAAAAATAATAATAAAAATGCAATAAAACTATCCCCTATTTTGTAAACGCTATAAATTTTGCGCAAACCAATCGATAAACGCTTATTGCAATTTTTATTTTTACCAAAAATAGGTAGAAGAATACGTATCGGCCTAAACTGAGGAAAAAATTTTTTTTTATATATTTTTGGGGGATATTTATTATAGCAAAAAGTAAAAAATATTGCATTTTTTTTCAAAATTGTCGCTCTATTTTTGTTTATAGCGCAAAAAATAAAAACCACAGAGGTGATCAAATACCACCAAAGGAAAGCTCTATTTGTGGGGAAAAAAGGACGCCAATTTTGTTTGGGAGCCATGTCGCACGACCGCGCAATTGTCAGTTAAAACGATGCAGTGCCGAATCACAAAAAGGGGCCTGGTCCTTTACCTGCATTTTGGTCCGGGTCTTAAGTGGTTAAAGTGGATGTAAACTCACTCTCATCCTTTCTAAACTACTGCCATAGTGCTGATTTATAAGGATATACATGCCTCCTGCATGTATCCTTACCTGTCAAATATCTCCCTTCTGTCTATTATAAGAACTGAAAAACTGCAGATTCTGTGGGTGGATCTGTTGTCTGGAGCTCGGTGGGTGGAGTCGTGATGTCAGTAGTCTCCCCGCCCACCTCTACATAAACACAGTGAAATGAAAAGCAACAACAAAAAGTCCATATGACTGCAATGTGAAGGAACACCCAGTGATGGCCTGAAGTGACAGCTGCACTTTCTTCCTGAGACTAACAACTTTGAGTGAATTCCACCACCATAGTGTAAGTCAGTGTTTTTCAACTCCAGTTCTCAAGGCACACAACAGGTCATGTTTTCAAGCGTTCCATTATTTTGCACAGGTGATTTGATTAGTTTCACTGCCTTAGTAATCACCACAGCCGTTACATATAAAGGAAATCCTGAAAACATGACCTGTTGGTGTGCCTTGAGGACTGGAGTTGAAAAACACTGGTGTAACTAAACCGCTTACCAGAGCCAATGGTCCCTTGTGATATAGGACCTAAAACAGCATGAATGTTAAACCCAGGCAGGCACGACCGAACAACTGCATCCATAGCGTGGTGATACGATGTGATAATACGACAAACTCCTCAGCGTAAACGTCAATTAGTATAGTATCATGCAAAGAAAGCAGATGCCTCGATAGTGTAAAACCAATTACTTTTATTAAAATATAAAACAAACCGTAAAAAAACTCACATTTAGTAAGTGTAAGACCAGCCTTAAACCTGTTGCGCCGGCCGGACACAATCAGGAAAACCCGTTCGTGTGGAAAAACGAGCAGATGAGGGTGATGACGTCAGCAAGCCGCTCGTTCCACCCGACGCGTTTCGTGATAGGTCACGTCATCTCGGGGCACCAGTACTTGCTGTTTGTTGGCTGCAGTTTCTGGTTAATGAAATTTTTTCCAACAGGTCACTTCCACATTAAATAATCAACTTCTGTCAAGCGGATAATATCCGATACGCGTATGACTAGGATGAGAAAAACCATCATACGACCAAGCAGGTCCTGCATAATATAAGTGGCTATCATGTTTTGAAGGTTTATTTACATTTTTTCAAAGTTGTTTCTCTTACATAAAATGAAGCAATGTTCTACTCTTAAACCTAGAAAATGATGCTGAAATATTTCTACTCATTTTTAGGTCAAAAAAATAATAATTGAAATGTCAGTCCATCTGCATGAAATTCTTTGCTTAGGAATTTGGCAGCCTTCCAGTACCTGCAGATGAACTGCACCCAGGGGACCAAACCACTGCTCTAAAATTTCAAATATCCTAAATTCTTTACCCAGCCACTGAGAGTGTTCTAACAGGAGTGTTCGCAATGTGATATATTTAAAGGGAAGAAAGCACCTCAAACTATTACAAGAAAAAATGATTGGGGTGTGAAACTATAGGTGCCTTGCAAGCTGTGATTCCTGTACTGATTCTTCCTCCAGAGACTTGTCTCTTGTCCCTGTACCTCTGCAGTGCAGAAGGCAGGCTATAAGAATTCTGTGACAGCAGTGCCTACTCACAGGACAAGGTGAAGATATGTCACAGAATTCAAGGAAGCTAAAGTGATAACCAAACAGAGAAGTGGTACCGTATTTATTGGGGTATAGCGCGCTCCCGCGTATAGCGCGCACCCCTAAAGTTGCCGAATTCCTGTGGAATTTTTTTTTTTTTGTACTTAGTTTTGGTGTCTTGCGCGGCGTCCATCGGCGGCCTCGTCGGGTCCGTCTGCGGCTTCGGGTGTCCTCTTCGTCGGGTCCGGCGTCCTCCCTGCTCGTTTCCCGCGCCGAGTTTGAATACTGTGCCGACATATACCGAGCGCAGTATACTCGTGTATCGTCGGGCAGGCTCGGCTACTCTCGCGCTGACGTCCTGTACGTCCAGGACGTCAGCGCGAGAGGCGCCGAGACTGCCCGAAGATACACGAGTGTACTGCGCTCGGTATATGCCGGTGCAGTATTCAAATTCGGCGCGAGAAAGCGGGCATCGGCACAATTTTGCCCTGATTTTCAGGGCAAAATAGTGCGCGGTATACGCCGATAAATACGGTAATTGCCATAATTTATTCACATAAATAATATGCCACTGTTTTTTTTTGTTTTTTTTTTATATCATACACCCCATTTACACTTGTGCAACTTGTCATACGACTTTGGACATCAAATTCACACTCCATGTTTTCCAATCATAACCATTCATATAGAGTATGTGCAACTTAAATCCGACTTGAAGACCATAGACTTCAATGTTAACCCTCAAAAGCTGTACCTGAATGTTTTACATGCAACAATGGGTCTGACTTTGCTCAGGGACAGCAAGTCACATCCATCCAAAGTTGCATCAAAGTTCCACAAGTGTGAATGGAGTCCAAGTACCCCTTTCCTGCAGCACTGTTATGTGGGCATATGATATTTCCCTGTTCTTTGACATCTGCAGGTAAAGTTCCTTGGGAGAGGCTTCTAATACTTTATTATTATAATTTCAGGTACTTATATAGCGTTGTCAATTTGCACAGTGCTTTACATATATAATATACATTCACATCAGTCCCTGCCCTTGAGGAGCTTACAATCTAGGGTCCCTAAACTCACATTCATATATACAGTACACATACTAGGCCAATTTCTGGTTCCTCTCTAAATTGAGGGGAGGGGGCTGTGGGTGCATTGTTTGCCGCCCCCTCAAAAAAAATATACCATCAGCCGCCACTGGGGATATATACCTGGTTGATCCAGACTCACTGGGGCAGATTCATGTAGCACTTACACCGTTTTTTTGGGAGATGCGCGGCGTAAGTGCAGATTTGCGCCGGCGGATCGCTGCGCCGTACCCAGAGAACCAGATTACGCCTTCAAATCGACTTCTCGCCTCGGTGTAACATTTCCACGCCGGCGCGGCGTTGGTGCAGATTTACGCTGGTCCGATCTGGCGCGGCCATGGTTTTTGTGTTTTAAATATGCAAATTAGGTTTTTGGGCCGATTCATCAACTTAAGCTTGTCCGGCGCAGGCTACTCCCGGTGAGCGGAAGAAAAAATTCCGGCGCCAATTTACCCCTCATAAAAGCAGGGGTAGCTTTGCACCAGACTTGCACAGGTCAGCTGGAGAGCAGCTAAAGCAGCAGCGTTACACACGACCTGAGCAACAACACTTGCTGGACAACACATCTGTGTGCCAACATGCCAGGGGCAGCCGTGGTCCTTGCACTATTGCGTCGACGGGCACGGGAGAGAGTATTCCGCACACGCATTGACATCTTTGACATGGGGGAATTGGAGGTGTTTCGCATCTACAGATTCAGCCGTGAAGTCATCCTGGAAATAACCAGAACCCTGCAGGATGACATCACCAGCCAGACACACCGCACACAAGCAGTGCAGCCACTGGTGAAGGTCCTGGCAACACTGCATTTCCTGGCCACTGGATCTTTTCAAAGAACAAGTGGATTGTCGGCTGGGATGTCACAATCCACCATGAGCAGATGTGTGCACCAGGTTATCCCTGCAATCCTGGGACGCATGGCCAACCAAATCATAAAACCCACCCAGGAGGTCCAGCGACTGAAGACAATGAGAGATTTCAAACCAAATTGACAGATTCCCACGCACTGTGGGGGCCATTGATTGCACCCATGTGGCACTACAGCCCCCCCGTGACATGGAGCACATATACTGCAATCGCAAGCATTGGCATTCCATCAATGTACAGGTGATTGCCGATGCCCAATGCCTCATATGGCACGTCCGTGCCAAACACCCAGGATCCAGCCATGACAGCTTCATCTACCGGCAAAGCAACATCCCTACAGAATTTGAACAGAACGTGTACGGGAACAGCTGGCTGGTTGGTGGGAGTCAGGTATGACTGTCCCCCCCCATGATGCAGACATCACGAGGGGCACATGCACGACTAACATCCTCCTGTCTTTTCCCTTCCAGGTGACGCGGCATATGCACTGGGTCCCCATATGCTGACTCCATTCCGGAATCCCCAAACACCAGGAGAGAGAAGATACAATGAGGCACACGCACGCACCCGTGGAGTGGTGGAACGCACATTTGGCCTCCTGAAGTCCCATTTCAGATGCCTGGATAAGTCTGGGGGTACCCTGTTGTATTCCCCAGACTTTGTGTGCCAGATCATCGGGGCATGTTGCATGCTGCACAACCTCGCAGTGAGAAGGGGCCTGGAGATTGACATACGTGATGACTTGAGCCCCCAACCACATAATCCCCCCCTGCCAGAGGCTATCCCGTCTGCTGATGGAAGAGCCGTCAGGACACGCCTCGTGGAACGCTTCTTTTCTCGTTAAACACATATTAATCATGGCACTATGAGAATGCACGCATGCACACCACTGTGGTCCCTAGCACACACACCCCACATCCACAATGAATTGGATTAGACCGAAGTACCCCCATGGTACTAGGGAGCAGCAACGCCGCGCCAAGGCTCCAATTATGTTGCTGTCCATTCATACACCTTTCACACGGGTCGTGGGGATCACTTCTCCCCAACGACTGAGGGTGACAAACCTTAATGGCAGGATTGTCGCCCCCCCCCCCCCCACATTCACACACCATTCACACTGAAGCCTGCACTACTCCCCGTGTGCAGGGAAATAAATAAAATTGACTCATAACCTGAGTATCAAAAAAATAAATAAGACTCATAACCTGAGTGCACAAAAAATAAACCAAAAAAATCAATGTCCCTTGCGTGGGCTCTTTCTTGTCCCTAAGGTTTTGGGCCGCTGTTGCCTGGTGCGAGCCGGGGCTGGTGGAGCTGGGGGGGCTGGTGGTGGAACCTCCCCCAGTCTCTCCATAGCTGCCTGCCCTCCATTGCCACGGCTAGCCGGTGGAGGTAGCTATTCGTGGCAGCCTGCATCCGCAGCCGGCGGGTGATATTGCTGCGCTGCTGGCGCCTTGTCAGCCTCCCCTCCTCTCTGACAGCACCTGCCAGGCTCCGGACCTCAGTAACCAGCTCGGATGTGGTGTCCTGCAGGTCACCCATACAGGACAAAAGGGCTGCCCCGTTACCCACAACATCCTGCAGGCTCTCGTTTAGGAGCCGACTGTCCCCAGCCTGCTGCATAACGGCCTCCTTCAATGCCACAGTGCAGGCAGCATGGCTCTCGGCAGAGGATGCCAGGCTACCTGCGACCCAGGTCAGATCCCCCGCAAGAGTCCCAATGTGGCGGGTCTGCCTGCTTTGGTCCCTTGCAAGACTTAACTCCAGCTCTGCATGGACTCCCCTTGTTTTTTTTAATGCCTTCCTCTGGGCAGGAGCGGCTTGAGGCCGGGTGGAAGGGCTGGCCCTGGAGGGGCTGGGGTCCCGTGAGGGGCTTGCCCTGGAGGGGCTGGGGTCCCATAAGGGGCTGGCCCTGGAGGGGCTGGGGGCCCGTGAGGGGCTGGCCCTGGAGGGGCTGGGGTCCCGTGAGGGGGAATCCCTGATAGGGATAGCAAGCCCTGAGGGGCTAAGTCTAATGAGGGGAGAGGTTTGGGAGGGGCCAGCAATGGGGGTCTCCACCAATAAATAAACAGTCTCCTCCTCTAACATGACCTGCTCCTCCTCCACTTCCTCCATCACATATGTAGGGGCAGTCTCCACCCTGGATGTGGTGGGTCGGTCTGCAGCCGATGATGGCCCAGCTCCATCCTGCACATCTGTGGAGGACACAAAACATTCAGATGTTGGTGGTCCCACACACTTGACACTTGTTCCCCCCCCCCCACACACACACATGCAACACACCCGAAAGAAGATAAAACACACTTACCTCTCCTCAAGGGCTGATCCCCAGAATCAAAGCCCTCCAGGCCCTCCACCAGCTCCCTAGCCAGGAACCTGGCCACAACAAGGTCCTCCGCTGTCAGGATGATCGTTTTGGCTGGTCCTCCTCCAGTTCCACTGGCATGTTTTCTTTTTGCCACCAATTTCTCTTTCACTAATCGACGCAAGTCATTAATTTTCTTACGGATATGCCTGGGCTCCCTGTCTGCCACCCCCAAAGCATTCACCTGTGCTGTGATCTCCGCAAAAATTCTCACTTTCTCAGCCTTGCCAGTGTAGGCACTCTGTGGCCCATAGAGGCGGTCCCCATGTTGGGAGAGGCCCTCAATAATCACAGCCCTCTCCTCAGGGCTAAAGTTGGTCATTCGCCCACCTGATTCCTCATCAGCCATAACTGACCAACACACTGCAAACTACCTAGCTTACAAAAAAAAAGCTTGAGTACATTTGCACCTGTAGTGCGGAAGTCTGGGCTGATTTATGGACTGGGCGTTGATAGTGGGCCGACGGAGCTCAGGGCTCACGCCGGGGCGCAGTTCTGAGCATGTGCAGATTGGGGCATTTACCCCTGGATGTCACTGAGCATGTGCGGTCTAAAATGCGCCCCGGCGTGACCCCTGCGCCACGGTCGGCACTTCATTAGCATAGGGTGACTCCCATTTGGCTTTACCCCGACTTACGCCGTCTAAAATCCGCCCCGCTGGGGCATCGTAGACAAAAAACGTTTCTTGAATCGCCTAACTGCCTCTCCGCGCTGGACCGGTGTAGTCTAAAAATGATGCACCACGCCGGTGAAAATCTGCGCCATTGTACATGAATCTGCCCCACTGTCTAGAGAGCATACATCAACAAAGTGGTGCAGCACATTGGTGTAGTGGTTAGCACTTTCTCCTAGCAGCAAAAGGGTCGTTGGTTCAAATCCCAACCACAACACTACCTGGCGTTTGCATGTCTTTGGAGGAAACCGGAGTACACCCACACAGGCAATGGGAAAACATGCAAACTCCAGGCAGGTTGGGATTTGAACCAGCGACCCTATTGGAGCCTCTGGCTCTAATCACGTGCTTAAAAAAAAAAAACATTGGAATCAATGCATCCGACGCTATGGGGGGGGGGGGTCAGCCTTGCTCCCCTGCATTACGGGCCACCACTGTATATCACTCTACACAAAACAAATGATTTAGTGGCTTTGTGAATATGAAAGCATTAAGATAAAAAAAACTTTCTGTGTGCATCAGCCCCACTAATACTTACCTGAGCCCATCTCGATCCAGCGATGTTGCATGAGAGCTTCGGCCCCACTGGCGCCCGCTGCTGTCAATCAATGTCAGTGAGCCAATGAAGAGAGAGAGAATAGACACAGAGCAACGGCTCCACTTAGATGCCCCATATAAAGCTGCTTGCTGTGGGGGGCACTTGACAGGAGGAAGGGGCCAGGAGCGCCAGCAAGGGCCCAGAAAAAAGGAAGAAATGGGCTGCTCTGTGCAAAACCATTACACAGAGCAGGTAATTATGACATGTTTTTTACTTTTTAATGAAAAAAAAAACAAGACTTTAATATCACTTTAACGACACTCAATAAAACAAAGTAGTCACTCAGGGCCAGATTCACAGATGAAATACGCCGGCGTATCTACTGATACGCCGGCGTATTTTCAAATTTCCCGCGTCGTATCTTTAGTTTGAATCCTCAAACCAAGATACAACGGCATTTGGATTAGATCCGACAGGCGAGCGGCTTCGTACGCCTTCGGATCTTAGGATGCAATACTTCGGCGCTCGCTGGGTGGAGTTTGCGTCGTTTTCCGCGTCGGGTATGCTAATTAGCTGTTTACGGCGATCCACGAAGGTACACGCGGTCGTCGCATTCTCTTACGTCGTCGCTAGTCGGCTTTTCCCGGCGTAAAGTTACGGATGCTATTTCAATGGCTTATATTTAGACTAGCCATGTTAAAGTATGGCCGTCGTTCCCGCGTCGAATTTCAAAAAAAAAAATTTTTCGTAAGCCGTCCGTGAATAGGAAAGAACGTAACGCACGTCGCCGGTCAAAAAATTACATCGGTGCGACGTCATTTCGCACAAAGCACGGCGGGAAATTTCAAAACGGAGCATGCGCAGTACGTTCAGCGCGGGTACGCGCCAAATTTAAATGATACACGCCCCATTTGAATTAGGCGGGCTTGCGCCGGACGGATTTACGTTACGCCGCCGCAAGTTTACAGGCAAGTGCTTTGTGAATCAAGCACTTGCCCGTAAAACTTGCGGCGGTGTAACGTAAATGTGATACGTTACGCCGCCGCGGATTTACGCGATTCTACCTGAATCTGGCCCAATGTGTCCCCTTTATGATATAAATAACATTTTAGTGAAAAAAAGCATCAGAAAATAAAGTTACACCCAAACACTTGAACCCCTCCTTCCCCTCTTCAAAAAATAAAAATAAATTGAGGCCACCCTCATAGATATGGGCACATTCGTTACTTGCGCACTACACTTTACCCATCTCCATGAACGCTGGAGTGAGGGCAATCATTCTAGGGTAGGGGTGCCCAACCAGTGGCCCGGGGAGCTCTCTGATGTGGCCCACGACCTCCTGCTTTGGAATGGAATACTGTTATTAAAGGTAAGTTTATTACCAAAATCACCTGCACTGAGCCATAGACTTATATTACCTGCGAGTTTGGTGAGCTTTCTGAAAATGCACCACACCTACAGGATATAATAGAAGTCTATGGCAAAGTACAGCAAAGGCACAGGGGTAAACAACAGTGCATCAGTGTGAGAGCAGCCTTAGACCCCTTTTACATGCTCAGTCTGACCCATATTGGACCCTTCATTCACCTCTAAGGAGAGGCAGATGTAAATGGACTTGTGTCCAATCCAATCTGCAAAAAAAAAAGTGTTCAGTGGGCTGCCATCCATCCGCTACGTTTATTGTGGTCCGCAACCGTTTATCAAGTCGCTTAAGTGGTTCTCGCTCTTCAAAAGGTTGGGCACCCCTGTTCTAGGGCCATTATTCACATTTAACTATAAAGTGTTGACATTGCTTCCCGGCCTGCTCCTTAACAACCAGCTATACTTCACACAGAATTTGAATCAATTGATAATTTATCGACCGATCCGAATTTTAATCATTTTGAAAATTTGAAATTCGTTCGAAAATTTATAAATGAAACAAAATGAATTCCGAAATGAATCAACAAAATAAAATTAATAACATAATGAATCTATCCAGAAGGAAACAAACCAATTTTTTCCATTCTACATGTCTATGGGTCTCTCTATTTGTCCTGTTTACCATTAACATTGAAAGTGAAAGTCAAAGAAAATCCCAAATTTTGGGTTGTCCCCAGAAAAGTAATCAAAGGGAAATCTTCCAATGGGACGCTAGCTCTGGTGACCTGGGGGTCCCCTAGAAATTTTGGAGGGATTTCCTCTCACTGTTTGGCTATAGAACAGGACAGGGGCGTAGCTACAGGGGTCGCACTTGCGACCTGACCCCATGCTTCTTGAGGGCCCCCCTGTACAGCTGAATAGGAGGGGTGGCATATAGCAGAACCAATCTCCATCTGCAGGCGCTGAACACTCTAATGCAATGGGGGACACTCTGATGCAAGAGGGGCTCTCTGATGCAATGGGGGACATGCTGATGTAAGGGGGGGACACTCTAATGCAAAGGGGGCTCTCTGGTACAAGGGGGGACACTGATGCAAAGGGGGACACTCTGATGCAAGGGGGAACACTCTGATGTAAGGGGAGACACTCTAATGCAAAGGGGGCTCTCTGGTGCAAGGGGGGACACTCTGATGCAAGGGGGGCACTTTGATGTTGATGTAACGGGGACTCTCTGATGCAAGGGGGGACACTGAAGGGGAACACTAATGCAAGGGGGACTCTCTGCAAGGGGGATCTCTGATGCAAGGGGGGACACTCTGATGAAAGGGGGACTCTGATGGGGGACACTCTGATGCAAGAAAAACTCTGATGGGGGACAATCTGATGCAAGGGAGACTCTGATGGGGGATACTTTGATACAAGAGGGGCTCTGATGCAAGGGGGACTCTCTGATGCAAGGGGGGCTCTGATGGGGGGACACTGATGCAAGGAGGACACTTAAAATTAAAGTGGGCCGGTCTGGATGAAGTCCAGGGCCAAATTTCTGTCCCAGTCCAGCCCTGGACCTATACACATGTTTTCCTTTTCCAACTATATATACTCTGATTAAACCAAGAGTCCTTTGGTAAAATCAATTGGCCAGAAGTGAAGATCTAGTGATCCTTTCGCCCGTTTGCTGGCACACTGTTGACCAAGAGATTCCAAGCCTGCCCACCACGGCAAGGTAGACTCTTCTAGGGCAGGACCTACACTAACTACACTAAGCTACCCTACTGGATGCTAGTCATCCTTTTTCTAATGTTGGATGTATATTTGTAGTAGGCCTCATCCTATAATCTTTGTGTGCGATCTACTCTCTCCTAATTTGGTTGTCTGTGTGCATCTATCAAAAGCATGGAGCGGTCAGTTTATGTACATCTGGACGTCGTCTGTTAGTTTAGGTCAGTGCATGCCAGTCCTGTTTTTACCTGGGCATGTAGCCCAACTTATCTGCAAGGCACCCCATTTTCTCTGGACCCTCTTGGTGGTAGATGAGTGCATATAGGTGGGGCCAGGGGGTAGTACCATTATGCTGGGCATGGGGGAGTGTGGACAGATGAAACTTGGGGGGAAGTTCCACTGGCCACACTCACCCTATACTCAGGGTGGTAGCGTACCCTCTTGGTGGTAAATGAGTGCATATAGGTGAGGGCAGGTGGTATTACCAGTATGCTGGGCGTGGGGGAGTGAGGGCAGATGAAACTTGGGGGGAAGTTCCACTGGCCACACTCACCCAGGGTGGTAGCATCCCCTCTTGGTGGTAGATGAGTGGGTGTATTGGGTTGTGAGGCAGTTGAGCCAGAGGAAGGCGAAAAACCCCAGCAAAGCATGATCAATGTGCTCTAGCTGGGGAAAAAATACCTTCCTGATCCCCCGAGAGGCAATCGAATATTTCCTGGATCAGCCCTGTGTGAGGGGGAGGGTGGGCAATTGGAGCCCCACCCTCGGTGGTAAGTGAGTGGAGATGTGGGTGTCGGTGTGTGGAGAGTGGGGTAGGAGGGACAACCCCCCACACAGAGCTCCAGAGGGAGGAGCCATTGTCCAGACTACAGGTGGGTCACGACGTGTCTGTGTAATCTGCCGCCTCTGCTCAGGATCTGAGGAACTACAACTCCCAGCATGCACTGTGTAAGTAGTGGGGGTTCAGCTCCCATCCTGGAATAAGATGCTGTGGGACTAGATATCCCAGCATGATTTTTTCTATGGAGATATTACAGGTCCCAGTGATCTCTACATATCCCAGCCTGCTCCCCTCCCCCTCCTCATGGGGGATTGCACCCCCCCAGTCCCACCACCCAACTCATCTCCCACCGCCCTTTACCCTTCCCCTGCAGGCCCAACCGGCCCACCCTTATCCTGGGGGGAGGGGACCCACCACCCTTGGTGGGAGAGGAGTGTGGGGTGAAATTAACCCTGAGGAGGGGGAGGGGAGCATGTTGGGGTATGTAGAGATTGCTGGGACCTGTAGTACATCTATAGAAAAAATCATGCTGGGACATATAGTCCTGTAACATCTTATTCCAGGCTGGGAGCTGAAGCCCCATTACATACACAGTGCATGCTGGGAGTTGTAGTTCCCCATGCAGACAGAGATTGCTGGGAGATGTAGTCCCTCTGTCCCCTTCCCACGGCGTCCCTCCAGCCTACAGACATGAATTTTCTCCTCACAAGATGGAACATCGAGGGAAGATGAAATCTTGGTTTAGAATTCTGGCAAGCAGCATCTTTGGAGCAGTGAGAGGAGCAGTGTGTATACCGCTCCTTCACCGCTCCTTCCCATTGAAAACAATGGGACACTGCGGTAATACCGCCAGCAATGCGCCTCTGCAGAGGCGCATTGTGGGCAGTATCAACCCTTTTTCGGCCGCTGTCTTAAGGGGTGTGCACTAGACATAGGCAGTTGGGAAAAACTGAACATTTGGCTCTATGACGTTGTGTCATAAGCCTCCTCATAATACATGGGCCAGGGTGTGAAAAGTTTTTTCTGGTTGTCCGCTGATGGGGAAAAGTCTTGTGGCTGCAGCATCCGACTCTCACTGCTCTTGAAGAAAAATCTAGGGTCTAATGAGCCTCTTCATGATACATTGGCCATGGTGTAAAGAGATTCTCCTGGCTGTATGCCGTTGGGAAGAAGTCCTGTGGTGGCTGAAGAATCTGACTAACGCTCTTGTAGCAAAAGTCATTGAAATAATTCTGCTCCTTTGGCTCTTTTAGGGTTTGATGAGCCTCTTCATGATACATCGGCCATGGTGTAAAGAGATTCTCCTGGCTGTATGCCGTTGGGAAGAAGTCCTGTGGTGGCTGAAGAATCTGACTAACGCTCTTGTAGCAAAAGTCATTGAAATAATTCTGTACTGGTCCATAGTTGTTCAGTGGTAATAGTGGAGACCAGTCCATTGGTTCCACCTTCTGACGCTCACTCTCGTCACTACAGTCAGTAAAATAAGGTTTCTTCTCTGGCTCTTCCAGTTTTTGAGCCTCCTGGTTCTTTGGCGATGATAGTGGAGGTGAAAATAAATCCATTGGTGACATCATCAAACTGTCACTCATGTATGAAAAGCCTGTGAAATACTCCTGCTCCTTTGGTGATATTGGAGCCTCCCGGTCCAGGTAGTTGATAAATTCATTCAACGGCATGCTGTTATATGATGGTTCATCACAAATCTAGAAAGAGAAAAAGACATTCATCACTGTTTCTAATTGATACCGAGATTGGTAACAAAGTATGGTGAACCCCACCCCCGAGGTGCAGCAGATATCACAAGCAGGCTCCTTCCACCCTAGCTCCCTCTAGTGGTCAGATGACATACTCAATTACCATCTCCAATAATAAACAGATATCATTCAGACCAGGCCATATGATTGTGTAGTGATCACAAATTCATAGACAGGTCTAAAAAGTCTGTTAAAACAAATGTCTTATATAGTGGGTGAAGAGCCTGCTGCTGAAAATCTCCCCTCCCCCTCCAATGTGTTTGGACTCTATTATCCGTATACTTACTGGTTCGGATTCAGATGGCATGCGTGACTTTCTTCCCTTTAACTCTGCCCAGTCGATGGTCTTGAAGAATGGATGGCTCCTGATGTCACTGACTAGATGGTTTCGTCCCTCTTGGTCTTTCCACAGAAGCTGTAATGAAGAATGAAATATAATGAGATGCTGAATGACCAATAACAATATCTGAGCAATAGAGAAGCTGAGGCTTTCTGTAACTTACCTTAACTAAGAGGTTATGGAGGTCAGGGTCCATACCCTCCTCACAATCGGGCTCCATTTCAATAATTTTCTTCTTTATTTGTTCCCAGTTGTCCATTCTGGTTATGAAGGGATGTTTGCCAAACGCCATCTCGTATACTATTACTCCAAGGGAGAAATAGTCAACCATGCTGAAATAATAAATTCCTTGTAAAACCTGTAGAAATATAAGAGAAAGTGGGATGAGCACATTGTCAGACCAGGCAGAGGACAAAGATGACAACATAGTGACATATGTGATGTATAACGCTAATGCAAGACTAAAATTGCAATGAAACAGTATCAAACTGAAGTGGAGCTTGTGAATATTGAAGGTGAGGCTTAAAGGGGATGTATAGTCAAAACCCTTTTTTTTTTTACATGTTGGATAGAATAGAAAGGGGTTAAATACTCTAGGGCTTTGCCTAGAGGTGCCCTTTAATTGTCCCATTTAAAGTAGGTGGATGAAGGTATACTGACCCCAATAGCTCAATGTTCACAAGCACTCCACATGTTAAAGAGGAGAAGGGAAACAGCGGGTAAGCAGTTACTGGAGATTTTACCACATTCATATGTGTGAAACGGGCCGGAGAGATGAATCTATCTACACCTGGCCTCAATGTCCCCTACAAAGAACCGACACTGCTCCATGACTGAACTTCCCAGCTTTTGTTGGGATATTGTTCTGGCCTGGAAACCCACTGAAAGCAACCGGGACGCCAGTGGAGACATTCTCCATTTAGTGTAAGTGGAGCACCCCTTTATCTATTCTCTATATCCAATCACAATAATTGGTATATAAACAATAAAGTACTAATGCGCTACGAAAGTGTTCAACCAAAAAATAGGAACATTAATATTAAAAAGTGTAAACAGCAGCTAAATTCCTATAGTGTTGCCAGCACCAGTAGAAATGTGTATAAATATTGAAGTAGCGCTTGTTAATCTAGTGGTTAAAGTGTTAATATATTAAATTAATAAAATATATAAATCTAATAAAAAATACAGTATAAAATGCAACACAGCAAATAATCCAGCAAGTAATAATTGGTATATCTTGATAAATGTTATAATTAAGTCTGATATCAGACGCATACTTACTTCTGGAGCCATGTAGGTTGGTGTCCCCACATTTTCCTTAATTCTCTTAGACTCAGTCACTCCCTTCACTGACAATCCAAAGTCCGCAATTCTGGCATGGCCAGCATTGTCTAAGAGGATGTTTTCTGGCTTCAGATCTCTGTGAACGATCTCTTTGGCATGCAGGAATTGCAGGCCGCAAATAATTTCTGCTGTTAGGTTTCTAATGGAGAAAGAAATACATGGATTAGCATCAAAAATCATCACAAATCAGTTAATGGTAAAGATAAAGTGACTTCACCCTATAGTAAATAGGGGTATAGATGGACGGGATCAGATGGAGGGGCCTGGCTAGGTCACCGCTTTTCAGTGGTCAGCCTCCCCCGACTCCAAAGTGACTCCGACATTAAACTTACCTTAAGGTGTCCAGAGAAAGTGCAGCTGAATATTGTATCAGGTTGGAGAGATCTCCTTCGCTCAGATACTCCATAACAAAGGCCAGATGATCCTGTGAAAATGAGAAAAACAGGTTACATTATAGACATTGAAGTTTTCACTTTGTGAAGAAAGATATGAAGACGCGCACACCAGCAGAGAGTGCAGTGTGGCATCTTTACTAAATGCTTTCCAGGGGAACTCTGCAAAACCGACATAGAAGAATAGTAGACCGCCATTGCTGGAACATCTATACCACAATACTAGTTTTGTCTGGTTGTTAAGGTGGCATAATGACTTCCATATTTTGGCTTCCCATCCTGGAAGATGTATGTAGATTAGGAGTCCTGACTTCTTCTGTCTTGCTAGTCGTAGACGTGTTCTGACTCAGTGACTCAAAGTTTTAAGGCCAGAGACAGTCAGGCAACTAGTAATGTCTAAAGTCAGTAATGGCGGCCTCTCAGTATGTGGTTTCTTGAAGGAAAGCCTCTACTCTGTACAGTTTATGTCACCAAGCTCCAGCCTTGTAGGAAGCACTCTAGACTTTTTCTCTCACCTTTACTGCATTGCCCCGATCTACAGCCAGAGCCCTCAGAAAAACCTGATGTGGGACACAAGTGAAGCTCTCTTCTGCCTCCTTCAATTTAGCACTTAGTGCCTGAAGGACTAGAATACAGGTCTGAACACTGTCATATCATGGGGCAGGGGGATGCTTAGCCTTGTGTTTTGACTCCCAAAAAGTCACCATAACTATTGTAGGGGGTCTGGATCAATAGTGTAGGACAGTACAGGGAAAAGAAGAAATTACGAGATAAAAAGACTTACCTTTGTTTGGAAAGATCCATATAAATGTGTGATGTATGGGCACTCTCTGCCTTCTTCCAGAATGCATCTTTCAGCGAGGGCAAGCTGGGGTTCAGATGTCAGTAGATTTCTCTTTGTGATGAACTTCACCGCCAGCTTTTGGTCAGCGGCTGGATGGGTGGCCAACACCACTTTCCCAAAGCTCCCCTTTCCAAGTAACTTTTGGAAGGTGAAGGTTTCAACATATAGTTTGCTGATACTGCTGGATGGGACCAGTTCAGATGTCTTCTTGTTCATGGTAGAGATGGACGGAGTTGAGGAAGATTTTTTACTTTCCACATCGCTGCTAACTGAACCTGCTGAAGCTTGGTCATTCACTATTCCACTGTCGAGTTTGCTCTGTAGATTTGACCCAAGCATTTTGGCTCCAAGATATGAAGGAACCAAAGGTGATGGCTCACTTATTTTGCAGTTTGGAGGTTGTTGGTGCTTTAGGAAGTTGGCAAATGATGCCAAGAATTTGTTTTCAACCCCACCATTGGATGGAACCAGTGCAGATTGACCACCCTCCATGGTAGATGGGGTGACTGCACTTTGTTGTTCCTCCACAGTCATAGCTGGTGTTGCCTCGTTGTCACAGGTGGATGGAACCAGTGCAGTTTTCTCACCCTCAATGGTAGATGTGGTGACTGCACTTTGTTGTTCCTCCACAGTCATAGCCGGTGTCACTGGTTTGCTGTCACTGGTGGATAGAACCAGTGCAGTTTGCTCACCCTCAATGGTAGATGGGGTGACTGCACTTTGTTGTTCCTCCACAGTCATAGCTGGTGTTGCCTCGTTGTCACAGGTGGATGGAACCAGTGCAGTTTGCTCACCCTCAATGGTAGATGGGGTGACTGCACTTTGTTGGTCCTCCACAGTCATAGCCGGTGTTGTTGGCACGCTGTCACTGGTGGATGAAACCAGTGGGTTGTTCCCCCCCTCTAGGGTGGAAGTGGTGACTCTGGGTCCGGGAGATGGTGGATCATATTCTCCTGGAGAGAGAAAAAAGATATTTAATTATTTCTGTTTTATAATATACAAATCTGAGGACATTAAAATATATTTTCTTATTGTGCATTTATAGCTTCTATATACCCATGGACAATATCATCCTAGTCCGGGAGTTTATTCTCTGCACTTGGCTTTCTGTGCCAGAACAAGTATACTGTGAAGCCCCCATGACGTCCCTAACAGTTATTCACCCCCCAAATATCCAGATTTCTACCAAGAGATAACAATCCTAACGCGATATCTCACTGCGTTGAGATCTCGGTGCCAAAGACCACTGATCTGCTACGGGGGGGGGGGGGGGGGGGTTGCGTCATATTGGTTCATTATGTATGCAGGCTGTGCTGCCTGTTTAGTAGTGCTTGTTCTGTAATGATGCTTCATCTCAATTCAATTTCATCATTCTGCTATGATCCTAATTCTGTATATTATTACATTAGTTATGCAGCAAGGGTGCTATCTGAACTTTTCTCATGATCTAGAGACATATACAGTATATATATCATATATATATATATATATATATATATATATATATATATATATATATATATATATTGTGAGGGGTTAGCTCGGTAGCGGGGTGTGTGACCCCTTGCTTGGGTTCACCACACACTGATTTTATACAGACTGGCAGTCGAAGACAGTTGAAAAATAAAGTTTTGGGTTTATTTTTTCTTGCTGGAAAATAATTGCAAGCATCCAAACAGCATAAACAAAATCAAATATGAAATAAATACTAGCCACTCTGGGCGTCTACCTTCCACACAGGAACCTATCTAAGGAGTCTGGCTCAGCCTAGCGCTGGGCAGACAATGCTGGTCATATAGCACAAACAGTAGTCTTTTGACATTGATAACACAGGAAAAAGTCAATGGTCTCCTCACCTCATCAGGAGACTTTCTGGCACTGCTCTCCTACTCACACAGCCTTAGGAGTGATGCAGCAACCAAGTGGTAACCCTCTGGCTACTTATAAAGGCCTTGATTGCTTCATTCTGAACAGCTGAAGTTTTCTAACGGCCTCTAGCCTTCCTCTGGCTACGTTTGTAGCTGACGCCCGATAACAATCTGTGTATCGTCTAAACAAGGCAGAAATGTATGTCCCATCAGTGACAACACCCACAGATTTACCTGACTTCCTGTCACAATATATATATATATATTATACTGTATGTGCCTCTATAGGCTATGCAGATATTTATATACATACACATTGGGCTGGATTCTGATTGTTACACATTAACCGCTTAACGACCGACGCATGTATATGTACGTCCACAGAATGGCATGTACAGGCATATGGGCGTACATGTACGTCCCCGCCTTTCCGCGGGTCGGGGGTCCGATCGGGACCCCCCCCCCCCGCTACATGTGGCGGTCGGAAACCCGCGGGGAGCGATCCGGGACGAGGGCGCGGCTATTTGTTTCTAGCCGCCCCCTGGCAATCGCTCCCCAGAGCTGAAGAACGGCGAGAGCCGTATGTAAACACGGCTTCCCCGTGCTTCACTGTGGCGGCTGCATCGATCGAGTGATCCCTTTTAAAGGGAGACTCGATCGATGACGTCAGACCTACAGCCACACCCCCCTACAGTTGTAAACACACACTAGGTGAACCCTAACTCCTACAGCGCCCCCTGTGGTTAACTCCCAAACTGCAACTGTCATTTTCACAATAAACAATGCAATTTAAATGCATTTTTTGCTGTGAAAATGACAATGGTCCCAAAAATGTGTCAAAATTGTCCGAAGTGTCCGCCATAATGTCGCAGTCACGAAAAAAATCGCTGATCGCCGCCATTAGTAGTAAAAAAAAATAAAACTATCCCCTATTTTGTAAACGCTATAAATTTTGCGCAAACCAATCGATAAACACTTATTGCGATTTTTTTTTACCAAAAATAGGTAGAAGAATACATATCGGCCTAAACTGAGGGGAAAAAATGTTATATATGTTTTTGGGGGATATTTATTATAGCAAAAAGTAAAAAATATTGCATTTTTTTCAAAATTGTCGCTCTATTTTTGTTTATAGCGCAAAAAATAAAAACCGCAGAGGTGATCAAATAACACCAAAAGAAAGCTCTATTTGTGGGGAAAAAAGGACGCCAATTTTGTTTGGGAGCCACGTCGCACGACCACACAATTGTCTGTTAAAACGACGCAGTGCCGAATTGTAAAAACGCCTTTGGGCATTTAGCAGCATATTGGTCCGGGGGTTAAGTGGTTAAAAGCTATATTTTAACATTTAATATCTCAAAGCTATGATAAGAGTTAAGTAAGAGTTCTTTCGACAAGAATTGAAAGCTTCAATATAATAAACATTTATTAGAGCTTATACAAAGTCTAATCTAACACACAGAACCTATCTATAGTTTTAAACAAGACCGTAGGTTAAAATACATACATTTACATGAAGGAATATAGAGTATATTCCTCTAAAACATTAGATTACAAGTGTGTGCAGATGCTACATGTAAGTATAACATGCCTATACCATAGTTACCCTTTTAAGACCCATCCTGTTATGCCATCTCTCCATCAAGTCATCCTTTCA